>NC_048569.1:96911928-97271928 GCF_013265735.2 Oncorhynchus mykiss | reverse complement strand
TCTTGTTTGTACTGTAGGCGTGTATTACACACGCCATCTTGTTTGTACTGTAGGCATGTATTACACACGCCATCTTGTTTGTACTGTAGGCATGTATTACACACGCCATCTTGTTTGTACTGTAGGCATGTATTACACACGCCATCTTGTTTGTACTGTAGGCATGTATTACACACGCCATCTTGTTTGTACTGTAGGCATGTATTACACACGCCATCTTGTTTGTACTGTAGGCGTGTATTACACACGCCATCTTGTTTGTACTGTAGGCATGTATTACACACGCCATCTTGAAAGCATGTTTGTCTGTAAAATATTACGTTCAGTTCAGTCTTTTGCCATGCTGTTTTGCACGTTGTCTTTCATGAGATTGCCAGTCAAGGTAAAGTGTGACAGACAGACAAGGTTTTGAAACCAGTCGGGGATGCCAGGTCCCCACCGGCCTATCACTACACGCCCTGATAACACTTAGCGGTAAAGTGTTCATTAAAGTACCATTTAGGGGCTGTAAAGGGTTTATAAATTGATTATAGTAAATAGTAAATTATTATTATGTAGTTTATAAATTATGAATAAGTGTTGGTTAATGATTTATATATATTCAGTAATTATTATTTGTCCATAAACTACTTAAATCTAAAATATTTACTTCATCCAATAACTAACAGTTCATAAACAGTGATGAAACAGTGACAGAATATGTTTTCTAAGTTGTTTTAGATTTAATATATATGTCAGACATCATTTAATACACTAACTCTGTTATAACTGTATATGAACTTGTCAATAAAACCTAAAGTGTTGCCATCCATCGTCCAATACTACCAGCTCCTCAACAGCTCATAATAAACATGATCATTGTCCTCCTCCTCCTCCACATCATGGTACTCTTCAGTAGGACCCTCCTGTGTTACGTTCAGTATTACCATCTTGTGGTTTATGCCACCATTTCACTACTAGAGTATCATAGCAACAGCCAGGGATTTCCATTCCATTCCAGTGTTCCATTCCATTCCAGTGTTCCATTCCATTCCATGCCAGTGTTCCATTCCATTCCAGTGTTCCATTCCATTCAATGGCAGTGTTCCATTCAATTCCATGCCAGTGTTCCATTCCATTCCAGTGTTCCATTCCATTCAATGGCAGTGTTCCATTCCATTCCATGCCAGTGTTCCATTCCATTCCAGTGTTCCATTCCATTCAATTGCAGTGTTCCATTCCATTCCATGCCAGTGTTCCATTCCATTCCAGTGTTCCATTCCATTCAATGGCAGTGTCCCATTCCATGCCAGTGTTTAATTCCATTGCCCCCGGTGATGCGTTGTGCAGACCTCACTACCCTCTGGAGAGCCTTACGGTTGAGGGCGGAGCAGTTGCCGTACCAGGCGGTGATACAGCCCGCCAGGATGCTCTCGATTGTGCATCTGTAGAAGTTTGTGAGTGCTTTTGGTGACAAGCCGAATTTCTTCAGCCTCCTGAGGTTGAAGAGGCTCTGCTGCGCCTTCTTCACAATGCTGTCTGTGTGAGTGGACCAATTCAGTTTGTCGGTGATGTGTATGTGATGTGTATGCCGAGGAACTCATGTCCTTGGCCAAGGTGGGCCACCAGTACTTCCCACTAAAGCAACGCACAGTCCGACCGATGCCAGGATGACCAGAGGAGGGTGACGTATGGGCCCAATAGATCAAACGGTCGTGGACAGCAGATGAAATGGACAGGCGCCCAGCTGGACACTGGGGGGAAGTGGGCTCTGTGCGTAACGCCTGCTCGATGTCCGCGTCCCGCTCCCACACCACCGGTGCCGCTAGGCAATAGACCGGAAGTATGGGAGTGTGATCCATGGTCGCTCCTCTGTGTCATACATCCGGGACAGTGCGTCTGCCTTAGCATTCTGGGAACCTGGTCTGTAGGATAGAGTGAAAACAAAAATGGGTAAAGAACATAGCCCACCTTGCCTGTCGAGGGTTCAGTCTCCTCGCCTCCCGGATGTACTCCAGATTGCGGAGGTCAGTCCAGATGAGAAAAGGGTGTTTAGCCCCCTCAAGCCAATGTCTCCACGCCTTCAGAGCCTTGACAACAGCCAACAGCTCCCGGTCCCCACATCATAGTTTCGCACTGCTGGGCTGAGCTTCTTCAAAAATAAAGCACAGGGGCGGAGCTTTGGTGGCGTGCCCGAGCGCTGAGAGAGCACGGCTCCTATCCCAGCCTTGGACGCGTCCACCTCCCCCATGAACGCCAAAGAGGGATCTGGATGAGCCAGCATGGGAGCAGAGGTAAACAGAGCATTCAGGTGACCAAAAGCCCTGTCTTCCTCAGCCGACCACTGCAGCTGCACCGGTCCCCCCTTCAGCAGTGAGGTAATGGGAGCCGCTCCCTGACCAAAACCCCTGGTAGTAGTTGGCAAACCCTAGAAACCGCTGCACTTCCTTAACCGTGGTGGGAGTCGGCCAATTACACACGGCTTTCCACCGTAGTCGCACCAATGGAAACCCCCACACACCTCCCTGAGCACTTTCGTGACCACCCCTTGAGAGCCCTCTGTTGCCACTAAATAGTGGGGTCATGACAGGCCAACCAGGGTAGGCCCAGCACCACAGGAAACACAGGAGAGTCAATAAGGAAGAGACTGATTCTCTCCTTATGACCCTCCTGCGTAACCATGTCAAGTGGAGCGGTGGCCTCCCTAATCAGCCCTGACCCTAATGGTCGACAGGGAAGGGCATAGCCACAGGAACAAGGGGAATCCCTAAACTATGAGCAAATTAACGGTCAAAAAAAATCAGCTACGCCTGAATCTACTAGCGCCTTATGCTGGGAATGAGGGGAAAACTCAGGAAATGAAAGAAACACATTCATGTGAGCAACAGGGGGCTCTGGGTGAGCCTGGTGCCGACTCACCTTGGGTGACACGATAGTGCTCTGCCTGCTGCCTCGACTCCCTGAGGAACCCCCCCCTGCACCGACCAGCAGTGTGCCCTCTGCGGCCACAGATGGTGCAGGGAATGGCCCCTCCTCTGGTCGCCCTAAGCGCAGCACCTCCCAGCTCCATGGGCGTCGGAGCGGAGGTGCTGGGGGATGGAACTGACAGGTCCCGATCCGGACGTCTGCGGGCAGTCAGCAGGATGTCCAGCCGGATAGACAGGTCCACCAGCTGGTCCAACGTGAGGGTGGTGTCTCGGCAGGCCAACTCCCGATGGATGTCCTCGCACAGACTGCACCTGTAGTGATCGATCAGGGCCCTGTCGTTCCATCCCACGCTGGCGGCCAGGGTCCGGGAGTCCAAGGCGAAATCCTGCGCTCTCCTCGCCCCCTGCCTCAGGTGGAACAGACGTTCACCCGCCGCTCGACCCTCAGGCGGGTGGTCGAACACTGCCCGAAAGCGCCGGGTGAACTCTGCGTAATGATCCAACGCTGCGTCTCCCTCACTCCATACGGCGTTGGCCCACTCCAGGGCTTTGCCTGAGAGGCAGGAGACGAGGGCGGACACACTCTCATGCCCCGAAGGAGCTGGGTGGATGGTCACCAGGTAGAGCTCCAGCTGGAGTAGAAACGCCTGGCATCCGGCAGCCGTCCGATCATACTCCCTCGGGACCGCCGCTGGATCCCGCTGGAACCGGGTGAAGGAGGTGTGGACAGTGGGACCTGCTGTAGTGGGGCTGGTGGAGGCGCTGGACGACCTCCTCCTCTGTCCCAACGATCCATCTTCTGCAGCACGCGATCCATGGCGGTGCCCAGATGTTGCAACATGGTCGCGCGCTGCTGGACGCGCTCCTCTATCTCTGAAGGGAGGGCGTCTGCTCCTGCTGACTCCATTCTTTCAGGCGAGTGATTCTGTCAGGAGGTCTGTGTGTAGCAGGTGTATAGGAGTCAGGCGCAGGACAGCAGATATGAGTAAATAAACTTATTTTACTCAACATATAATAAATGCACTACAAAAACAGAGCCCACAATAACGGACCTTCCTACATAGAAACAGTCACTCACAAACAAACATGGGGGAACAGAGGGTTAAATAATGAACAGTTAATTGGGGGATTGAAAGCAGTTGTGTAAAACAAATACAAAACAAATGGAAAATAGAAAGTGGATCGGCGATGGCTAGAAGGCCGGTGACGTCGACTGCCGAACGCCACGGAGAGGGACCGACTTCGGTGGAAGTCGTGACACAGGCACGACTCCAACACCATCATTAAGTTTGCAGTGGTAGACCTGATCACCGACAATGACGAGACAGCCTATAGGAAGGAGGCCAGAGACCTGGCCGGGTGGTGCCAGAATAACAACCTATCCCTCAACGTAACCAAGACTAAGGAGATTGTGGACTACAGAAAAAGGAGGACCGAGCACGCCCCCATTCTCATCGACGGGGCTGTAGTGGAGCAGCTTGAGAGCTTCAAGTTCCTTGGTGTCCACATCACCAACAAACTAGAATGGTCCAAACACACCAAGACAGTTGTGAAGAGGGCACAACAAAGCCTATTCCCCCTCAGGAAACTAAAAAGATTTGGCATGGGTCCTGAGATACTCAAAAGGTTCTACAGCTGCAACATCGAGAGCGTCACTGCCTGCTACAGCAATTGCTCGTCCTCTGACCGCAAGGCACTAGTACATCACTGGGGCTAAGCTGCCTGCCATCTAGGACCTCTAGACCAGGTGATGTCAGAGGAAGGCCCTAAAAATTGTCAAAGACCCCAGCCACCCCAGTCATAGACTGTTCTCTCTACTACCACATGGCAAGCGGTACCGGAGTGCCAAGTCTAGGACAAAAAGGCTCCTCAAAAGTTTTTACGCACAAGCCATAACTCCTGAATAGGTAATCAAATGGCTACCCAGACTACTTGGATTGTGTGCCCCCCCAGCCCCTCTTTTACACTGCTGCTACTCTCTGTTTATCATGTATGCATAGTAACTTTAACTATATATTCATGTACATACTACCTCAATTGGCCCAATCAACCAGCATATTGGCTAACCGGGCTATCTGCATTGTGTCCCACAGCCCGCGAAGTCCTCTTTTACACTACTGCTGCTCTCTGTTTATCATACATGCAATCACTTTAACCATATCTACACATACTACCTCAGTCAGCCTGACTAACCAGTGTCTGTATATAGCCTCTACTGTTATAGCCTCGCTACTGTATATAGCCTCTCTACTGTATATAGCCTCGCTACTGTTATAGCCTCACTACTGTATATAGCCTCGCTACTGTATATAGCCTCTCTACTGTATATAGCCTCTCTACTGTATATAGCCTCGCTACTGTATATAGCCTCTCTACTGTATATAGCCTCGCTACTGTTATAGCCTCGCTACTGTATATAGTCTCTCTACTGTATATAGCCTCGCTACTGTATATAGCCTCGCTACTGTATATAGTCTCTCTACTGTATATAGCCTCACTGCTGTATATAGCCTCGCTACTGTATATAGCCTCTCTACTGTATATAGCCTCGCTACTGTATGTAGCCTCGCTACTGTACATAGCCTCGCTACTGTATATAGCCTCTTTACTGTATATAGCCTCACTACTGTATATAGCCTCTCTACTGTCTATAGCCTCGCTACTGTATATAGCCTCTCTACTGTATATAGCCTCGCTACTGTTATAGCCTCGCTACTGTATATAGCCTCACTACTGTATATAGCCTCTCTACTGTATATAGCCTCTCTACTGTATATAGCCTCGCTACTGTATATAGCCTCTCTACTGTATATAGCCTCGCTACTGTTATAGCCTCGCTACTGTATATAGTCTCTCTACTGTATATAGCCTCGCTACTGTATATAGCCTCGCTACTGTATATAGCCTCGCTACTGTATATAGCCTCTCTACTGTATATAGCCGCGCTACTGTATATAACCTCGCTACTGTATATAGCCTCGCTACTGTATATAACCTCGCTACTGTTATAGCCTCGCTACTGTATATAGCCTCGCTACTGTATATAGCCTCGCTACTGTATGTAGCCTCTCTACTGTATATAGCCTCTCTACTGTATATAGCCTCGCTACTGTATATAGCCTCGCTACTGTATATAGCCTCTCTACTGTATATAGCCTCGCTATTGTATATAACCTCGCTACTGTATATAGCCTCTCTACTGTTATAGCCTCGCTACTGTATATAGTCTCTCTACTGTATATAGCCTCGCTACTTTTATAGCCTCGCTACTGTATATAGCCTCGCTACTGTTATAGCCTCGCTACTGTATATAGTCTCTCTACTGTATATAGCCTCGCTACTTTTATAGCCTCGCTACTGTTATAGCCTCGCTACTGTATATAGTCTCTCTACTGTATATAGCCTCACTACTGTATATAGCCTCACTACTGTATATAGCCTCGCTACTGTATATAGTCTCTTTACTGTATATAGCATCGTTACTTTTATAGCCTCGCTACTGTATATAGCCTCGCTACTGTATATAGCCTCGCTACTGTATATAGCCTCTACTGTATATAGCCTCACTACTGTATATAGCCTCGTTACTGTATATAGCCTCTACTGTATATAGCCTCGCTACTGTATATAGCCTCGCTACTGATATAGCCTCGCTACTGTAAATAGCCTCGCTACTGTATATAGCCTCTACTGTATATAGCCTCTCTACTGTATATAGCCTCGCTACTGTTATAGCCTCGCTACTGTATATAGCCTCTCTACCGTACATAGCCCCTCTACTGTATATAGCCTCTCTACTGTATATAGCCTCACTACTGTTGTATCCTCGCTACTGTATATAGCCTCGCTACTGTATATAGCCTCCCTACTGTATATAGCCTCTCTACTGTATATAGCCTATCTACTGTATATAGTCTCACTACTGTATATAGCCTCTCTACTGTATATAGCCTCTCTACTGTATATAGCCTCTCTACTGTATATAGCCTCGCTACTGTATATAGCCCCTCTACTGTATATAGCATCTCTACTGCATAAAGCCTCCCTACTGTATATAGCCTCTCTACTGTATATAGCCTCTCTACTGTATATAGCCTCCCTACTGTATATAGCCTCTCTACTGTATATAGCCTCTCTACTGTATATAGTCTCACTACTGTATATAGCCTCTCTACTGTATATAGCCTCCCTACTGTATATAGCCTCTCTACTGTATGTAGCCTCTCTACTGTATATAGTCTCACTACTGTATATAGCCTCTCTACTGTATATAGCCTCTCTACTGTATATAGCCTCACTACTGTATATAGCCTCGTTACTGTATATAGCCTCTACTGTATATAGCCTCGCTACTGTATATAGCCTCGCTACTGATATAGCCTCGCTACTGTAAATAGCCTCGCTACTGTATATAGCCTCTACTGTATATAGCCTCTCTACTGTATATAGCCTCGCTACTGTTATAGCCTCGCTACTGTATATAGCCTCTCTACCGTACATAGCCCCTCTACTGTATATAGCCTCTCTACTGTATATAGCCTCACTACTGTTGTATCCTCGCTACTGTATATAGCCTCGCTACTGTATATAGCCCCTCTACTGTATATAGCCTCTCTACTGTATATAGCCTCCCTACTGTATATAGCCTCTCTACTGTATATAGCCTCTCTACTGTATATAGTCTCACTACTGTATATAGCCTCTCTACTGTATATAGCCTCTCTACTGTATATAGCCTCTCTACTGTATATAGCCTCGCTACTGTATATAGCCCCTCTACTGTATATAGCCTCTCTACTGCATATAGCCTCCCTACTGTATATAGCCTCTCTACTGTATATAGACTCTCTACTGTATATAGCCTCTACTGTATATAGCCTCTCTACTGTATATAGCCTCGCTACTGTTATAGCCTCGCTACTGTATATAGCCTCTCTACCGTACATAGCCCCTCTACTGTATATAGTCTCTCTACTGTATATAGCCTCACTACTGTTGTATCCTCGCTACTGTATATAGCCTCGCTACTGTATATAGCCCCTCTACTGTATATAGCCTCTCTACTGTATATAGCCTCCCTACTGTATATAGCCTCTCTACTGTATATAGCCTCTCTACTGTATATAGTCTCACTACTGTATATAGCCTCTCTACTGTATATAGCCTCTCTACTGTATATAGCCTCTCTACTGTATATAGCCTCGCTACTGTATATAGCCCCTCTACTGTATATAGCCTCTCTACTGCATATAGCCTCCCTACTGTATATAGCCTCTCTACTGTATATAGCCTCTCTACTGTATATAGCCTCCCTACTGTATATAGCCTCTCTACTGTATATAGCCTCTCTACTGTATATAGTCTCACTACTGTATATAGCCTCTCTACTGTATATAGCCTCCCTACTGTATATAGCCTCTCTACTGTATGTAGCCTCTCTACTGTATATAGTCTCACTACTGTATATAGCCTCTCTACTGTATATAGCCTCTCTACTGTATATAGTCTCACTACTGTTATATCCTTGCTACTGTATGTAGCCTCTCTACTGTATATAGCCTCTACTGTATATAACCTCTCTACTGTATACAGCCTCTCTACTGTATATAGCCTCTACTGTATATAGCCCCTCTACTGTATACAGCCTCTCTACTGTATATAGCCTCGCTACTGTATATAGCCCCTCTACTGTATGTAGCCTCTCTACTGTATATAACCTCTCTACTGTATATAGCCCCTCTACTGTATGTAGCCTCTCTACTGTATATAACCTCTCTACTGTATACAGCCTCCCTACTGTATATAGCCTCTCTACTGTATGTAGCCTCTCTACTGTTATTTTTCACTGTCTTTTTACTGTTGTTTTATTTCTTTACTTACCTATTGTTCACCTAATACCTTTCTTGCACTGTTGGTTAGAGCCTGTCAGTAGACATTTCACTGTAAGATGAAACACCTGCTGTATTTGGTGCACGTAACAAATAAACTTTCATTTGATTTGAAACTGGCTTTCATGGGGACCGCCACAGGAAAGGAAGACCCAGAGTTTTCTTTGCTGCAGAGGATAAGTTCATTAGAGTTACCAGACTCAGAAATTGCTGCCCAAATAAATGCTTCACACATTTCAAGTAACAGACACATCTCAACATCAACTGTTCTGACCTTTATTTAACTAAACAAATCAGTTAAGAACTAATTCTAATTTACAATGACGGCCTGCCCCGGTCAAACCCGGACGACGCTGGGCCAATTGTGCGCCTTCCTATGGACTCCCAATCACGGCCGGATGTGATACAGCTTGAACCAGGGACTGTAGTGACGCCTCTTGCACTGAAATGCAGTGCCTTAGACCTCTGCACCAGTTGGGGTGAAATTGCTGCAAAGAAACCACTAATTAAGGACACCAATAATAAGAAGAGACTTGCTTGGGCCAAGAAACATAGAAATGGACATTAGACCGGTGGAAATCTGTCCTTGGGTCTGAGTTCAAATTTGAGATTTTTGGTTCCAACTGCTGTGTTTTTGTGAGACGTAGAGTAGGTGAACGGATGATCTCTGCATGTGTGGTTCCCACCGTGAAGCATGGAGGAGGTGAACGGATGATCTCTGCATGTGTGGTTCCCACCGTGAAGCATGGAGGAGGAGGTGAACGGATGATCTCTGCATGTGTGGTTCCCACCGTGAAGCATGGAGGAGGAGGTGAACGGATGATCTCTGCATGTGTGGTTCCCACCGTGAAGCATGGAGGAGGAGGTGAACGGATGATCTCTGCATTTGTGGTTCCCACCGTGAAGCATGGAGGAGGAGGTGAACGGATGATCTCTGCATGTGTGGTTCCCACCGTGAAGCGTGGAGGAGAACTCATGATATGGTACTGTATATCCATTGATTCTTAAAGAATATAACTTATAAATGCCTCGTGAGGTTAGTTCAACTGTCGTACCCTACAGAACCTAAAACATAAGATGGTTTTACTCCAATGTGTGGAAACATGGTAAATGTAAGCAAACACTGTATAGCCTCATAACATGGTTAAAACTATAAAGTTGATATCATGGATGGTCGGTCCTGTATAGCCTCATAACATGGTTATAACTATAATGTTGACATCATGGAGGGTCAGTCCTGTATAGCCTCATAACATGGTTAACACTATAATGTTGATATCATGGCTGGGTTAGAAGAAGTCTACATCACCAACCCATAATGTAACATTTAACATCCACATATGACCAGCTATGTAAACCTTAACATTGATTTATCCTGCAATAGATGTTGTTTAATTGGTCACATACATTTATGTCGTCTTCTAATGCCTAGGACAGTAATCTAAAAGTAACTGAATGTAATCAGATTACTTTACTGAGTTTTGGTAATCCAAAAGATACGCTACTGATTACAATTTTGGACAGGTAACTAGTAACCTGTAAGGGATTGCATTTAAAAAGTAACCTACAGTACCCAACCCAGAGTATATATATGTCCTGGATGGCAGGAAGCTTGTCCCCAGTGATGTACTGGGCCGCACGCACTACCCTCTGTAGCGCCGTATGCCGAGCATGTTGCCATAAAATCCTGGACCCTACATTCCCAGACAGATGCAGAGCTTTATCATGTTGAATGATCATCCTCTCCTGCTCTCTCTCTCTGTCTCACAGAAGTCATTTCTTCCTCCACTTTATAAATGCAAGCCAATGCAAAGCGTGAGATTAGGCTCCCATTAACTTTAACAGTGCAGATAGCAGATGTCAGGGAACACACAGTCGAAACACCAGACCAAAGCTGGTGTCCCAAATGGCACCCTCTTCCCTGCGTAGTGCACCTAGAGTCCACAAGACTCTGGTCAAAAGTAGTGCACTATGTAGGGAGTAAGGTGCCGTTTGGAGACGTAGATTTAGTTATTTCAGAGCGCACAGCTAGATTACAAATCTCCGTGATAGCAAGTAAAGAAATTATTATCGTATACTGACAGTTGGAGAAAAGGTTATCGTGCAACACAAACAGAACTCAACGCTCCACCTACTGCATCAAACAGATTATATAATAATAGTAGATAAATCATAGACCCTCTGCGTCCTAAACGGCACCCTGTTCCCTATATAGTGCACTACTTTAGACCAGGGTCAGTAGGATTCTGGCACCCTATTCCCTATATAGTACACTACTTTAGACCAGGGTCAGTAGGATTCTGGCACCCTATTCCCTATATCGTGCACTACTTTAGACCAGGGTCAGTAGGATTCTGGCACCCTATTCCCTATATAGTACACTACTTTAGACCAGGGTCAGTAGGATTCTGGCACCCTATTCCCTATATAGTGCACTACTTTAGACCAGGGTCAGTAGGATTCTGGCACCCTATTCCCTATATAGTGCACTACTTTGACCAGGGTCCGAGGGCTCTTTCTGATCAAAAGTAATGCACTACACAGATGTAAGATCTTAATTTGATCACCCTGTTGTTGCAGAAAATGTCCTGCAACAACAGGGCATACAAACTAGTAGTCTAGGAACCAAGGACTGATCACTCCAATCCATAAAAGTGTAGACAAATATGACACCAATAACTACCGTGTCAACAGCAAATCCTCTGCATTATCATTAACAGCTGACTGATACAATTCCTCAGTGAAAACAATATACTGAGCAAATGACAAATTGGCTTTTTACCAAATGGCCTGTACGACTGACCACGCATTCACCCTGCACAGCCGAATTGACAAACAAACAAACCAAAACAAAGGCAAATTCTTCTCATGCTTTGTTGATTTAAAAAAAAAAAGAGCTTTTCACTCAATTTAGCATGAGGGTCTGCTATACAAATTGATGGAAAGTGGTGTTGGGGGAAAAACATTATAAAATACAGGTACACAAACATCAAGTGTGCGGTTAAAACTGGCAAAAAAAACACATTTCTTTCCACAGGGCCGTGGGGTGAGACAGGGATGCAGCTTGAGCCCCATCAACAGTGATGTACTGGGCCGTATTCACTACCCTCTGTAGCGCCTTATGGTCAGATGCTGAGCAGTTTCCATACCAGGCGGTGATGCAACCGGTCAGGATGCTCTCGATGGTGCAGCTGTATAACTTTTTGAGGATCTGGGGATCCACACCTCCAGGCTGTGTAAGGGCTATTTGAACAAGAAGGAGAGTGATGGAGTGCTGCATCAGGTGATCTGGCCTCCACAATCACCCGACCTCAACCCAATTGAGATGGTTTGTGGTGAATTGGACCGCAGAGTGAAGGAAAAGAAGCCAACAAGTGCTCAGCATATGTGGAAACTCCTTCAAGACTGTTGGAAAAGCATTCCAGGTGAAGCTGGTTGAGAGAATGCCAAGAGTGTACTAAGCTGTCATCAAGGCAAAGGGTGGCTACTTTGAAGAATAAAAAATATAAGGATTGAGGATTGTACATCATTCAGAGGGTTAATGGACCAGACACAAGATTTAAGTGCCTTTGAACGGGGTATGGTAGTAGGTGCCAGGCACACCGGTTTGAGTCAAGAACTGCAACGCTGCTGGGTTTTTCCACACACAACAGTTTCCTCTGTGTATCAACAACGGTCCACCACCCAAAGGACATCCAGCCAACTTGACACAACTGTGGGAAGCATTGGAGTCAACATGGGCCGGCATCCCTGTGGAACGCTTTTCGACACCCTGTAGAGTCCATGACCCGACCAATTGAAGCTGTTCTGAGGGCAAAAATGGGGAGCAACTCAATATTAGGAAGGTGTTCTTAATGTTTTGTACACTCGGTGAAGATACATTTCACTGCCCAGGTCCAGGACTGAAACGTTCTGTGCTTTTCAAACAGTTATGATGCAGTACGTCTCCTTTTGTTTCATCTGTTATAATAAATACATTTGGTTTTTGTCCAAAAGCTAGAAACAAATCCAATAACAATATTTGTGAAAACGCTTTCTTGGTCAGTTTTGTTGAAATTCCAGACTTCTCAGGGTGGATGGTCCCCTGTGATACTGCTCAATACCAAGAGGGATGATTGGTCATATAGAACTACTCAAAAGGCCCTCGGAGAGTCAATGTAAAGTCAATGTAAAGTCAACGAAAGTCAATGTAAAGTCAACGAAAGTCAATGTAAAGTCAACGAAAGTTAATGTAAAGTCAATGTAAAGTCAATGTAAAGTCAATATAAAGTCAATGTAAAGTCAACGAAAGTCAATGTAAAGTCAATGTAAAGTCAATGTAAAGTCAACGAAAGTCAATGTAAAGTCAATGTAAAGTCAACGAAAGTCAATGTAAAGTCAATGTAAAGTCAATGTAAAGTCAACGAAAGTCAATGTAAAGTCAATGTAAAGTCAATGTAAAGTCAATGTAAAGTCAATGTAAAGTCAATGTAAAGTCAACGAAATTTAATTAAAGTCAATGTAAGGGAATACCCCCCTGATTTGGACAAAAACAAATGGCGGAATATTGTATGTAAAGTCAATGTAAAGTCAATGTATAGCACTAAGCTAAAAAACATCAACTGAGTATCTCTGGGGAATAAGATTATTAATCAAATAGTCTCCATGTGTCATGTTGACACGCCAGGAGGCGAGGTCAGTACAGGTGCCTCATCCATATATTTATATATTCTTCTTCCATTCCTTTACTGAGGTATTTGTTGTGGAATTGTTACATATTACTTGTTTGATATTGCTGCACTATCGGATTTAGAAGCACAAGCATTTCTCTACACTTACAATAACATCTTCTAGCCATGTGACCAATAGATTCAAGTGGCTCCCGAGTGGTGCAGCGGTCTAAGGCACCGCATCGTAGTGCTGGAGGCGTCACTACAGACCCTGGTTCGATCCCGGGCTGTATCACAGCGGTCTAAGGCACCGCATCGTAGTGCTGGAGGCGTCACTACAGACCCTGGTTCGATCCCGGGCTGTATCACAGCGGTCTAAGGCACCGCATCGTAGTGCTGGAGGCGTCACTACAGACCCTGGTTCGATCCCGGGCTGTATCACAGCGGTCTAAGGCACTGCATCGTAGTGCTGGAGGCGTCACTACAGACCCTGTTTCGATCCCGGGCTGTATCACAGCGGTCTAAGGCACCGCATCGTAGTGCTGGAGGCTTCACTACAGACCCTGGTTCGATCCCGGGCTGTATCACAGCGGTCTAAGGCACCGCATCGTAGTGCTAGAGACTCTGGTTCCATTCCGGGCTGTATCACAGCAGTCTAAGGCATTGCATCTCAGTGCCGGAGGCATCACTGCAGACCCTGGTTCGATCCCAGGCTGTATCACAACCCGGCCGTGATCAAGAGTGCCATAGGGCAGTGCACAGCGTCATCCGGGTTCGGGGAGGGTTTGGCCGGGGTAGGCCGTCATTGTCAAATAAGCATTTGTTCTTAATTGACTTGCCTAGTTAAATAATATGCATAGTATATCACAATAGTGAGTACACCCCTCACATTTTTGTAAATATTTTAGTATATCTTTTCATGTGACAACGCTGAAGAAATGACACTTTGCTACAATGTAAAGTAGTGAGTGTACAGCTTGTATAACAGTGTACATTTGCTGTCCCCTCAAAATAACTCAACACACAGCCATTAATGTCTAAACCGCTGGCAACAAAAGTGAGTACACCCCTAAGTGAAAATGTCCAAATTGGGCCCAAAGTGTCAATATTTTGTGTGGCCACCATCATTTTCCAGCACTGCCTTAACCCTCTTGGGCATGGAGTTCACCGGAGCTTCACAGGTTGCCACTGGAGTCCTCTTCCACTCCTCCATGATGACATCACGGAGCTGGTGGATGTTAGAGACCTTGCACTCCTCCACCTTCCGTTTGAGAATGTCCCACAGATGCTCAACAGGGTTTAGGTCTGGAGACATGCTTGGCCAGTCCATCACCTTTACCCTCAGCTTCTTTAGCAAGGCAGTGGTTCACTTGGAGGTGTGTTTGGGGTCGTTATCATGTTGGAATACTGCCCTGCGGCCCAGTCTCCGAAGGGAGGGGATCATGTTCTGCTTCAGTATGTCACAGTACATGTTGGCATTCATGGTTCCCTCAATGAACTGTAGCTCCACAGTGCCGGCAGCACTCATGCAGCCCCCAGACCATGACACTCCCACCACCATGCTTGACTGTAGGCAAGACACACTTATCTTTGTACTCCTCACCTGGTTGCCAACACACACGCTTGATACCATCTGAACCAAATAAGTTCATCTTGGTCTCATCAGACCACAGGACATGGTTCCAGTAATCCATGTCCTTAGTCTGCTTGTCTTCAGCAAACTGTTTGTGGCCTTTCTTGTGCATCATCTTTAGAAGAGGCTTCATTTTGGGACGACAGCCATGCAGACCAATTTGATGCAGTTTACGACGTATGGTCTGAGCACTGACAGGCTGACCCCCCACCCCTTCAACCTCTGCAGCAATGCTGGCAGCACTCATACGTCTATTTCCCAAAGACAACCTTTGGATATGACGCTGAGCACGCGCACTCAACACTACAAAATGTGTGATAAAACCCAAAGGTTAATGTCAGAAAATGTGGTGTAAGAGTCATTAATACTGCTTCTGTTTTCTGGGGAATTACTGTTCATCTGAAACTGGCAGATTGCTGCCCTGTCCTGCCCTGCCCTGCCTTGCCCTGCCCTGCCCTGCCCTGCCTCCTGCCCTGCCCTGCCCTGCCTGTCCCCTGCCCTGCCTCCTGCCCTGCCTGTCCCCTGCCCTGCCTCCTGCCCTGCCCTGCCTGTCCCCTGCCCTGCCTCCTGCCCTGCCTGTCCCCTGCCCTGCCTGTCCCCTGCCCTGCCTCCTGCCCTGCCCTGCCTGTTCCCTGCCCTGCCTGTCCCCTGCCCTGCCTCGCCTACCTCCCCTCCCCTGCCCCCCCCCCCCTGCCTGCCCTCCCCTACCTCCCCTCCCCTGCCTCCCCCCTCCCCTGCCTCCCCTCCCCTCCCCCCCTGCCTCCCCTACCTCCCCTCCCCTGCCTGCCCTCCCCTGCCTCCCCCCTCCCCCCTCCCCTGCCTCCCCTCCCCCCTCCCCTGCCCCCCCTGCCTCCCCTACCTCCCCTCCCCTGCCCCCCCCCCTGCCTGCCCTCCCCTACCCCCCCCCCCCTGCCTCCCCTACCTCCCCTCCCCTGCCTGCCCTCCCCTGCCTCCCCCCTCCCCTGCCTCCCCTCCCCCCTCCCCTGCCCCCCCTGCCTCCCCTACCTCCCCTCCCCTGCCCCCCCTGCCTCCCCCCTCCCCCCATGTAGTGGTAGGACCAGGTTGGAGTGACAGCTGGAGTGATGTAATACACCCCCCCCCCCCACCAACAGACCAGTTATAAAGAGCAATATCTAGTTCCAGGGTTGAGATCAGCTTAGGTAGATTAAGGCTCTAGGACACTGCCGTGTTGGTTGTATAAAAGCCGTGTTGATAAACAATGTGTCGTTGCTGTATATGAAAGACTGTAATCTGGCAGATGGCTTGGGGTCCAAGAGAGTGCTGCTCCATATTACAGGACATGCTAGTCCAAGGTTTAGACTTCATATGACTTAATGGGATTTCAGATTAATTCTCATTCAAACATATTATTGAAAGATAGAGAGAGGTAGAGAGAGGTAGAAAGAGAGCGAGAGAGAGAGAGAGAGAGAGGTAGAAAGAGAGAGAGAGAGAGAGAGAGAGAGAGAGAGAGAGAGGTAGAACGAGAGAGAGGTAGAAAGAGAGAGAGAGAGAGAGGTAGAAAGAGAGCGAGAGAGAGAGAGAGAGGTAGAAAGAGAGCGAGAGAGAGAGAGAGGTAGAAAGAGAGAGAGAGAGAGGTAGAAAGAGAGCGAGAGAGAGAGAGGTAGAAAGAGAGAGAGAGAGAGAGGTAGAAAGAGAGAGAGAGAGAGGTAGAAAGAGAGAGAGAGAGAGAGAGAGAGAGGTAGAAAGAGAGAGAGAGAGAAAGAGAGAGAGAGAGAGAGGTAGAAAGAGAGAGAGAGAGGTAGAAAGAGAGAGAGAGAGAGAGGTAGAGAGAGATAGGTAGAAAGAGAGAGAGGTAGAAAGAGAGAGAGAGAGAGGGGTAGAAAGCGAGCAAGAGAGAGAGAGAGGTAGAAAGCGAGCAAGAGAGAGAGAGGTAGAAAGAGAGATAGAGAGAGAGAGAGAGGTAGAAAGAGAGAAAGAGAGAGAGAGAGGTAGAAAGAGAGAGAGAGAGAGAGGTAGAGATAGAGAGAGGTAGAAAGAGAGAGAGAGAGAGAGGTAGAGATAGAGAGAGGTAGAAAGAGAGAGAGAGAGGTAGAAAGAGAGAGAGAGAGAGGTAGAGATAGAGAGAGGTAGAAAGAGAGAGAGGTAGAAAGAGAGAGAGAGAGGTAGATAGAGCGGTAGAGAGAGCGGTAGAGAGAGAGAGAGAGAGAGAGAGAGAGAGAGAGAGAGAGAGAGAGAGAGAGAGAGGTAGATAGAGCGGTAGAGAGAGCGGTAGAGAGAGAGAGAGACAGAGAGAGAGAGAGAGAGAGAGAGAGAGAGAGAGAGAGAGAGAGAGAGAGAGAGAGAGAGAGAGGTAGATAGAGCGGTAGAGAGAGAGAGAGAGAGAGATTATTGCACAGATCTCTTCTTTTTTTTATGGAGCTGGCCTCGTGGTTTTAACATTCGTGGAAAGTGAACCGACCAAGGGAGCGTCGACCGTCCGCCCGACCAAGCGCTACAATCAATGAACGCTAGAGTGCAGGCAGCCTATCAGCTGAGAGTACCATCGATGCCCTGTGGACCGTTTCGCTAACATGCATCTCGCTCAGTCGACTCGACTCACTTCAACTCTTCTGCTGTGCCGCCTTTCGAGAAGCGCTTCCATCCTGTCAGGGAAATATTTCTCCAGGTCAGCCGCTCTCTCTGCTCAGCCAACACGCCAGACGACCGCAGCCAGCTGATTGAGACACAAAGCCCCTCCTCCTACCACCAGGACAGACAGTTGTGTCCCCCAAGAAGCCCTTCCTCCTACCACCAGGACAGACAGCTGTGCCCCCCAAGAAGCCCCTCCTCCTACTACTAGGACAGACAGCTGTGTCCCCCAAGAAGCCATCCTCCTACCACCAGGACTGACAGCTGTCCCCCCCAAGAAGCCCTCCTCCTACCACCAGGACAGACAGCTGTGTCCCCCAAGAAGCCCTCCTCCTACCACCAGGACAGACAGCTGTGTCCCCCAAGAAGTCCTCCTCCTACCACCAGGACAGACAGCTGTGTCCCCCAAGAAGCCCCTCCTCCTACCACCAGGACAGACAGCTGTGTCCCCCAAGAAGCCCTCCTCCTACCACCAGGACAGACAGCTGTGTCCCCCAAGAAGCCCTCCTCCTACCACCAGGACAGACAGCTGTGTCCCCCAAGAAGCCCTCCTCCTACCACCAGGACAGACAGCTGTGTCCCCCAAGAAGCCCTCCTCCTACCACCAGGACAGACAGCTGTGTCCCCCAAGAAGCCCTCCTCCTACCACCAGGACAGACAGCTGTGTCCCCCTAGATGCCACTCAGCAAAGTTTGAGCCCCAATCTGACATCTTGTTTGGTTTCTGAATTCTCCAAGCGTTTTGCTGCCGCACTGTCTAAGAATCATCCCGCTTTGCCTCTCTGTGAACCCAGGACATCTCCTCTCTGAACCCAGGACATCTCCTCTCTGAACCCAGGACATCTCCTCTCTGAACCCAGGACATCTCCTCTCTGAACCCAGGACATCTCCTCTCTGAACCCAGGATATATCCTCACTGAACCCAGGATATATCCTCTCTGAACCCAGGACATCTCCTCTCTGAACCCAGGATATATCCTCTCTGAACCCAGGACATCTCCTCACTGAACCCAGGATATATCCTCCTCCTCAGCACAACAGCTAAGTGAGCTCTGTGGCTGAGAGTCTAGCTCTCCCGTCCTGTTTGGTCTCTCTGAAGACATTTGGACTCAGACCAGAAGCCCTCTTCTTCTACAAGTTCCAGAACTCAGCCGACCCAACATTCCGGAAGTAGGGGTTCCACTGAACAAACACCTTCTCTTCTGACTGAAGTCTCACCTCAGCTCCCAGAATGCATCACTCCTTCCAGCAGAAGCAAGGTGAGAACTTTGCCTTTACCTTAGAGTCAACGGTGTAGACCACTCCACCTTAGTCGTTGGTGTAGACCACTCCACCTTAGTTGTTGGTGTAGACCACTCTACCTTAGAGTCAACGGTGTAGACCACTCCACCTTAGAGTCAACGGTGTAGACCACTCCACCTTAGTCGTTGGTGTAGACCACTCCACCTTAGTCGTTGGTGTAGACCACTCTACCTTAGTCGTTGGTGTAGACCACTCTACCTTAGAGTCAACGGTGTAGACCACTCCACCTTAGAGTCAACGGTGTAGACCACTCCGCCTTAGTCATTGGTGTAGACCACTCCACCTTAGAGTCAACGGTGTAGACCACTCCACCTTAGTCGTTGGTGTAGACCACTCTACCTTAGAGTCAACGGTGTAGACCACTCCACCTTAGAGTCAACGGTGTAGTCGTTGGTGTAGACCACTCCGCCTTAGTCGTTGGTGTAGACCACTCCACCTTAGTCGTTGGTGTAGACCACTCTACCTCAGAGTCAACGGTGTAGACCACTCCACCTTAGTCGTTGGTGTAGACCACTCTACCTCAGAGTCAACGGTGTAGACCACTCCACCTTAGAGTCAACGGTGTAGACCACTCCACCTTAGAGTCAACGGTGTAGACCACTCTACCTTAGTCGTTGGTGTAGACCACTCTACCTTAGAGTCAACGGTGTAGACCACTCCATCTTAGTCGTTGGTGTAGAATGTCTTTAGAACACGTAGGATCTCATTGATTAAAGTTTAGACATATATATTTTTTTTTTCATCAAATGAAGCCATTTTAATTCAGTGAGAGATGAGCACTTATTGTGTAGATGGGAAACAAAACAACATAGTTGTTTTCACATCTGAGTAAATCACATTATATGTAAATATGGCAGAAGTCCCAAGATTATTAAAACTATTATGATGGAGAGATGAAACTCATTCAATATACCATACGATTAATGCAAAAACATACAACATGGATTTACATAGTTAAAAAAAAATATATATTACTGTATTTTTAGAGGGTTGTATATGTGTGTGGGTCTGTACAGTATGTATATATGTGTGTGTGTGTGTGTGTGTGTGTGTGTGTGTGTGTGTGTGTGTGTGTGTGTGTGTGTGTGTGTGTGTGTGTTATTATAACACCTAGCACCATCATCCCTGTGGGGGTAATACAGGTGATCCCTTATAGATCAGCAATATGTAGCGCTGGTATTGACACAACTTGGCTTTAGTCCAAATAACCAAAAGTGTAAATAGAGATAGGATCCGTTAATTTCACACCTTCAGCGTTAACCATCCAGTTGTATCTGTGTATACAAACAAACAAATGTTCATTGTTAATCTACTTTTTTTTTTTTTTTTTAAGAAAACACAAATATCCATCTGTGTCACTCAACTCAATCAGATTACTGTCTAATAGGATGAGAATTAGCAGAGATACTGCAGTAGGAGAGCAGAATATCAGTGGCATTTACAGTAATTACATCTGTTGAGATACAGCAGAGATTTACAGTAATTACATCTGTTGAGATACAGCAGGGATTTACAGTAATTACATCTGTTGAGA
This sequence comes from Oncorhynchus mykiss, assembly GCF_013265735.2. Taxonomy (NCBI): domain Eukaryota; kingdom Metazoa; phylum Chordata; class Actinopteri; order Salmoniformes; family Salmonidae; genus Oncorhynchus; species Oncorhynchus mykiss. The sequence goes on along the minus strand of NC_048569.1, from coordinate 97,251,428 downwards.
TACAGCAGGGATTTACAGTAATTACATCTGTTGAGATACAGCAGGGATTTACAGTAATTACATCTGTTGAGATACAGCAGGGATTTACAGTAATTATATCTGAGATACAGCAGGGATTTACAGTAATTATATCTGAGATACAGCACGGATTTACAGTAATTATATCTGAGATACAGCAGGGATTTACAGTAATTATATCTGAGATACAGCAGGGATTTACAGTAATTATATCTGAGATACAGCAGGGATTTACAGTAATTATATCTGAGATATAGCAGGGATTTACAGTAATTACATCTGTTGAGACACAGCAGGGATTTGCAGTAATTACATCTGAGATACAGCAGGGATTTACATCTGTTGAGATACAGCAGGGATTTACAGTAATTACATCTGTTGAGATACAACGGGATATACAGTAATAACATCTGTTGAGATACAGCAGGGATTTACAGTAATTACATCTGAGATACAGCAGGGATTTAAAGGAATTACATCTGAGATACAGCAGGGATTTACAGTAATTACATCTGAGATACAACTGTAAAACTCTCTCCACTGTAATTGTTACAGTACATTGAAATTACAGTAAATATCTTGATATAAACTGTTCTGAAATTGATCATATTCTGGAACAAGGTATTCCCCAGAAATGGACCCTTTCAAGCCAAACATCTCTTCACTTCTGTATCTCACAGTTGTCTTGTGTTAAGTCTGGCAAGGAAAGTGAATCAATATTTAATGTTGTTCCCTTAAGCAAAATAATGTCCACTAAATGTTAATCGGGATATTGAATTGATGGGACACTATTCAAGTTCTCCAATATTCCAGCTCTTAAATTATATGTTCATATTTAAAACTCTTCCTATGATGTTTGTCCGTCTGTCACAACAGGTAAGTGTTTTTATAAGGGACAGAGAGGTTAGACGCCGAGTCTGTACAGGGACAGAGAGGTTAGAAGCAGAGTCTGTACAGAGACAGAGAGGTTAGAAGCAGAGTCTGTACAGAGACAGAGAGGTTAGAAGCAGAGTCTGTACAGAGACAGAGAGGTTAGAAGCTGAGTCTGTACAGAGACAGAGAGGTTAGAAGCAGAGTCTGTACAGAGACAGAGAGGTTAGAAGCAGAGTCTGTACAGAGACATAGGGGTTAGAAGCAGAGTCTGTACAGGGACAGAGGGGTTAGAAGCAGAGTCTGTACAGGGACAGAGGGGTTAGAAGCAGAGTCTGTACAGAGACAGAGGTTAGAAGAAGAGTCTGTACAGGGTCAGAGAGGTTAGAAGCAGAGTCTGTACAGGGACAGAGAGGTTAGAAGCTGAGTCTGTACAGGGACAGAGAGGTTAGAAGAAGAGTCTGTACAGGGTCAGAGAGGTTAGAAGCAGAGTCTGTACAGGGACAGAGAGGTTAGAAGCAGAGTGTACGGGGCCAGAGGGGTTAGAAGCAGAGTCTGTACAGGGTCAGAGAGGTTAGAGGCAGAGTCTGTACAGGGTCAGAGAGGTTAGAAGCAGAGTCTGTACAGGGACAGAGAGGTTAGAAGCAGAGTCTGTACAGGGTCAGAGAGGTTAGAAGCAGAGTCTGTACAGAGACGGAGAAGTTAGAAACCAAATCTGTACAGGGACAGGTTAGACGGCGAGTCTGTACAGGGTAAGAGAGGTTAGACGCCGAGTCTGTACAGGGACAGAGAGGTTAGACGCCGAGTCTGTACAGGGACAGAGAGGTTAGAAGCAGAGTCTGTACAGAGACAGAGAGGTTAGAAGCAGAGTCTGTACAGGGACAGAGAGGTTAGAAGCAGAGTCTGTACAGGGACAGAGAGGTTAGAAGCAGAGTCTGTACAGGGACAGAGAGGTTAGAAGCAGAGTCTGTACAGGGTCAGAGAGGTTAGAAGCAGAGTCTGTACAGAGACAGAGAGGTTAGAAGCAGAGTCTGTACAGGGACAGAGAGGTTAGAAGCAGAGTCTGTACAGGGACAGAGAGGTTAGAAGCAGAGTCTGTACAGGGTCAGAGAGGTTAGAAGCAGAGTCTGTACAGAGACGGAGATGTTAGAAACCAAATCTGTACAGGGACAGAGGTTAGAAGCAGAGTCTGTACAGGGACAGAGAGGTTAGAAGCAGAGTCTGTACAGAGACAGAGAGGTTAGAAGCCGAGTCTGTACAGAGACAGAGATGTTAGAAGCAGAGTCTGTACAGAGAGAGAGGTTAGAAGCCGAGTCTGTACAGAGACAGAGAGGTTAGAAGCCGAGTCTGTACAGGGACAGAGGTTAGAAGCAGAGTCTGTACAGAGTCAGAGAGGCTAGAAGCCAAGTCCAGAAAATATTATCCACCTCTACCTAAACACACACACGTAACACAAAGACAATCCTGCACAAAACAAGGGCGGGTACACGTACTTTAAATAAGGAAGCTCATTAAGCCATACAATAGAACACAGGTGAAACTAATAAGACAAAACAAACAGACAAACGAAAACGGGATCGGTGGCGGCTAGTAAGTCGGTGACGACGACCGCCGAGCACCGCCCAAACAGGCAGGGGAGGGAGCAAACTTTGGCGGAAGTCGTGACAGCCCCCATGTTTTGTTCTGGCAAACGGGGTACTACGTTAGCCATTGGCGCAGCCCTCTGTGCCCACGAGGGAGCTGGGCTTCATATAAAGTCTCACAGAAGCACAATGTGTGTTGGAAGCTTGTCCATGTTTAATTCCCCTTTGGTACCACACATTCCTGTGTGTTCACAGGGTTCATTATGTATGTTAATCTCCCCAGGGTGGGAGTAACATGTTGGGCGATTCACTCTGTCCACAAGGGGGCACCACTCCTCCATAGGTGGCTCATTACTGGGATTTATTGCGGATTCCTGCCTGTCGCTCACTATTCGCTATGATATGACTGGTGATATAGGTTATGGGCCTGGTAGGTGATTGGTTGTTGGTAGTGGAGAGGAGGGAACTAGCAGGGTTGGGCACAACCATGCTATTTAAGTGTTTGGAGGATTTATTGGCACGGGTGTTGTTAGATAAATCCATAACAACGATCTAATGAGGCATGATTTCACCTGGCATAGAAAATGTGCTCTCTCATCAGGACACTGTTGTTCAGAGGAGCTAGCCAACAACACAGCTAACACAATCACTTCAAACTGAAGTTGGAAAGAAAGCGCAAAACTAGCTGATTTCTGATTTCGACTGGCTGACAAACGCTGCATGCCTCTCTCTCTCGTCCCGACTCCCACACGTTCATTACTATGGGACAGTTGGAGATCGAATTTGAATATTCAAACAATGTTGCAAATGTCAGAGACCGACAGTAAAATTTATACAATAAATATCCACTGTTGAAAACTAAATGTTAGTCTAAAATAAATGTGATATAATGTCGAGAGGCTTTTTATTAGTGGAGATCAAGGTTATAAATTGCCTGGCTGGGCTGATGAGACAGTGGATTGCGCAGCCAGATGGAACATAGTAAATAGCCATTTTAACGTCATAGATTTACCTGGTGGTAACTTGTGGAATAGACACCAGCTGGAATGTGCTTTTAACCAATCAGCATTCAGGGTTACAACCACTAGTTGTATAATTTCCCCACACACAGTCTCTCTGGTTCATATGAACCCCTAAATTAGCTTTTTTTTGTTCATCCAGCTAAGCGTTTTCATTAATTGGAATTAGATTTGATTACAAATTGCCCCTGTCTGTTAAAATAGAAGGGGTCCGCTTTTCAGAGATGTCTTTCCAATTCCCAGCAAGGCGCTTTGCTGCCAGTACCTATGACTGGTCAGTAGGGTCCTCCATGATAAAAATAAAAAAAAATGTGTAATGCTTGCAGTCCAATGCCAGCTGGTTACCAGAACACATTTTACCACCTCGTTGTACCAGTAATCCCAGGTGACGTGGCTGAAAAATCGGGCGATCCCGTAGAGGTTATTAAGGATCATATCACCTCTACCTTACCTGACACCCTAAACCTACTTCAATTTGCATACCGCACCAATATTTCCACAGATTATGCAATCACCATTACACTGCACACTGCCCTATCCCATCTGGACAAGAGGAATACCTATGTAAGAATGCTGTTAATTGACTATAGCTCAGCCTTCAACACCATAGTACCTTCGAAGCTCATCATTAAGCTTGGGGCCCTGGGTCTGAACCCCGCATTGTGCAACTGGGTCCTGGACTTTCTGACGGGCCGCCCCCAGGTGGTGAAGGTAGGAAACAACATCTCCACTTCACTGATTATCAACACAGGGGCCCCACAAGGGTGCGTGATCAGTCCCTCCTGTACTCCCAGTTCACCCATGACTGCGTGGCCACGGATGCCTCCAACTCAATCATCAAGTTTGCAAATGACAACAGTTATAGGCCTGATTACCAACAATGACGAGACAGCCTAAGGGAAGGAGGTGAGGGCCCTGGCAGAGTTGTGCCAGGAAAATAACCTCTCCCTCAACATCAACAAAATGAGGGAGCTGATCATGGACTTCAGGAAACAGTGGAGAAGGTGAAAAGCTTCCTCGGTCTACACATCCGCAACAATCTGACACAGACAGTGTGGTGAAGAAGGCGCAACAGCATCTCTTCAACCTTAGGAGGCTGAAGAAATTTCTTGGCCTCTTTTACAGATGCACAATTGAGAGCATCCTGTCGGGCTATATCACCGCCTGGTACGGCAACTGCACTGCCCGCAACCGCAGGGCTCTCCAGAGGGTGGTACGGTCTGCCCAACTCATCACCGGGGGCACGCTGCCTGCCCTCCAGGACACCTACAGCAACTGATGTCACAGGAAGGCCAAGAAGATCATCAAGGACAACAACCACCCGAGCCACGGCCTGTTCCCGCGCTACAATTTGTTATGCGTCCCCCACGCTTCTGCAAGGTCATTACGCCGATTGTGCCCGTCTCCAGAAGCAGGCAATCCGAGTGGTTCCTATGTCGAAGGTCCAGGACGGCTGTTACAGCCGGTATTTCCTGGTTCGGAAAAGGGACGGGACATTGAGTCCCGTTCTGGACTATGTGCCCTCAGTCGGAGTCTACATACTCAGAATGCTCACGAGCCGCCGACTATTACAACCGATTGGCTGGTGGCGGTGGAGTCAAGGGGGAAAGCAGTACATATCCATGGTACCGACTCCACCTCAGCGCATTCTGTTTCTGGGACTCAATCGCTAAATCGTAATATTCTATCCCCACGGAGGTTGTTTTGGGTTCCGGCGTTGCTTAGCCGCATTTCATCTGGGTCACACAGTGTCTACGCCTACGAGCTTGTTTTGGGTTCCGGCGTTGCTTAGCCGCATTTCATCTGGGTCACACAGTGTCTACGCCTACTGGGAATGATGTCTTCTATGATGAAAGTCGTTCTGGTGCGGCTATTGTTGATACGGCCTTTCCAGAGCACTATTCGTCTGTCAGGCCCATGGTCCATGGGCCTAGTGGTGGAAGCCTCTGTTACTGTCAGGGTTGTATCCCGCAAGGTAATCACTACAGACGCACCTCCCCGAGGATGTATGAAGGCAACTTGATTTGGGAAGGGGGGGTCACTGGTGTAGAGCGCATCGCACATCAATTACCCAGAGTTCCTAACCCAGGTTCCTAACCCAGAGTTCCTAACCCAGGGTTCCTAACCCAGAGTTCCTAACCCACAGTTCCTAACCCAGAGTTCCTAACCCAGAGTTCCTAACGGTGTATCTGGCACTCAGGCACTTTCCCCTGGTATGTCAGTGGTGGCGCCAACAGATCTTTTATCACAGTGGGGGTCTCTCTCTCTCAGGCCCTCCTTTATACCAGTGGCCTCACACCCTCCTTTATACCAGTGGCCTCGGGCCCTCCTTTATACCAGTGGCCTCGGGCCCTCCTTTATACCAGTGGCCTCGAGCCCTCCTTTATACCAGTGGCCTCGGGCCCTCCTTTATGCCAGTGGCCTCGGACTCCCCTCCTTTATACCAGTGGCCTCGGACTCCCATCCTTATTACCAGTGGCCTCGGGCCCTCCTTTGTACCAGTGGCCTCGAACCCTCCTATATGCCAGTGGCCTCGGACTCCCATCCTTTGTACCAGTGGATCTCGGACTCCCCTCCTTTATACCAGTTGTCTCGAACTCCCCTCCTTTATACCAGGGGCCTCGAACTCCCCTCCATTATACCAGTGGCCTCGAACCCTCCTTTATACCAGTGGCCTCGGGCCCTCCTTTATACCAGTGGCCTCGACCCTCCTTTCTACCAGTGGCCTCGAACCCTCCTTTATACCAGTGGCCTCAGGCCCTCCTTTATACCAGTGGCCTCGAACCCTCCTTTATACCAGTGGCCTCGAACCCTCCTTTATACCAGTGGCCTCGGGCCCTCCTTTATACCAGTGGCCTCGACCCTCCTTTATACCAGTGGCCTCGAACCCTCCTTTATACCAGTGGCCTCGGACTCCCATCCTTTTTACCAGTGGCCTCGGGCCCTCCTTTATACCAGTGGCCTCGACCCTCCTTTATACCAGTGGCCTCAAACCCTCCTTTATGCCAGTGGCCTCGGACTCCCATCCTTTTTACCAGTGGCCTCGAGCCTCCTTTATACCAGTGGCCTCGGGCCCTCCTTTATACCAGTGGCCTCGGACTCCCCTCCTTTATACCAGGGGCCTCGAACTCCCCTCCATTATACCAGTGGCCTCGAACCCTCCTTTATACCAGTGGCCTCGGGCCCTCCTTTATACCAGTGGCCTCGGACTCCCATCCTTTGTACCAGTGGTCTCGGACTCCCCTCCTTTATACCAGTTGTCTCGAACTCCCCTCCTTTATACCAGGGGCCTCGAACTCCCCTCCATTATACCAGTGGCCTCGAACCCTCCTTTATACCAGTGGCCTCGGGCCCTCCTTTATACCAGTGGCCTCGACCCTCCTTTATACCAGTGGCCTCGAACCCTCCTTTATACCAGTGGCCTCGGGCCCTCCTTTATACCAGTGGCCTCGAACCCTCCTTTATACCAGTGGCCTCGGGCCCTCCTTTATACCAGTGGCCTCGGACTCCCCTCCTTTATACCAGTGGTCTCGAACCCTCCTACATACCAGTGGCCTCGGACTCCACTCCTTTGTACCAGTGGCCTCGAACCCTCCTTTATGCCAGTGGCCTCGGACTCCCCTCCTTTATACCAGTGGCCTCGAACCCTCCTTTTTACCAGTGGCCTCGAACCCTCCTTTATACCAGTGGCCTTGAACTCCCCTCCATTATACCAGTGGCCTCAAACCCTCCTTTATACCAGTGGCCTCGGGCCCTCCTTTATACCAGTGGCCTCGGACTCCCCTCCTTTATACCAGGGGCCTCGAACTCCCCTCCATTATACCAGTGGCCTCAAACCCTCCTTTATACCAGTGGCCTCGGGCCCTCCTTTATACCAGTGGCCTCGACCCTCTTTTTTACCAGTGGCCTCGAACCCTCCTTTATACCAGTGGCCTCGGACTCCCATCCTTTTTACCAGTGGCCTCGGGCCCTCCTTTATACCAGTGGCCTCGACCCTCCTTTATACCAGTGGCCTCGAACCCTCCTTTATGCCAGTGGCCTCGGACTCCCATCCTTTTTACCAGTGGCCTCGAGCCTCCTTTATACCAGTGGCCTCGAGCCCTCCTTTATACCAGTGGCCTCGGACTCCCATCCTTTTTACCAGTGGCCTCGGGCCCTCCTTTATACCTGTGGCCTCGGGCCCTCCTTTATACCAGTGGCCTCGGACTCCCCTCCTTTATACCAGTGGCCTCGCACCCTCCTACATACCAGTGGCCTCGAACTCCCCTCCTTTGTACCAGTGGCCTCGAACCCTCCTTTTTACCAGTGGCCTCGAACCCTCCTTTATACCAGTTTCCTCGAACTCCCCTCCATTATACCAGTGGCCTCATACCCTCCTTTATACCAGTTGCCTCGGGCCCTCCTTTATAGCAGTGGCCTCGGACTCCCCTCCTTTATACCAGGGGCCTCGAACTCCCCTCCATTATACCAGTGGCCTCAAACCCTCCTTTATACCAGTGGCCTCGGGCCCTCCTTTATACCAGTGGCCTCGACCCTCCTTTATACCAGTGGCCTCGAACCCTCCTTTATACCAGTGGCCTCGGGCCCTCCTTTATACCAGTGGCCTCGAACCCTTCTTTATACCAGTGGCCTCGGGCCCTCATTTATACCAGTGGCCTCGGGCCCTCATTTATACCAGTGGCCTCGGGCCCTCCTTTATACCAGTGGCCTCGGGCCCTCCTTTATACCAGTGGCCTCTGGCCCTCCTTTATACCAGTGGCCTCGTACCCTCCTTTATACCAGTGGCCTCACACCCTCCTTTATACCAGTGGCCTCAGGACCCTCCTTTATACCAGTGGCCTCGGGCCCTCCTTTATACCAGTGGCCTCACACCCTCCTTTATACCAGTGGCCTCACACCCTCCTTTATACCAGTGGCCTCGGGCCCTCCTTTATACCAGTGGCCTCAGGACCCTCCTTTGAACCAGTGGCCTCGGGCACACCTTTATACCAGTGGCCTCAAACCCTCCTTTATACCAGTGGCCTCGGACCCTCCTTCATACCAGTGGCCTCATACCCTCCTTTATACCAGTTGCCTCGGGCCCTCCTTTATACCAGTGGCCTCGGACTCCCCTCCTTTATACCAGGGGCCTCGAACTCCCCTCCATTATACCAGTGGCCTCAAACCCTCCTTTATACCAGTGGCCTCGGGCCCTCCTTTATACCAGTGGCCTCGACCCTCCTTTATACCAGTGGCCTCGAACCCTCCTTTATACCAGTGGCCTCGGGCCCTCCTTTATACCAGTGGCCTCGAACCCTTCTTTATACCAGTGGCCTCGGGCCCTCATTTATACCAGTGGCCTCGGGCCCTCATTTATACCAGTGGCCTCGGGCCCTCCTTTATACCAGTGGCCTCGGGCCCTCCTTTATACCAGTGGCCTCTGGCCCTCCTTTATACCAGTGGCCTCGTACCCTCCTTTATACCAGTGGCCTCACACCCTCCTTTATACCAGTGGCCTCAGGACCCTCCTTTATACCAGTGGCCTCGGGCCCTCCTTTATACCAGTGGCCTCACACCCTCCTTTATACCAGTGGCCTCACACCCTCCTTTATACCAGTGGCCTCGGGCCCTCCTTTATACCAGTGGCCTCAGGACCCTCCTTTGAACCAGTGGCCTCGGGCACACCTTTATACCAGTGGCCTCAAACCCTCCTTTATACCAGTGGCCTCGGACCCTCCTTCATACCAGTGGCCTCAAACTCCCCTCCTTTATACCAATGGCCTCGAACTCCCCTCCTTTATACCAGTGGCCTCGAACTCCCCTCCTTTATACCAGTGGCCTCGAATCCTCCTTTATACCAGTGGCCTCGAGCCCTCCTTTATACCAGTGGCATCGAACCCTCCTTTATGCCAGTGGCCTCGGACTCCCATCCTTTTTACCAGTGGCCTCGAGCCTCCTTTATACTAGTGGCCTCGAGCCCTCCTTTATACCAGTGGCCTCGGACTCCCATCCTTTTTACCAGTGGCCTCAGGCCCTCCTTTGTACCAGTGGACTCGAACCCTCCTATATGCCAGTGGCCTCGGACTCCCATTCTTTGTACCAGTGGCCTCGGACTCCCCTCCTTTATACCAGTTGTTTCGAACTCCCCTCCTTTATACCAGGGGCCTCGAACTCCCCTCCATTATACCAGTGGCCTCGAACCCTCCTTTATACCAGTGGCCTCGGGCCCTCCTTTATACCAGTGGCCTCGAACCCTCCTTTATACCAGTGGCCTCGGGCCCTCCTTTATACCAGTGGCCTCGAACCCTCCTTTATACCAGTGGCCTCGGGCCCTCCTTTATACCAGTGGCCTCGGGCCCTCCTTTATACCAGTGGCCTCGGACTCCCCTCCTTTATACCAGTGGCCTCGAACCCTCCTTTATGCCAGTGGCCTCGGACTCCCCTCCTTTGTACCAGTGGCCTCGAACCCTCCTTTATGCCAGTGGCCTCGGACTCCCCTCCTTTATACCAGTGGCCTCGAACCCTCCTTTTTACCAGTGGCCTCGAACCCTCCTTTATGCCAGTGGCCTCGGACTCCCATCCTTTTTACCAGTGGCCTCGAGCCTCCTTTATACCAGTGGCCTCGAGCCCTCCTTTATACCAGTGGCCTCGGACTCCCATCCTTTTTACCAGTGGCCTCGGGCCCTCCTTTATACCAGTGGCCTCGAACCCTTCTTTATACCAGTGGCCTCGAACTCCCCTCCTTTATACCAGTGGCCTCGAATCCTCCTTTATACCAGTGGCCTCGAGCCCTCCTTTATACCAGTGGCATCGAACCCTCCTTTATGCCAGTGGCCTCGGACTCCCATCCTTTTTACCAGTGGCCTCGAGCCTCCTTTATACTAGTGGCCTCGAGCCCTCCTTTATACCAGTGGCCTCGGACTCCCATCCTTTTTACCAGTGGCCTCGGGCCCTCCTTTGTACCAGTGGACTCGAACCCTCCTATATGCCAGTGGCCTCGGACTCCCATTCTTTGTACCAGTGGCCTCGGACTCCCCTCCTTTATACCAGTTGTTTCGAACTCCCCTCCTTTATACCAGGGGCCTCGAACTCCCCTCCATTATACCAGTGGCCTCGAACCCTCCTTTATACCAGTGGCCTCGGGCCCTCCTTTATACCAGTGGCCTCGAACCCTCCTTTATACCAGTGGCCTCGGGCCCTCCTTTATACCAGTGGCCTCGAACCCTCCTTTATACCAGTGGCCTCGGGCCCTCCTTTATACCAGTGGCCTCGGGCCCTCCTTTATACCAGTGGCCTCGGACTCCCCTCCTTTATACCAGTGGCCTCGAACCCTCCTTTATGCCAGTGGCCTCGGACTCCCCTCCTTTGTACCAGTGGCCTCGAACCCTCCTTTATGCCAGTGGCCTCGGACTCCCCTCCTTTATACCAGTGGCCTCGAACCCTCCTTTTTACCAGTGGCCTCGAACCCTCCTTTATGCCAGTGGCCTCGGACTCCCATCCTTTTTACCAGTGGCCTCGAGCCTCCTTTATACCAGTGGCCTCGAGCCCTCCTTTATACCAGTGGCCTCGGACTCCCATCCTTTTTACCAGTGGCCTCGGGCCCTCCTTTATACCAGTGGCCTCGAACCCTTCTTTATACCAGTGGCCTCGGGCCCTCATTTATACCAGTGGCCTCGGGCCCTCATTTATACCAGTGGCCTCGGGCCCTCCTTTATACCAGTGGCCTCGGGCCCTCCTTTATACCAGTGGCCTCTGGCCCTCCTTTATACCAGTGGCCTCGTACCCTCCTTTATACCAGTGGCCTCACACCCTCCTTTATACCAGTGGCCTCAGGACCCTCCTTTATACCAGTGGCCTCGGGCCCTCCTTTATACCAGTGGCCTCACACCCTCCTTTATACCAGTGGCCTCACACCCTCCATTATACCAGTGGCCTCGAACCCTCCTTTATACCAGTGGCCTCGGGCCCTCCTTTATACCAGTGGCCTCGAACCCTCCATTATACCAGTGGCCTCGGGCCCTCCTTTATACCAGTGGCCTCGAACCCTTCTTTATACCAGTGGCCTCGGGCCCTCCTTTATACCAGTGGCCTCGGACTCCCCTCCTTTATACCAGTGGCCTCGAACCCTCCTACATACCAGTGGTCTCGGACTCCCCTCCTTTGTACCAGTGTTCTCGAACCCTCCTTTATGCCAGTGGCCTCGGACTCCCCTCCTTTATACCAGTGGCCTCGACCCCTCCTTTTTACCAGTGGCCTCGAACCCTCCTTTATACCATTGGCCTCGAACTCCCCTCCATTATACCAGTGGCCTCAAACCCTCCTTTATACCAGTGGCCTCGGGCCCTCCTTTATACCAGTGGCCTCGGACTCCCCTCCTTTATACCAGGGGCCTCGAACTCCCCTCCATTATACCAGTGGCCTCAAACCCTCCTTTATACCAGTGGGCTCGGGCCCTCCTTTATACCAGTGGCCTCGACCCTCCTTTATACCAGTGGCCTCGAACCCTCCTTTATACCAGTGGCCTCGGGCCCTCCTTTATACCAGTGGCCTCGGGCCCTCATTTATACCAGTGGCCTCGGGCCCTCATTTATACCAGTGGCCTCGGGCCCTCCTTTATACCAGTGGCCTCGGACTCCCCTCCTTTATACCAGGGGCCTCGAACTCCCCTCCATTATACCAGTGGCCTCAAACCCTCCTTTATACCAGTGGCCTCGGGCCCTCCTTTATACCAGTGGCCTCGACCCTCCTTTATACCAGTGGCCTCGAACCCTCCTTTATACCAGTGGCCTCGGGCCCTTCTTTATACCAGTGGCCTCGGGCCCTCATTTATACCAGTGGCCTCGGGCCCTCCTTTATACCAGTGGCCTCGGGCCCTCCTTTATACCAGTGACCTCGGGCCCTCCTTTATACCAGTGGCCTCGGGCCCTCCTTTATACCAGTGGCCTCGTACCCTCCTTTATACCAGTGGCCTCACACCCTCCTTTATACCAGTGGCCTCAGGACCCTCCTTTATACCAGTGGCCTCGGGCCCTCCTTTATACCAGTGGCCTCACACCCTCCTTTATACCAGTGGCCTCAGGACCCTCCTTTATACCAGTGGCCTCGGGCCCTCCTTTATACCAGTGGCCTCAGGACCCTCCTTTGAACCAGTGGCCTCGGGCACACCTTTATACCAGTGGCCTCAAACCCTCCTTTATACCAGTGGCCTCGGACCCTCCTTTATACCAGTGGCCTCGGACCCTCCTTTATACCAGTGGCCTCGAACCTCCCTCCTTTATACCAGTGGCCTCGAACTCCCCTCCTTTATACCAGTGGCCTCGAACTCCCCTCCTTTATACCAGTGGCCTCGAATCCTCCTTTATACCAGTGGCCTCGAGCCCTCCTTTATACCAGTGGCCTCGAACCCTCCTTTATACCAGTGGGCTCGCACCCTCCTTTGAACCAGTGGCCTCGGGCACACCTTTATGCTAGTGGTACTGATCCAACCCACATTGGAGAGAGAGCGCGCACTGGGAGGGCATACCATTGCCTCTTGTGGAGATCATTCACCTTTTAGATGAGGATCCGTGGCAACTCCCATTGGGCAGGGACCTGCTGCCCCAGTCGCACAGGCAGGTTTGGCAAGCAAGGCCGGAGATTTAGTTCCTATTGGCCTGGCCCCTGGAAGGGCCAATCTGATGGCTAAAGGTTTACCTCCAAATGTTATTGCTAAGATTCAGTCTGCAAGGGCGCCCTCCACGGGAGGGCTATATGAGTATAAATGGCAAGGTCTGGTGCCAAGATAAAGGACTTGTTCCTTTTCAGTACTCTGTGAGGGACATCCTTATGCTCCTACAGGAACAGGGGCGGGCATACTCCACGTTAACAGTGCACATGGCCGTCATCTCAGCGTGTCACGTGGGAATTGACGGAGCCTCACTAACGTTACATTTGCTTCTTATTCTGTGTCCGTTTATGTAGGCTGTGATATCATCTCAAAGATAAAAGACAGAGAGATTTTATTTAAGAGCTTGTCAACAGGTTGTGTTTGTGGCTTAAAACATCATCTTATAAATCTGAAATAGAGTCTATAATTTATTAGATAATTCATGTTCATAGAAAACAAAACACATCAAATAAATGTTGTGCTAATGGATTGGATTTAGTATTCATATTCACAATATATCTTTTCATAGTTATTTTGGAAAAACCTCCTCCCGTAAAATAATTGGTCAATCTGACCCCTCCTCCTAAATCCCATGTAAATTGATATGTTATAAAAAATAAAAATAAAATAAAAAAGTCCTTCATCCTCCTTCATGGGTCAGTGGATTTGTTCAGGAGTGGGAAAACATCCAAATCAAATATATATATTTTTATAATAGGGGGTTTAATTTATTTAGGGGATGTAAGGGCTTGGTGGGATTGCTTTCATCCTGCTGGCCAAAACCCATACTCCCATGTTGCTATGGATTATGGTCCGTTCACTGCCCCGTCGAGATGACAGAGAAATAAAATACTCCACACAACATTTGTACCTATGCTACAACTGGCCTAATGGGTGGATGTTGCCGGTCTCTCAGGCATTTGGTGGCGGCGGGGCGGAGTGGGGGGCGGGGGAGTTCAGATGGAGCTTTCCTCTTTTCAGATATTAAAATATGTTTTGCTGTGACAGATTTAACTTATTAAAAAGCATGTAAGCCTTAAAAAGGTGAATGTCTTAAAGGGGTAGCTCAGAGAAATGACACGACCACACAACATCACAGTGATACGGAGTTGATTGAGCCACTGTAGTTTAGAAATATGCTGACAAGGGTAGTTCTGTGACGTCTATTGTTCTAAACTAACCTGTTTGTTTTTTTATTGGTTGCGGACTTTTAGGGTGAACTAGTTCCTGGTTACACCCCCCCCCCCACCCTCCCTCCGATCTCCCCCTCAAAATTAAGTAAATGTATAATTTAGGTGAACTATCCCTTAAAATGACAACACAAATTAATTAGTTTGCAGTTTTGTTTCCCTCACAGTCTGGTACAGACACCACATAGAGGCATGTTGAGCGCTGCTCTGCTCTACACCCCAAAATGGAATGTTTGGTGTGTTAAAACAGAATGTGTTGTTTCTGTTGATCTAAGGGGAGTTTTTTTATTTTTATGTTGTGTAATGTTATTGTGTGTTCTTTGTGTAGCACAAATATAATGCGAGATGGACAATATCAATCAGCAGCACCTGAAGTGTTTTTTTACAACCTTCCTTTGTTTACTTTCAAGTCTGTTTCTCTAGAGGAGTCTTCTCACAGCCGGTGGAAAAGTACTGGGCAAAATCCATTTGAATTCAATGATCTTCTTGGCCTTCCTGTGACATCGGCGGGTGCTGTAGGTGTCCTGGAGGGTAGGCAGTTTGTCCCCCGGTGATGCGTTGGGCAGACCGCACCACCCTCTGGAGAGCCCTGTGGTTGCGGGCGGTGCGGTTGCCGTACCAGGCGGTGATGCGTTGGGCAGACCACCCTCTGGAGAGCCCTGTGGTTGCGGGCGGTGCGGTTGCCGTACCAGGCGGTGATGCGTTGGGCAGACCACCCTCTGGAGAGCCCTGTGGTTGCGGGCGGTGCGGTTGCCGTACCAGGCGGTGATGCGTTGGGCAGACCACCCTCTGGAGAGCCCTGTGGTTGCGGGCGGTGCGGTTGCCGTACCAGGCGGTGATGCGTTGGGCAGACCACCCTCTGGAGAGCCCTGTGGTTGCGGGCGGTGCGGTTGCCGTACCAGGCGGTGATGCGTTGGGCAGACCACCCTCTGGAGAGCCCTGTGGTTGCGGGCGGTGCGGTTGCCGTACCAGGCGGTGATGCGTTGGGCAGACCACCCTCTGGAGAGCCCTGTGGTTGCAGGCGGTGCGGCTGTTTTTGACAGCACCCCTTTGGATTTGAGCAAAACCTTCCGTACATACATGTAGCAGTCGGAAAGTGTTCAGACCCCTTGCCTTTTTCCACTTTGTTACTATACAGCCTTGTTCTAAAATTGATTAAATTGTTTTTTTTCCCAACCTCATCAATGTACACACAATACCCCACAATGAGAAAGCAAAAACAGGTTTTTAGAAATGTTTGCAAATGTATTAGAAACATCTCTGGAGAGACCTCCTTTCCGAAGCCAGTCCAGCATTGTTTTGGCTGTGTGCTTAGGGTTGTTGCCCTGTTGGAAAGTGAACCTTTGCCTCAGTCTGAGGCCTGAGCGCTTTGGAGCAGGTTTTCATCAAGGAACTCTGTGCTTTGCGCCGTTCATCTTTCCTTCGATCCTGACTAGTCTCCCAGTCCCTGCCGCTGAAAAACATCCCCACAGCATGATGCTGCCACCACCATGCTTCCCCGTAGGAATGGTGCCAGGTTTCCTCCAGACGTGATGCTTAGCATTCAGGCCTAAGAGTTCAATCTTGGTTTCATCAGATTAGAAAATCTTGTTTTTCATGGTCTGAGAGTAAGTCTTTAGGTGCCTTTTGGCAAACTCCAAGCGGGCTGTCATGTGCCTTTTACTGAGGAGTGGTTTTCATCTGTTCACTCTACCATAAAGGCCTGATTGGTGGAGTACTGGAGAGAAGGTTGTCCTTCTGGAAGGTTCTCCCATCTCCACAGAGGAACTCTGGAGCTCTGTCAGAGTGACTGTCGGGTCCTTGGTCATCTCCCTGAACAAGGCCCTTCTCCCCCGATTGCTCCGTTTGGCTGGGCAGCCAGCTCTAGGAAGAGTCTTGGTGATTCCAAACTTCTTCCATTTAAGAATGATGGAGGCCACTGTGTTCTTGGGGACCTTCAATGCTGCAGAAATGTTTTGGTACCCTTCCCCAGGTAAATAAGGTACCTGTTATACTAAACAAAAAAAATGTTTTAAATACATTTGCTAAATTTTCTACAAATCTGTTTACTTTGTCATTATAGGATATTGTGTGTAGATTGATGAGGAACAAATTTTATTGAATCAATTTTACAATGAGTCTTTAGCGTAACAAAATGTGTAAGAAGTCAAGGGGTCTGAATACTTTCCAGATGCTTCAGTAGATAAAGGACACATCCATGTCTTCATAACTAGAAAACATAAAGGGTTATGATTGATATCATTTACAATCTAACAAACTATTTTTATAATTTCTGGATTTAATTTGAAACAAAATAAAAATTCTAACAATGATTTTCTAACTTTTAATGTCAATCATTTAAAAAAAAAATGGGTAAAACTGTTTTTCATATTTGCATAATGTTGTAGCTTAAACCCTATTTTTACATCACATCATTTTTTGTTGTTGTTGTTGTTGTTGTTGTTGTTGTGTTGTCGGGGCACAACACCCTTGAACACAAGGTCAGTGTCAAGTTTTTGCCTGATAAATGTACTAAAATGGGAATGTTAACTTTCAAATGGCGGTTGGAGGTCCCCTCATCAGAGAATGTTGACTTGAAATGGGAATATCTGTTGTTTAAAATGATACTGTCAATCCTCCATAGGAAACCTATTGAAATCATAGACGTATAGATAATAGAACATCGATTCCCATTTAAGTTGCCATTCAAATGGTGGCTGGACCGGGCGGTCATCTTGTGGTAGTACAATACAATACAATTTCAATGTGCGAACCAGCTACTTTGAAGTTTGTCTGAAGGGATAGGTCAATTCTATGAAATATATTTCTGTGATTGAAATGACACTTCCATTAAAGAGCATGTTGCGTCTCAACCAATAGAAGGCACAATACAAACACCTCAGATAATGTGAAATAGGGTCTGAGCTACAACATTATGCAAATATGAAACTAATCGGAATTCATCTGTCTTTAGATAATTTACCTTCCAAAATTACAATGTATTTTAGATTTGTTTTTCTTTCAGGAATAATCAAATAGTTTGCAACACTGTTTGTATGTAAATGATATCAAACTCAACCATTTATCTTTGTTTAGTGATGACTTCGTGGCGAAATGGGTCAACTTTGAGCATCGCTATCTCCTGAATGTTTTGGTGTTCAGGTCCAAAAAAGTGAATTTCTGACCACAATCTATGAAAAAGTTTTGTTTAAATGAAAAGGGATGCTTTCAAAAAACAGATTGAATTCAAAATAGATTTACCCTACTGGCAAAGGTGTAGATACAAAATGGCACCCTCTTCTCTATGTAGTACACTTATTTTGTCCTCCCGAGTGGTGCAGCGGTCTAAAGACTCTTACAGACCCGGGTTCGATCCCGGGCTGTATCACACCTGGCTGTGTTCGGGAGTCCAATAGGGCGGCGCATAATTGACCCAGCGTCGCCTGGTTTAGGGGAGGGTTTGGCCGGTCGTCAGATGAACAGTGTTTCCTCTGAGACATTGGTGAGGCTGGCTACCGGGTTAAGATGGCGGGTGTTAAGAAGCGATTTGGCGGGTCATGTTTCGGAGGACGCATGACTCCACCTTCGCCTCCCCCGAGCCCGTTGGGGGAAGTTGCAGCGATGAGACAATATCGAAATTGGGGAGAAAAGGGGGTAAAACCCCACACAAAACAGACAGTGGAATATCCCTTTGAGCATGGTGAAGATCTTAATTAGGCTTTGGAATATGTGTAAATACACCCAGTTGCTACAAAGATACAGGCGTCCTTCCTAACACAGTTGCCGGAGAGGAAGGAAACCGCTTAGGAATTAAACCATGAGGCCAATGGTGTTTTCATTATGTATTTTTTTAATGGTTGTGATATGAGGAAAATTGAGGATGGACCAACAACATTGTAGTTACTACACAAGACTAACTCAAATGAAGAGTGAAAAGAAGGAAGCTTGTATAGAACAAAAATATTCCAAAACATGCATCCTGTTTGCAACAAGGCACTTAAGTAATACTGCAAAAAAAAGAATTGGCAAATAAATTAACTTTTTGTCCTGAACACAAACTGTTATGCTTGGGTCAAATCCAATAAAACACATTACTGAGTACTACTCTTCATATGTTCAAGCTTAGTGGTGGCTGTATCATGTTATGGGTATGCTTGTCATCAGCAAGGACTAGGGAGTTTTTTAGGGGGATAAAAATAAACCTTTCAGCAAGACAACCTAAAACACAAAGCCAAAATGCTTACCAAGACAACATTAAAGGCTCCTGAGTGGCATAGTTACAGTTTTGATTTAAAAACAGCTTGAAAATCTATGGCAAAACTTATATTATCAACAACTAATTTTTGAATAATGAGAAATATTGTATAATCCAGGTGTACAAAGCTCTTAGAGACTTACCCAAGAAGACTCAGTGCTTTAATCTCTGCCAATGTCACGGCCGTCAGAAGAAGTGGACCAAGGTGAGCGTACATTTCCCTTTTTATTTAAAATGTCGCCAACAAAACAACACACAAAGTCACAACCGTGAAGCTTTACAGGGCTATAGTGCCCCTAACAAAGATAACTACCCACACTGAAAAGAGGGGGGGAAAAAGGGCTACCTAAGTATGATTCCCAATCAGAGACAACAATAGACAGCTGATTGAGAACCATACACTGGCCAAAAGATAGAAATAAAGAAACATAGAAAACAAAACATAGAATGCCACACCCCCAAATCACACCCTGACCAAACCAAAATAGAGACATAAAAAGCTCTCTCAGGCCAGGGCGTGACAGGCAAAGGTGTTTCTAACATGTATTGACTCAGGGGGATCAATACTTATCTAATCAATATATTACTTATCTAATCAAGGTGTATATATCAATACTTATCATTACTTATCTAATCAATATATCAATACTTATCTAATCATGGTGAATATATCAATACGTATCTAATCAAGGTGTATATATCAATACTTATCTAATCAATATATCAATACTTATCTAATCATGGTGTATGTATCAATACGTATCTAATCAATATATCAATACTTATCTAATCAAGGTGTATATATCAATACTTATCTAATCAATATATCAATACTTATCTAATCATGGTGTATGTATCAATACGTATCTAATCAATATATCAGTACTTATCTAATCAAGGTGTATATATCAATACTTATCTAATCAATATATCAATACTTATCTAATCAATACTTATCTCATCAAGATATTAGTGTTATATTTTTCATACATTTTAAATCAATGTTAGAATGTTTCTTCCACTTTGACATTACACAGTATTTTGTAGAGATTGTAGATTTTTTTTTAATGACAATTAAAAAAAAAAAAAAATTACAATTGAATCCATTTTAATCCCACTTTGTAACAAAATGTTTAAAAAGTCAAAGGGTGTGAATTTAGGGACAATGGTGACGTTTGAAACACAGTCTGGTGTTAATGATCACCCACAACAATTTGTAGAAATGTACCTTTGGTGGAAAGATTCCCTTTCCTAGAGAAATCAGTTTCATAATTTGACTGTCCTCTGATGCAAATTTAGATGAGAATGAGATTCAATTACTTTTCAGCAGCGTCCTGCACAGCTCGGTAAATTCAACAAATTGAAGAAACGTTTAATTTTCAACAGCGTTCTGCACAGCTCGGTAAATTCAACAAAATGAAAAAGAATTAGAATTCAGTCCAAAATGGATCTGAGAAACCACTGCATTCTCTTTACTGTCATCAGAGGAATCTAGTGGACAACTCACTCAGCCACAAAGTATAACAATAGAATGAGCACTAAATTTTAGATAAGACAAATGTGTTGCAGGATAACCATTGTTATTTTAGTTCACTTTGAGTGTGTTTGTGTGTTTTTGCCCCAGAGCAAAAAAGCATTTTAGATTGACACTGCATTTCTGAGATAGATTTAGTCAGCATTATGTCACAGTTTTCTATCGGGTTATATTAAAATGATGTCTTAGATTTTTTAAATGATAAATGAGTAATGATTGTGTTATGTTACTATAACAACAACAAAAAAACTGTTATGTGAATATGCCATAAATATTTTATGCACTGAATAGTTCAACTATGAAGAGACTCTAGATCCTGTTCCCGGGGACCCAAAGGGGTACACATTTTTAATCCTGTTTCCCAAAAGGATGCACATTTTATTCCTGGTCCCCAAAGGGGTACACATTTGAATCCTGGTCCCCAAAAGGATGCATATTTTAATCCTGGTCCCCAAAGGGGTACACATTTTAATCCAGGTCCCGGGACTCAAAGGGGTACACATTTTAATCCTGTTCCCGAAGGGGTACACATTATAATCCTGTTCCCGGGGACCCAAAGGGGTACACATTTTAATCCTGTTCCCGGGGACCCAAAGGGGTGCATATTTTAATCCTGTTCCTGGGGACCCAAAGGGGAACACCTTTTAATCCTGTTCCCGGGGACCCAAAGGGGTACACATTTTAATCCTGTTCCCGGGGACCCAAAGGGGTACACATTTTAATCCAGGTCCCGGGACTCAAAGGGGTACACATTTTAATCCTGTTCCCGGGGACCCAAAGGGGTACACATTTTAATCCTGTTCCCAGGAATCAAAGGGGTACACATTTTAATACTGTTCCCGGGGACCCAAAGGGGTACACATTTTAATCCTGTTCCCGGGGACCCAAAGGGGTACACATTTTAATCCTGTTCCCGGGGACCCAAAGGGGTACACATTTTAATCCAGGTCCCGGGACTCAAAGGGGTACACATTTTAATCCTGTTCCCGGGGACCCAAAGAGGTACACATTTTAATCCTGTTCCCGGAGACACAACGGGGTACACATTTTAATTCTGGTCCCCAAAGGGGTACACATTTTAATCCTGGTCCCGGAGACCCAAAGGGGTACACATTTGAATCCTGTTCCCCAAAAGGATGCACATTTTAATCCTGGTCCCGGAGACCCAAAGGGGTACACATTTTAATCCTGGTCCACAAAGGGTTACACATTTTAATCCTGGTCCCCAAAGAGGTACACATTTTAATCCTGGTCCCCAAAGGGGTACACATTTTAGTCCTGGTCCCCAAATGGGTACACATTTTAATCCCGGTCCCGGGACCCAAAGAGGTACACATTTTAATCCTGGTCCCCAAAGGGGTACACATTTTAATCCTGGTCCCCAAAGGGGTACACATTTTAATCCTGGTCCCCAAAGGGGTACACATTTTAATCCTGGTCCCCAAAGGGGTACACATTTTAATCCCGGTCCCGGGACCCAAAGAGGTTCACATTTTAATCCTGGTCCCCAAAGGGGTACACATTTTAATCCTGGTCCCCAAAGGGGTACACATTTTAATCCTGGTCCCCAAAGGGGTACACATTTTAATCCCGGTCCTGGGACCCAAAGAGGTTCACATTTTAATCCTGGTCCCCAAAGAGGTACACATTTTATTCCAGGTCCGGGCCTCAAAGGTGTACACATTTTAATTCTGGTTACGGGAACCCAAATGGGTACACATTTTAATCCTGGTCCCCAAAGGGATACACATTTTAATCCTGGTCCCGGGGACCCAAAGGGGTGCAAATTTTAATCCTGTTCCTGGGGACCCAAAGGGGTGCACATTTTAATCCTGTTCCCGGGGATCCAAAGGGGTACACATTTTAATCCAGGTCCCGGGACTCAAAGGGGTACACATTTTAATTCTGGTCCCGGGGACCCAAATGGGTACACATTTTAATCCTGGTCTAAGGGACCCAAAGGGGTACACATTTTAATCCTGTTCCTGGAGACACAAAGTGGAAAACATTTTAATCCTGTTCCTGGGGACCCAAAGGGGTACACATTTTATTCCAGGTCCCGGGACTCAAAGGGGTGCACATTTTAATCCTGTTCCCGGGGACCCAAAGGGGTACACATTTTAATCCTGTTACTGGGGACCGAAAGGGGTGCACATTTTGATCCTGTTCCTGGGGACCCAAAGGGGTGCACATTTTAATCCTGGTCCCGGGGACCCAAAGGGGTGCACATTTTAATCCTGTTCCCAGGGACCCAAAGGGGTGCACATTTTAATCCTGTTCCCGGGGACCCAAAGGGGTACACATTTGAATCCTGTTCCTTGGGACCCAAAGGGGTACACATTTTAATCCTGTTCCCGGGGATCCAAAGGGGTAAACATTTTAATCCAGGTCCCGGGACTCAAAGGGGTACACATTTTAATTCTGGTCCCGGGGACCCAAAGGGGTACACATTTTAATCCTGTTCCCGGGGACCCAAAGGGGTACACATTTTAATCCTGTTCCCGGGGACCCAAAGGGGTACACATTATAATCCTGTTCCCGGGGACCCAAAGGGGTACACATTTTAATCCTGTTCCCGGAGACACAAAGAGGTACACATTTTAATCCAGGTCCCGGGACTCAAAGGGGTACACATTTTAATCCTGTTCCCGGAGACACAAAGGGGTACACATTTTAATCCTGGTCCCGGGGACCCAAAGGGGTACACATTTTAATCCTGGTCCCCAAAGGGGTGCACATTTTAATCCTATTCCTGGAGACCCAAAGGGGTACACATTTTAATCCTGGTCCCGGGGACCCAAAGGTGTGCACCGTCATAACAAATAGAACAAGAGTGTCGATCGTGGTTCATGAGGGCCAACTTGGCTTTGTGAAGCTGAAGCAGAGCTGTCCGGAACCTGGTGTGATGACCTGGCATTGATCACGTTATTGATGGGTTCGTACCTGACTGTGCTCCTTGCCTTGTCAGCGGAAAGACAGGTTCACCTCCACCACTGGAGCCACTGGCCTGACCCTCCCATCCATGGAAACATATCCAACGTGACAAATTTTAATTTTCCTCAGTTTGTATGATGGCAATTTGCTTAATATACTCCAGAATGTTATGAAGAGTAATCAGATGAATTGCAAAGTCCCTCTTTGCCATGCAAATGTACTGAATCTCTGAAAAAATATATCCACTGCATTTCAACCCTACCACAAAAGGACCAGCTGACATCATGTCAGTGATCCTCTCGTTAACGCAGGTGTGAGTGTTGACGAGGACAAGGCTGGAGATCACTCTGTCATGCTGGTTGAGTTTGAATAACAGACTGGAAGCTTCAAAAGGAGGGTGGTGCTTGGAATCATTGTTCTATACCTCTGTCAACCATGGTTACCTGCAAGGAAACACATGCCGTCATCATTGTTTTGCACAAAAAGGGCTTCACAGGATATTGCTGCCAGTAAGATTGCACCTAAATCAAACATTTATCGAATCATCAAGAACTTCAAGGAGAGCAGTTCAATTGTTGTGAAGAAGGCTTCAGGGCGCCCAAGAAAGTCCAGCAAGCTCCAGGACCGTCTCCTAAAGTTGATTCAGCTGCGGGATCGGGGCACCACCAGTACAGAGCTTGCTCAGGAATGGCAGCAGGCAGGTGTGAGTGCATCTGCATGCACAGTGAGGCGAAGACTTTTGGAGGATGGCCTGGTGTCAAGAAGGGCAGCAAAGAAGCCACTTCTCTCCATGAAAAGCATCAGGGACAGACTGATATTCTGCAAAAGGTACTGGGATTGGACTGCTGAGGACTGGGGTAAAGTCATTTTTTCTGATGAATCCCCTTTCCGATTGTTTGTGGCATCCGGAAAAAAGCTTGTCTGGAGAAGACAAGGTGAGCGCTACCATCAGTCCTGTGTCATGCCAACAGTAAAGCATCCTGAGACCATTCATGTGTGGGGTTGCTTCTTAGCCAAGGGAGTGGGCTCACTCACAATTTTGCCTAAGAACACAGCCATGAATAAAGAATGGTACCAACACATCCTCCAAGAGCAACTTCTTCCAACCATCCAGGAACAGTTTGGTGACGAACAATACCTTTTCCAGCATGATGGAGCACCTTGCCACAAGGCAAAAGTGATAGCTAAGTGGCTCGAGGAACAAAACATAAACATTTTGGGTCCACGGCCAGGAAACTCCCTAGACCTTAATCCCATTGAGAACTTGTGGTCAGTCCTCAAGAGACGGGTGGACAAACAAAAACCCACAACTTCTGACAAACTCCAAGTATTGATTATGCAAGAATGGGCTGGCATCAGTCAAGATGTGGCCCAGAAGTTAATTGACAGCATGCCAGGGCAGATTGCAGATATCTTGAAGAAGAAGGGTCAGCACTGCAAATATTGACTCTTTGCATCAACTTCATGTAATTGTCAATAAAAGCCTTTGACACTTATGAAATGCTTGTAATTATACTTCAGTATTCCATAGTAACATCTGACAAAAATATCTAAAGACACTGAAGCAGCAAACTTTGTGGAAATTAATATTTGTGTCATCTTCAAAACTTGTGGCCACGACTGTACAATGTGCCACGTCACAAATGCTTCCTGGTGGTTGCGTATGACCTACATTCAAAATGACGGTCTCACCAGCGGGTTCCGTCACATCACGGACCATCATAAACGGGATATTCCTGGATATTTATTTTATTTAACCTTTATTTAACTAGGCAAGTCAGTTAAGAACAAATTCTTATTTACAATGATGGCCTAACCCGGACGACGCTGTGCTCTGCCCAATTACGGCCAGTTGTAATAAAGCCTGGAATCGAACCAGGGTCTGTAGTGACGCCTCTCACACTGAGATGCAGTGCCTTTAGACCGCTGAGCCACTGGGAAAATGCAACTCTGACCACGGACAACGGCCCTCAGTTGGTCTCTGCCAAGTTCGCAAGTTCAGCAATAGGACATCAGAACAGCCTACTACCACCCCCTGGTGTGGAGAGGTTCAATCAAACCCTGAAAAAACGGACTGAGAGCTCACCTAGTTCAGGGTTGCTCCTTCACTGAGTCCTTGTCGAAGACTCTGCTGCGCTACGGAGCTGCTCACCACTCCACCACCGGAGTCTCTCCTGCCAAGCTGATGCTATGATGTGAATTACATATGCCCTTAGACAGGCTCCATCCCTCTGTTGGCAACCCGACAGGCTCGACAGTCAAACCAGCAGCGTAAAAGTCAGGAGCACTACAATAAATGAAAGAGAGCACGACTTCTTTTAAATATTTAGAAGGAAACAACTTTGTCATTGTCATCATGTTGTCAAATGTACTTTGGACAAATGGCAATGATGTCATTAGCTAGAACAGTTTGTCCAGTATAGTTAAAGCCCAATCTTAGCTAGCTAGCTAGCAATATACTGCATCTAAAGACAATCTTAGCTAGCTAGCTAACAATATACTGCATGTAAAGACAATCTTAGCTCGCTAGCTAACAATATACTGCATCTAAAGACAATCTTAGCTCGCTAGCTAACAATATACTGCATCTAAAGACAATCTTAGCTAGCTAGCTAGCAATATCCTGCATCTAAAGACAATCTTAGCTAGCTAGCTAACAATATACTGCATCTAAAGACAATCTTAGCTAGCTAGCTAACAATATACTGCATCTAAAGACAATCTTAGCTAGCTAGCTAACAATATACTGCATCTAAAGACAATCTTAGCTAGCTAGCTAACTAACAATATACTGCATCTAAAGACAATCTTAGCTAGCTAGCTAACAACATACTGCATCTAAAGACAATCTTAGCTAGCTAACTAACAACATACTGCATCTAAAGACAATCTTAGCTAGCTAGCTAACTAACAATATACTGCATCTAAAGACAATCTTAGCTAGCTAGCTAACAACATACTGCATCTAAAGACAATCTTAGCTAGCTAGCTAACAATATACTGCATCTAAAGACAATCTTATCTAGCTAGCTAACAATATACTGCATCTAAAGACAATCTTATCTAGCTAGCTAACAATATACTGCATCTAAAGACAATCTTATCTAGCTAGCTAACAATATACTGCATCTAAAGACAATCTGGCGACATCAAAAATGATGACAAAAGGTTTTTCCTACTAATTATTTGCCTCCTTTTGTACGTCATTGTATTTCCAAGCCACTGTAATGCTCTTTGAATTAAATCTTAATCAGCGCTCTTTGAAAATGCATTGAGTAGAATATTCAGTAGGGCATCAGTCCTGAAAATAAACTTGCATCCCATGAATACGACTGTCTGGAAAAAAGGGGAGGTGAGAGAGGAGGAGGAGAAAGGGAAGGTGAGAGAGGAGGAGAAAGGGGGGGGGGTGAGAGAGGAGGAGGAGAAAGGGGAGGTGAGAGAGGAGGAGGAGAAAGGGGTGGTGAGAGGAGGAGAACAGGGAAATGAGAGGAGGAGAAAGGGGAGGTGAGAGAGGGGAGAAAGGGGTGGTGAGAGGAGGAGAACGGGGAAATGAGAGGAGGAGAAAGGGGAGGTGAGAGGGGAGAAATGGGTGGTGAGAGGAGGAGAACGGGGAAATGAGAGGAGGAGAAAGGGGAGGTGAGAGGGGAGAAATGGGTGGTGAGAGGAGGAGAACAGGAAAATGAGAGGAGGAGAAAGGGGAGGTGAGATAGGGGAGAAAGGGGTGGTGAGAGGAGGAGAAAGAGGAGGTGAGAGAAGAGGAGAAAGGGGAGATGAGCGAGGAGGAGGAGGAGGAGAAAGGGGAGGTGAGAGAGGAGGAGGAGAAAAGGGAGGTGAGAGAGGAGGAGGAGAAAGGGGTGGTGAGAGAGGAGGACAAGAAAGGGGAGGTGAGAGAGGAGGAGGAGAAAGGGGTGGTGAGAGGAGGAGAACGGGGAAATGAGAGGAGGAGAAAAGGGAGGTGAGAGGGGAGAAAGGGGTGGTGAGAGGAGGAGAATGGGGAAATGAGAGGAGGAGAAAGGGGAGGTGAGATAGGGGAGAAAGGGGTGGTGAGAGGAGGAGAAAGAGGAGGTGAGAGAGGAGGAGAAAGGGGAGATGAGAGAGGAGGAGGAGGAGAAAGGGGAGGTGAGAGAGGAGGAGGAGAAAGGGGAGGTGAGAGAGGAGGAGGAGAAAGGGGAGGTGAGAGAGGAGGAGGAGAAAGGGGTGGTGAGAGAGGAGGAGGAGAAAGGGGTGAGAGAGGAGGAGGAGAAAGGGGTGGTGAGAGGAGGAGAATGGGGAAATGAGAGAGGAGGAGGAGAAAGGGGAGGTGAAAGAAGAGGAGGAGAAAGGAGAGGTGAGAGAAGAGGAGAAAGGGGAGGTGAGAGAGGAGGAGGATGAGAAAGGGCAGGTGAGAGAGCAGGAAGAGGAGAAAGGGAAGGTGAGAGAGGAGGAGGAGAAAGGGGAGGTGAGAGAGGAGGAAGAGGAGAAAGGGAAGGTGAGAGAGGAGGAAGAGGAGGAGATAGGGGAGGTGAGAGAGGAGAGAGGGGAGGTGAGAGAGGCGGAAGAGGCGAAAGGGAAGGTGAGAGAGGAGGAAGAGAAAGGGGAGGTGAGAGAGGAGGGGGAGGAGGAGGAGGAGGAGGAGATAGAGGAGGTGAGAGAGGAGGAAGAGGAGGATATAAGGGAGGTGAGAGAGGAGAGAGGTGAGGTGAGAGAGGAGGAGGAGATAGGGGAGGTGAGAGAGGAGGAGGAGATGAGAAAGGGGAGGTGAGAGGAGGAGAAAGGGGAGGTGAGAGAAGATGAGGAGAAAGGGGAGATGAGATAGGGGAGAAAGGGGAGATGAGAGGAGGAGAAAGAAGAGGTGAGAGAGGAGAGAAAGGGGAGGTGAGAGAGGAGAGAAAGGGGAGGTGAGAGAGGAGAGAAAGGGGCGGTGAGAGAGGAGGAGGAGGAGGAGGAGGAGATAGGGGAGGTGAGAGAGGAGGAGGAGGAGAAAAGGGAGGTGAGCGGGGGAGAAATGGGAGTTGAGAGAGGAGAATGGTTGATTGGCTACCCAAACTCCTTGCTCCAGCCAGCTGCTAGCTGTTAGTTGTTAGTTGCTGTTAGTTGCTTTTTCACAATGAGTCTGGATCTGAGTACCTCCCTGATGATTTCTAGAACACAAACACATTCTAACCATTCTGATTGGGTCCAGAAACCGATGGGTTGGGCAAGAGCCAGAACACACATGGGTAAAGCTGCATTTTGAAAATGTGTCATTGGCTTTGATACTGTAATTGGTTAGAGATGATCCAATCGCTGATGACTGTTTTGTACAACACCCCTCATTTTGACATCAACACTAATGACTTCAATTATGGCAGTCTCAGACTGAAGTATGTAGGGAACACAGAGCACCAGAACAATTCAGTTTGAGTCCTCAGGCAAGGAGAAAGGGGAAGTGAGGGGGAAAGAGGAGCTGAGGAGAAAGGGGAGGTGAGGAGAAAGGGGAAGTGAGGAGAAAGGGGAGGTGAGGAGAAAAGAGGAGGTGAGGAGAAAGGGGAGGTGAGGAGAAAATAGGAGGTGTGGAGAAAGGGGAGGTGAGGAGAAAATAGGAGGTGTGGAGAAAGGGGAAGTGAGGAGAAAAGGGAGGAGAAAGGGGAGGTGAGGAGGAAGGGGAGGTGAGGAGAAAGGGGAGGTGAGGAGAAAGGAGAGATGAGGAGAAAGGGGAGGTGAGGAGAAAGGAGAGATGAGGAGAAAGGGGAGGTGAGGAGGAAGGGGAGGTGAGGAGAAAAGGGAGGAGAAAGGGGAGGTGAGGAGAAAGGGGAGGTGAGGAGAAAGGGGAGATGAGGTGAAAGGGGAGGTGAGGAGAAAGGGGAGGTGAGGAGAAAGGGGAGGTGAGGAGAAAGGAGAGGTGAGGAGAAAAGAGGAGGTGAGGAGAAAGGGGAGGTGAGGAGAAAAGGGAGGAGAAAGGGGAGGTGAGGAGAAAGGGGAGGTGAGGAGAAAGGAGAGGTGAGGAGACAGGAGAGATGAGGAGAAAGGGGAGTTGAGGAGAAAGGAGAGGTGAGGAGAAAGGAGAGATGAGGAGAAAGGGGAGGTGAGGAGAAAAGAGGAGGTGAGGAGAAAGGGGAGGTGAGGAGAAAAGGGAGGAAAAAGGGGAGGTGAGGAGAAAGGGGAGGTGAGGAGAAAGGGGAGGTGAGGAGAAAGGAGAGGTGAGGAGAAAGGAGAGGTGAGGAGAAAGGAGAGATGAGGAGAAAGGGGAGGTGAGGAGCAAGGGAAGTTGAGGAGAAATGAGAGGTGAGGAGAAAGGAGAGATGAGGAGAAAGGGGAGGTGAGGAGAAAGGGGAGTTGAGGAGAAAGGGGATGAGAAAGGGGAGGTGAGAAGAAAGGAGAGATGAGGAGAAAGGGGAGGTGAGGAGAAAGGAGAGATGAGGAGAAAGGGGAGGTGAGGAGAAAGGAGAGATGAGGAGAAAGGGGAGGTGAGGAGAAAGGAGAGATGAGGAGAAAGGGGAGGTGAGGAGAAAGGAGAGATGAGGAGAAAGGGGATGAGAAAGGGGAGGTGAGGAGAAAGGGGAGGTGAGGAGAAAGGAGAGATGAGGAGAAAGGGGATGAGAAAGGGGAGGTGAACGATGAAGGGCGCAGCATTTTGTTTACACTCTTCCAAGCCTTTTGCACAACATTCCTGTTTTTTCTGCCTCACATGGAATATATCTCATAATTAGGGCAAACCCAAACCACAATCGTATTTCAAAACAAACTGGAACGACGTGTCTGTGTGAGAAAATATTATTTGATGTGCATATTCCTGAATCTTACAACATACTTCAGAGTCCACAAGTTGTGCAAAATGTTTGTGAACTTCACCCCTTTTTTTCGAGCCAGCTACTTTTCTTCTGCCTCAAAAAGCCCTCTACGCCAACCTCTAACCTACAGAACATGTAAGAGCAGATCAGAGAGAAAATTCTAAACATTTCTTTCACTTTTAATAACCCCCTGAGGTACATGTCTGTGCCCCCGCGGAAATCGAATTAGCATAATAAAAAAATCCCCATAAAAAAATGTGTCAGTTTAAACTAGAGATATCTGGGGGGTGTTGTATCTGTTTAAACTAGAGATATCTGGGGTGGGTTTGTGTCTGTTTAAACTAGAGATATCTGGGGAGGTTGTATCAGTTTAAACTAGAGATATCTGGGGGGGTTGTATCGGTTTAAACTAGAGATATCTGGGGGGTGTTGTATCAGTTTAAACTAGAGATATCTGGGGTGGGTTTGTGTCTGTTTAAACTAGAGATATCTGGGGTGGGTTTGTGTCTGTTTAAACTAGAGATATCTGGGGTGGGTTGTATCAGTTTAAACTAGAGATATCTGGGGTGGGTTTGTGTCTGTTTAAACTAGAGATATCTGGGGTGGGTTTGTGTCTGTTTAAACTAGAGATATCTGGGGGGTGTTGTATCAGTTTAAACTAGAGATATCTGGGGTGGGTTTGTGTCTGTTTAAACTAGAGATATCTGGGGGGTGTTGTATCAGTTTAAACTAGAGATATCTGGGGGGGTTGTATCAGTTTAAACTAGAGATATCTGGGGGGGTTGTATCGGTTTAAACTAGAGATATCTGGGGGGGTTGTATCGGTTTAAACTAGAGATATCTGGGGGGGGTTGTATCAGTTTAAACTAGAGATATCTGGGGGGTGTTGTGTCAGTTTAAACTAGAGATATATGGGGTGGGTTTGTGTCTGTTTAAACTAGAGATATCTGGGGTGGGTTGTATCAGTTTAAACTAGAGATATCTGGGGTGGGTTTGTGTCTGTTTAAACTAGAGATATCTGGGGTGGGTTTTGTATCAGTTTAAACTAGAGATATCTGGGGGTGTTGGACCAGTTTAAACTAGAGATATCTGGGGGTGTTGGACCAGTTTAAACTAGAGATATCTGGGGGGGTTTGTGTCTGTTTAAACTAGAGATATCTGGGGTGGTTGTATCAGTTTAAACTAGAGATATCTGGGGGGGTTGTATCAGTTTAAACTAGAGATATCTGGGGGGTTGTATCAGTTTAAACTAGAGATATCTGGGGGGGGGGGGGGTCAGTTTAAACTAGAGATATCTGGGGGGGTTGTATCAGTTTAAACTAGAGATATCTGGGGGGGGTGTATCAGTTTAAACTAGAGATATCTGGGGGGGTTGTATCAGTTTAAACTAGAGATATCTGGGGGGGTTGTATCAGTTTAAACTAGAGATATCTGAGGGGGTTGTATCAGTTTAAACTAGAGATATCTGGGGGGGTTGTATCAGTTTAAACTAGAGATATCTGGGGTGGGTTTTGCATTGGTTGCATGTAATTAAGGTGAGCATCATTGAACAAACTATATTCATTTGGTGATGGGTCGAAACACATGAAACATTCATGGACATTTAGCTACCTCGCTTGCTGTTGCTAGCTAAGTTATCCTATTCATCTAGCTTGCTGTTGCTAGCTAATTTGTCCTATTCAGCTAGCTTGCTGTTGCTAGCTAATTTGTCCTATTCATCTAGCTTGCTGTTGCTAGCTAATTTGTCCTATTCATCTAGCTTGCTGTTGCTAGCTAATTTGTCCTATTCAGCTAGCTTGCTGTTGCTAGCTAATTTGTCCTATTCAGCTAGCTTGCTGTTGCTAGCTAATTTGTCCTATTCATCTAGCTTGCTGTTGCTAGCTAATTTGTCCTATTCATCTAGCTTGCTTTTGCTAGCTAATTTGTCCTGGGATATAAAGGACACATTTTTTTTCTGGATCATTATAGAATTTGGACCCATTTTTGAGTCACATAAAATCGTGTGTTCTCTCCTCCGATAATTAGTCCACAGACAAAAGGGGAAACCTAGTTAGCATTTAGTAATCTCCTTCACGCTTCTTCTTCTGTGGACTTTATATGGCGGTTGGCAACCAACTTTTAGGTGCATTACCGCTACCAACTAGACAGTTCGGATGAAATGATTGAAAAACATGTACGGATTTGTGTGTGTACATGTATTTAGTAATGCTGGCGTGCGCTATCGTGCATAAATGTATTTTGCCCCCCCCCCAAACCAAACGCGATCATGACACGCAGGTTAAAATATCAAAACAAACTCTGAACCAATTACATTAATTTGGGGAGAGGTCAAAAAGCATTAAACATGTATGGCAATTTAGCTAGTTAGCTTGCACTTGCTAGCTAATTTGTCCTATTTAGCTAGCTTGCTGTTGCTAGCTAATTTGTCCTGGGATATAAACATTGTGTTAGGAAGTCTGTGTGTAGCTGGTGTATAGGAGTCAGGCGCAGGACAGCAGATGTGAGTAAATAAACATATTTTACTCAACATAATATAAATGCAATACAAAAACAGAGCCCACAATAACGGAACTACCTACATAGAAACAGTCACTCACAAACAAACATGGGGGAACAGAGAAGTAGGTAGGTCCCTACCTCTACACATCTAATTCTACCTCTACCTCTACACATCTACTTCTACCTCTCTACCCCTACTTCTCCACCCCTACTTCTCCACCTCTACTTCTCCACCTCTACTTCTCCACCTCTACTTCTCCACCCCTACTTCTCCACCTCTACTTCTCCACCTCTACTTCTCCACCCCTACTTCTCTACCTCTACTTCTCCACCCCTACTTCTCTACCTCTACTTCTCCACCCCTACTTCTCCACCTCTACTTCTCCACCCCTACTTCTCTACCTCTACTTCTCCACCCCTACTTCTCCACCTCTACTTCTCCTCCTCTACTTCTCCACCCCTACTTCTCTACCTCTACTTCTCCACCTCTACTTCTCCACCTCTACTTCTCCACCCCTACTTCTCCACCTCCACCCCTACTTCTCCACCTCTACTTCTCCACCTCTACTTCTCCACCTCTATGTCTCCACCTCTACTTCTCCACCCCTACTTCTCCACATCTACTTCTCCACCTCTACTTCTCCACCTCTACTTCTCCACCTCTACTTCTCCACCTCTATGTGTCCACCTCTACTTCTCCACCCCTACTTCTCTACCTCTACTTCTCCACCTCTACTTCTCTACCTCTACTTCTCCACCTCTACTTCTCCACCTCTACTTCTCCACCTCCACCCCTACTTCTCCACCTCCACCCCTACTTCTCTACCTCTACTTCTCCACCTCTACTTCTCCACCTCTAGTTCTCTACCTCTACTTCTCCACCCCTACTTCTCTACCTCTACTTCTCCACCTCTACTTCTCCACATCTACTTCTCCACCTCTACTTCTCTACCTCTACTTCTCCACCTCTACTTCTCCACCCCTAGTTCTCTACCTCTACTTCTCCACCTCTACTTCTCCACATCTACTTCTCCACCCCTACTTCTCCACCTCTACTTCTCCACCTCTACTTCTCCACCTCTACTTCTCCACCCCTACTTCTCCACCTCTACTTCTCCACCTCTACTTCTCCACCCCTAGTTCTCTACCTCTACTTCTCCACCCCTACTTCTCTACCTCTACTTCTCCACCCCTACTTCTCCACCTCTACTTCTCCACCCCTACTTCTCTACCTCTACTTCTCCACCCCTACTTCTCCACCTCTACTTCTCCTCCTCTACTTCTCCACCCCTACTTCTCTACCTCTACTTCTCCACCTCTACTTCTCCACCTCTACTTCTCCACCCCTACTTCTCCACCTCCACCCCTACTTCTCCACCTCTACTTCTCCACCTCTACTTCTCCACCTCTACTTCTCCAGCTCTATGTCTCCACCTCTACTTCTTCACCCATACTTCTCCACCTCTACTTCTCCACCTCTACTTCTCCACCTCTACTTCTCCACCTCTACTTCTCCACCTCTATGTGTCCACCTCTACTTCTCCACCCCTACTTCTCTACCTCTACTTCTCCACCTCTACTTCTCTACCTCTACTTCTCCACCTCTACTTCTCCACCTCTACTTCTCCACCTCCACCCCTACTTCTCCACCTCCACCCCTACTTCTCTACCTCTACTTCTCCACCTCTACTTCTCCACCCCTAGTTCTCTACCTCTACTTCTCCACCCCTACTTCTCTACCTCTACTTCTCCACCTCTACTTCTCCACATCTACTTCTCCACCTCTACTTCTCCACCCCTACTTCTCCACCTCCACCCCTACTTCTCCACCTCTACTTCTCCACCTCTACTTCTCCACCTCTACTTCTCTACCTCTACTTCTCCACCTCTACTTCTCCACCTCTACTTCTCCACCTCCACCCCTACTTCTCCACCTCTACTTCTCCACCTCTACTTCTCCACCCCTACTTCTCCACCTCTACTTCTCCACCCCTACTTCTCTACCTCTACTTCTCCACCTCTACTTCTCCACCCCTACTTCTCCACCTCTACTTCTCCACCTCTACTTCTCCACCTCTACTTCTCCACCTCTACTTCTCCACCTCTACTTCTCCACCCCTACTTCTCCCTCTACTTCTCCACCTCTACTTCTCCACCTCTACTTCTCCACCCCTACTTATCTCCCTCTTCTTCTCCACATCTACTTCTCCACCTCTACTTCTCCACCCCTACTTCTCCACCTCCACCCCTACTTCTCCACCTCTACATCTCCACCTCTACTTCTCCACCTCTACTTCTCCACCCCTACTTCTCCACCCCTACTTCTCTCCCTCTACTTCTCCCTCTACTTCTCCACCTCTACTTCTCCACCCCTACTTCTCTCCCTCTACTTCTCCCTCTACTTCTCCACCTCTACTTCTCCACTTCTACTTCTCCACCCCTACTTCTCTACCTCTACTTCTCCACCTCTACTTCTCCACCTCTACTTCTCCACCTCTACTTCTCTACCTCTACTTCTCCACCCCTACTTCTCTACCTCTACTTCTCCACCTCTACTTCTCCACCTCTACTTCTCCACCTCCACCCCTACTTCTCCACCTCCACCCCTACTTCTCTACCTCTACTTCTCCACCTCTACTTCTCCACCCCTAGTTCTCTACCTCTACTTCTCCACCCCTACTTCTCTACCTCTACTTCTCCACCTCTACTTCTCCACATTACTTCTCCACCTCTACTTCTCCACCCCTACTTCTCCCTCTAATTCTCCACCTCTACTTCTCCACCTCTACTTCTCCACCTCTACTTCTCCACCCCTACTTCTCCCTCTACTTCTCCACCTCTACTTCTCCACCTCTACTTCTCCACCCCTACTTCTCCACCTCCACCCCTACTTCTCCACCTCTACTTCTCCACCTCTACTTCTCCACCTCTACTTCTCCACCTCTACTTCTCTACCTCTACTTCTCCACCTCTACTTCTCCACCTCTACTTCTCCACCTCCACCCCTACTTCTCCACCTCTACTTCTCCACCTCTACTTCTCCACCCCTACTTCTCCACCTCTACTTCTCCACCCCTACTTCTCTACCTCTACTTCTCCACCTCTACTTCTCCACCCCTACTTCTCCCTCTTCTTCTCCACCTCTACTTCTCCACCTCTACTTCTCCACCTCTACTTCTCCACCTCTACTTCTCCACCCCTACTTCTCCCTCTACTTCTCCACCTCTACTTCTCCACCTCTACTTCTCCACCCCTACTTCTCTCCCTCTTCTTCTCCACATCTACTTCTCCACCTCTACTTCTCCACCCCTACTTCTCCACCTCCACCCCTACTTCTCCACCTCTACATCTCCACCTCTACTTCTCCACCTCTACTTCTCCACCTCTACTTCTCCACCCCTACTTCTCCACCCCTACTTCTCTCCCTCTACTTCTCCCTCTACTTCTCCACCTCTACTTCTCCACCTCTACTTCTCCACCCCTACTTCTCTCCCTCTACTTCTCCCTCTACTTCTCCACCTCTACTTCTCCACTTCTACTTCTCCACCCCTACTTCTCAACCTCTACTTCTCCACCTCTACTTCTCCACCTCTACTTCTCCACCTCTATGTCTCCACCTCTACTTCTCCACCCCTACTTCTCTACCTCTACTTCTCCACCCCTACTTCTCTACCTCTACTTCTCCACCTCTACTTCTCCACCTCTACTTCTCCACCTCCACCCCTACTTCTCCACCTCCACCCCTACTTCTCTACCTCTACTTCTCCACCTCTACTTCTCCACCCCTAGTTCTCTACCTCTACTTCTCCACCCCTACTTCTCTACCTCTACTTCTCCACCTCTACTTCTCCACATTACTTCTCCACCTCTACTTCTCCACCCCTACTTCTCTACCTCTACTTCTCCACCTCTACTTCTCCACCTCTACTTCTCCACCTCTACTTCTCCACCTCTACTTCTCTACCTCTATTTCTCCACCTCTACTTCTCCACCTCTACTTCTCCACCTCTACTTCTCCACCTCCACCCCTACTTCTCCACCTCTACTTCTCCACCTCTACTTCTCCACCTCTACTTCTCCACCCCTACTTCTCCACCTCTACTTCTCCACCCCTACTTCTCCACCTCTACTTCTCCACCCCTACTTCTCCCTCTACTTCTCCACCTCTACTTCTCCACCTCTACTTCTCCACCCCTACTTCTCTCCCTCTACTTCTCCACCTCTACTTCTCCACCTCTACTTCTCCACCTCTACTTCTCCACCTCTACATCTCCACCTCTACTTCTCTACCTCTACTTCTCCACCTCTACTTCTCCACCCCTACTTCTCCACCCCTACTTCTCTCCCTCTACTTCTCCCTCTACTTCTCCACCTCTACTTCTCCACCTCTACTTCTCCACCCCTACTTCTCTCCCTCTACTTCTCCCTCTACTTCTCCACCTCTACTTCTCCACCTCTACTTCTCCACCCCTACTTCTCTCCCTCTACTTCTCCCTCTACTTCTCCACCCCTACTTCTCCACCTCTACTTCTCCACCTCTACTTCTCCACCTCTACTTCTCCACCTCTACTTCTCCACCCCTACTTCTCTCCCTCTACTACTCCCTCTACTTCTCCACCTCTACTTCTCCACCTCTACTTCTCCACCCCTACTTCTCTCCCTCTACTTCTCCCTCTACTTCTCCACCTCTACTTCTCCACCTCTACTTCTCCACCTCTACTTCTCTACCTCTACTTCTCCACCTCTACTTCTCCACCTCTACTTCTCTCCCTCTACTTCTCCACCTCTCCTTCTCCACCCCTACTTCTCTCCCTCTACTTCTCCACCTCTACTTCTCCACCTCTACTTCTCCACCTCTACTTCTCTACCTCTACTTCTCCACCTCTACTTCTCCACCTCTACTTCTCCACCTCTACTTCTCCACCTCTACTTCTCCACCTCTACTTCTCTCCCTGTGTGCGTCGTATAAATAGTGAATCAATACTTAATAGTAACAAGGTTATCCTGACCATAAGTATATCCCTAGAGCAGTAAAAACATAAAAATACAGTACCAATCAAACGTTTGGACACACCTACTCATTCAAGGGTTTTTATTTATTTTTACTATTTTCTACATTGTAGAATAATACTGAAGACATCAAAACTGTGATATTACACAAATAGAATCATGCAGTGACACCACCCGATGTCACAGGAAGGCCATAAAGATCATCAAGGACAACAACCACCCGAGCCACTTCCTGTTCACCCCGCTATCCTCCAGAAGGCGAGGTCAGTACAGGTGCATCAAAGCAGGGACCGAGAGACATAAAAACAGCTTCTATCTCAAGGCCATCAGACTGTTAAACAGCCGTCACTAACACAGAGAGCCTGCTGCCAACGTACAGACTTGAAGGCATTGGCCACTTTAATATATGGATCACTAGTGACTTTAATAATGCCACTTTAACAATGTTCATATATATTACATTACTCATCTCATACGTATATACTGTATTCTATACTATCTATTGCATCTTAGCCTATACCCTCTGTCATCACTCATCCATATATTTATATATTCTTCTTCCATTCCTTTACTGAAGTATTTGTTGTGGAATTGCTAGATATTTCCTGTTAGATTTTACTGCAGTGTCAGAACTAGCATTTGGCTACACTTACAATAAAATCTTCTAGCCATGTGACCAATAGGTTCAAGTGGCTCCCGAGTGGTGCAGCGGTCTAAGGCACCGCATCGTAGTGCTAGAGGCTTCACTACAGACCCTGGTTCGATCCCGGGCTGTATCACAGCGGTCTAAGGCACC
Source organism: Oncorhynchus mykiss (assembly GCF_013265735.2). Lineage (NCBI taxonomy): Eukaryota > Metazoa > Chordata > Actinopteri > Salmoniformes > Salmonidae > Oncorhynchus > Oncorhynchus mykiss. The sequence continues at coordinate 97,213,367 of NC_048569.1, read as the reverse complement.
GCATCGTAGTGCTGGAGGCGTCACTACAGACCCTGGTTCGATCCCGGGCTGTATCACAGCGGTCTAAGGCACCGCATCGTAGTGCTGGAGGCGTCACTACAGACTCTGGTTCCATTCCAGGCTGTATCACAGCTGTCTAACTCAGTGCATCTCAGTGCCGGAGGCATCACTACAGACTCTGGTTCGATCCCGGGCTGTATCACAGCGGTCTAAGGCACCGCATCGTAGTGCTGGAGGCATCACTGCAGACCCTGGTTCGATCCCAGGCTGTATCACAACCCGGCCGTGATCAAGAGTCCCATAGGGCAGTGCACAGCGCCATCCGGGTTCGGGGAGGGTTCGGCCGGGGTAGGTAGGCCGTCATTGTCAAATAAGCATTTGTTCTTAATTAAATAAAGATTAAATAAAAAACATTAAAAAAGTTGAGCAGCAGCTGCCTTGGCTGACCACATCCTTGTTCATAATATTTAACTCTGAGGGAGGGGATGACAGAAGCTCTTCAGGTCTCAACTCTGTGACTGTAGGCCGTCGCTGTGCACCACGTCTCAACTCTGTGACTGTAGGCCGTCGCTGTGCACCACGTCTCAACTCTGTGACTGTAGGCCGTCGCTGTGCACCACGTCTCAACTCTGTGACTGTAGGCCGTCGCTGTGCACCATGTCTCAACTCTGTGACTGTAGGCCGTCGCTGTGCACCACGTCTCAACTCTGTGACTGTAGGCCGTCGCTGTGCACCATGTCTCAACTCTGTGACTGTAGGCCGTCGCTGTGCACCACGTCTCAACTCTGTGACTGTAGGCCGTCGCTGTGCACCACGTCTCAACTCTGTGACTGTAGGCCGTCGCTGTGCACCGCGTCTCACCTCTGTGACTGTAGGCCGTCGCTGTGCACCGCGTCCCAACTCTGTGACTGTAGGCCGTCGCTGTGCACCACGTCTCAACTCTGTGACTGTAGGCCGTCGCTGTGCACCACGTCTCAACTCTGTGACTGTAGGCCGTCGCTGTGCACCACGTCTGAACTCTGTGACTGTAGGCCGTCGCTGTGCACCACGTCTCAACTCTGTGACCGTTAGCCGTCGCTGTGCACCACGTCTCAACTCTGTGACTGTAGGCCGTCGCTGTGCACCACGTCTCAACTCTGTGACTGTAGGCCGTCGCTGTGCACCGCGTCTCACCTCTGTGACTGTAGGCCGTCGCTGTGCACCGCGTCCCAACTCTGTGACTGTAGGCCGTCGCTGTGCACCACGTCTCAACTCTGTGATTGTAGGCCGTCGCTGTGCACCACGTCTCAACTCTGTGACTGTAGGCCGTCGCTGTGCACCATGTCTCAACTCTGTGACTGTAGGCCGTCGCTGTGCACCACGTCTCAACTCTGTGACTGTAGGCCGTCGCTGTGCACCACGTCTCAACTCTGTGACTGTAGGCCGTCGCTGTGCACCACGTCTCAACTCTGTGACTGTAGGCCGTCGCTGTGCACCACATCTCAACTCTGTGACTGTAGGCCGTCGCTGTGCACCACGTCTCAACTCTGTGACCGTTAGCCGTCGCTGTGCACCACGTCTCAACTCTGTGACTGTAGGCCGTCGCTGTGCACCACGTCTCAACTCTGTGACTGTAGGCCGTCGCTGTGCACCACGTCTCAACTCTGTGACTGTAGGCCGTCGCTGTACCCCGTCCCAACTCTTCTGCCCTACCAGAAGAACAGCTCACACACCTCTCTCACTTTATCAGCTTACTTTGTTTTTTGTTTGTTTTTGTGAATGAACTCTGCATCCACCTGAAGATGTGCGACGTTAAGCAAGTTTGGTCGATGGCTAAACCCACCACAAGGATTTCCTGTTCTCTCCCACGAAGCACACGGCAACAAACTCTTTCAGCTGCCTGCCTGCGCTGAGAACAGAGAAGTGACGTCTTCTCCTCTTTAGGCACGCCCCCTGACCTATATGTGCTCGTAAATCTCCTTCTTGGGACTCACGACAGTTGTGCACCTGTATGTTGTTGTTTTTTAACCCATGCGAACTACCTGTCTGTTCATGTGTTCAACGAAAGATTCCTTCTTAGAGAAAAGAGAAAGCAGGGAAAGTTGTAAACATAAACTTTGGCCTTTTGCTGTGCATCCTGGACCCTGATGTTGCGCAAGGGTTCAAGTGAAGGGTCAGAGGTCGGAGGTCAATCTCAGCAATCAGTCAATCCTTGAGACTTGCAGCTTCATCTGGCAACAGACAGTGATTGTGTGTAACAATCTATACAGGGGTATCCTTCCAGGGACATCCATCCAGAGACATCCATCCAGGGACATCCATCCAGAGACATCCATCCAGGGGTATCCATCCAGGGACATCCATCCAGAGGTATCCATCCAGAGGTATCCATCCAGAGACATCCATCCAGGGGTATCCATCCAGGGGTATCCATCCAGGGACATCCATCCAGGGACATCCATCCAGAGACATCCATCCAGGGACATCCATCCAGGGACATCCATCCAGGGACATCCATCCAGAGACATCCATCCAGGGACATCCATCCAGGGACATCCATCCAGAGGTATCCATCCAGGGACATCCATCCAGGGGTATCCATCCAGGGACATCCATCCAGGGACATCCATCCAGAGACATCCATCCAGGGACATCCATCCAGGGGTATCCATCCAGAGACATCCATCCAGGGACATCCATCCAGGGACATCCATCCAGGGACATCCATCCAGGGACATCCATCCAGAGACATCCATCCAGGGACATCCATCCAGGGACATCCATCCAGGGACATCACCAAATAGAGAAATAAAACGTCTCTCTAAGGTCAGGGCGTGACAGATATAAGACTCATTAATCTGTGGATATAGATACTTTTGTACCAGTTTCCTCCAGCATCTTCACAAGGTCCTTTGCTGTTGTTCTGGGATTTATTTGCACTTTTCACACCAAAGTACGTTCATCTCTAGGAGACAGAACGCGTCTCCTTCCTGAGCGGTATGACGGCTGCGTGGTTCCATGGTGCTTATACTTGCGTACTGTTGTTTGTACAGATGAACGTGGTACCTTCAGGTGTTTGGAAATTGGATGAACCAGACTTGTGGAGGTCTCCAATTTTTTTCTGAGGTCTTTGTTTTTTTTTCACACACACACACACACACACACACACACACACACACACACACACACACACACACACACACACACACACACACACACACACACACACACACAATACAAGAAAAACACCATGTTCACAATGAATGAAACTGGAAAAACTGGAAAAACTGTTTAGAAGATTTTACACTTCTTTGACTGCCATAAAACATATTTTGGGCCTGCTGAAGCAAGTCACAATTTCTCCTGAGAGAAATTACCCTTTCTTGTATCACAACACCACCTAGATGGTCACGATAGAACATCAAGTAATCTGCCACATCAACAACAGAATGAAAACCACACACACACATACATATACACTATGCCACAAAGTCACATGATGAGGGCTGCACATGCAGGTGCACTACGCCACAAAGTCACATGATGAGGGCTGCACATGCAGGTGCACTACGCCACAAAGTCACATGATGAGGGCTGCACATGCAGGTGCACTACGCCACAAAGTCAAATGATGAGGGCTGCACATGCAGGTGCACTATGCCACAAAGTCACATGACGAGGGCTGCACATGCAGGTGCACTACGCCACAAAGTCACATGATAAGGGCTGCACATGCAGGTGCACTACGCCACAAAGTCACATGAGAAGGGCGGCTTAATACCCCTACAGTTGATGTCCATGCACCTGTGGAAACCGAATTAGCATAACCAAAGGATCCCCGTTAAAATCTGTCAGTTTAAAGTAGAGACATCTGCTTGTTTACATGGGATGCGTCTCAATGGCAGCCTTCCACATCTGAGGTGAAAGGTCGCCGAGCTACAGCGGTGTTTGTCAGACCAGGAGACATCCCCATCATGAAACAAAATCAGTCTTCTCATGAAAACGTCTGTAGCATCCAAACGGTTTACGACCCCCAGAAACATCACGGGACTTGTCTGAATTCGGTACCGACGATCTGCCAACTTCTGAAGTCGGTACCTCCTATCTGCTAACTTCTGAAGTCGGTACCTCCAATCTGCTAACTTCTGAAGTCGGTACCTCCAATCTGCCAACTTCTGAAGTCGGTACCTCCAATCTGCTAACTTCTGAAGTCGGTACCTCCAATCTGCTAACTTCTGAAGTCGGTACCTCCAATCTGCTAACTTCTGAAGTCGGTACCTCCAATCTGCCAACTTCTGAAGTCGGTACCTCCAATCTGACAACTTCTGAAGTCGGTACCTCCTATCTGACAACTTCTGAAGTCAGTACCTCCAATCTGCCAACTTCTGAAGTCTCATCTGAATGTAGTCTGGTACCATTTAAAAGATGTATGGAAGTGTACTGTGTATGGAAGTAGTTATATGAATTTTAAAGATGTAAATAATTCCTTGATCTTTATTATATCTCTCAGGTACAGGACAGACACTTTAAAATAAATGTATTTTTGATACGTTTTTTGTGACTATCTGCTTTTCCATGTATGAATCTGTTATTCAATGTGTTTCTATGGGCTAATAGCAGTAAGGACTATCTGTTATTCAGTGTGTTTCTATGGGCTAATAGCAGTAAGGACTATCTGTTATTCAATGTGTTTCTATTGGCTAATAGCAGTAAGGACTATCTGTTATTCAATGTGTTTCTATGGGCTAATAGCAGTAAGGACTATCTGTTATTCAATGTGTTTCTATGGGCTAATAGCAGTAAGGACTATCTGTTATTCAATGTGTTTCTATGGGCTAATAGCAGTAAGGACTATCTGTTATTCAATGTGTTTCTATTGGCTAATAGCAGTAAGGACTATATGTTATTCAATGTGTTTCTATTGGCTAATAGCAGTAAGGACTGTTATTCAATGTGTTTCTATGGGCTAATAGCAGTAAGGACTATCTGTTATTCACTGTGTTTCTATGGGCTAATAGCAGTAAGGACTATCTGTTATTCAATGTGTTTCTATTGGCTAATAGCAGTAAGGACTATCTGTTATTCAATGTGTTCCTATGGGCTAATAGCAGTAAGGACTATCTGTTATTCAATGTGTTTCTATGGGCTAATAGCAGTAAGGACTATCTGTTATTCAATGTGTTTCTATGGGCTAATAGCAGTAAGGACTATCTGTTATTCAATGTGTTTCTATGGGCTAATAGCAGTAAGGACTATCTGTTATTCAATGTGTTTCTATGGGCTAATAGCAGTAAGGACTATCTGTTATTCAATGTGTTTCTATGGGCTAATAGTCCTTACTGCTATCTGTTATTCAATGTGTTTCTATGGGCTAATAGCAGTAAGGACTATCTGTTATTCAATGTGTTTCTATTGGCTAATAGCAGTAAGGACTATCTGTTATTCACTGTGTTTCTATGGGCTAATAGCAGTAAGGACTATCTGTTATTCAATGTGTTTCTATTGGCTAATAGCAGTAAGGACTGTTATTCAATGTGTTTCTATGGGCTAATAGCAGTAAGGACTATCTGTTATTCAATGTGTTTCTATGGGCTAATAGCAGTAAGGACTATCTGTTATTCAATGTGTTTCTATGGGCTAATAGCAGTAAGGACTATCTGTTATTCAATGTGTTTCTATGGGCTAATAGCAGTAAGGACTATCTGTTATTCACTGTGTTTCTATTGGCTAATAGCAGTAAGGACTATCTGTTATTCACTGTGTTTCTATTGGCTAATAGCAGTAAGGACTATCTGTTATTCACTGTGTTTCTATGGGCTAATAGCAGTAAGGACTATCTGTTATTCAATGTGTTTCTATGGGCTAATAGCAGTAAGGATTCTCGGTACAATATGACCATCTGAAACCACTTACATAAAAAAGGGTTCTTCGGCTGTCCCCATTGGATAGAACCCTTTTTGGTTCCAGGTAGAACTCTTTTGGGTTCTACATGGAACCCAAGAGAGTTCTACTCGGGAACCGAAAGAGTTCTACCTGGAACCAAAAAAGGGTTCTCCTACGGGGACAGCTGAAGAACCCTTTGTTTTCTAACAGTGTAGCTAGGAATCAGGACACCCAGATCTAACGTACGGGCTAATAGCAGTAGGGCCAAATGCAATGTTTCATCAAATCATTTTATGAAAGCCACCCCAGCTTAGACTTATTAAAACACTTCATATTTATGAACTGCTGTCCATGTGACCATCCTTCAGGGATCCAACGAGAAACATCCTGAAATACTTATTAACAACAGAAGACTTATTTTTTTATTTTTTTTTTTTTTTAAAGTGAGGGAGGAACTGAGAAAGACATCGCCTGTGTCCGAAATGGCACCCTGTTTCCTAAATAGTGCACTACTTCTGATAAGAGGCCTATTAAGGGAATAGAGTGCCATTTTGAATGCACCCGCTGTGTAGTTGCTACCAGCGGATCTATGCTGCTGTTACAGCCCAGTTGCATCATGTCAGCCTCACAGAACAGAAGAAGCAGACTCTCCACACATCTTTGCTGACAATGAAACACTGAAGTTGGCAGAAATGTGCTGTGAAACCAGAGCAAAGTGTGCACTTTATGTTGTGAGGCAATCTCCTGGCCCCCCGGCTGTCGACACTGGGCGCCGCTCTCCAATCACCTCTTCTGCTATCACCATCATTATACACCATCACAACATCGTAAGCTAGCACAGATAGTTTCACGCTGTATCGGGATGTCTAGGAGAAGAGAGAGAGGGGGGGGGGGGGGAGAAAGACAGGGAGAGAGAGAGGGGGGGGGAGAGACAAGGGGGAGAGAGAGAGGGGGAGAAAGACAGAGAGAGAGACAGAGAGAGACAGAGAGAGAGACAGTAAATCTCAGTAAGACCAAAATAATGTGTGTTCCAAAAAAGGTCCAGTCACCAGGACCACAAATACAAATTCAATCTAGACACTGTTGCCCTAGAGCACACAAAAAACTATACATACCTTGGCCTAAACACCAGCTCCACAGGTAACTTCCAAAAAGCTGTGAACGATCTGAGAGACAAGGCAAGAAGGGCCTTCTATGCCATCAAAAGGAACATAAATTTCCACATACCAATTTAGGATTTGGCTAAAAATACTTGAATCAGTCATAGAGCCCATTGCCCTTTATGGTTGTGAGTTCTGGGGTCCGCTCACCAACCAAGACTTCAAAAAACAAACACCAAATTGAGACTCTGCATGCAGAATTCTGAAAAAATATCTTCCGTGCACAACGTAGAACACCAAATAATGCATGCAGAGCAGAATTAGGCCGATACCCTCTAATTATCAAAATCCAGAAAAGAGCCGTTAAATTCTACAACCACCTAAAAGGAAGTGATTCACAAACCTTCCATAACAAAGCCATCACCTACAGAGAGATGAACCTGGAGAAGAGTCCCCTAAGCAAGCTGGTCCTGGGGCTCTGTTCACAAACACAAACACACCCTACAGAGCCCCAGGACAACAGCACAATTAGACCCAACCAAATCATGAGAAAACAAAAAGATAATTACTTGACACATTGGAAAGAATTAACAAAAAAACAGAGCAAACTAGAATGCTATTTGGCCCTAAACAGAGAGTACACAGTGGCAGAATACCTGACCACTGTGGCTGACCCAAACTTAAGGAAAGCTTTGACTATGTACAGACCCACAAAATGAGGTGGAAACTGAGCTGCACTTCCTAACCTCCTGCCCAATGTATGACCATATTAGAGAGACATATTTCCCTCAGATTACACAGATCCACAAAGAATTCGAAAACAAATCCAATTTTGATAAACTCCCATATCTACTGGGTGAAATTCCACAGTGTGCCATCACAGCAGCAAGATTTGTGACCTGTTGCCACGAGAAAAGGGCAACCAGTGAAGAACACACACCATTGTAAATACAATCCATATTTATGCTTATTTATTTTCCCTTGTGTACTTTAACCATTTGTACATTGTTAAAACACGGTATATATATGTATAATATGACATTTGTAATGTCTTTATTGTTTTGAAACTTCTGTATGTGTAATGTTTACTGCTAATTTGTATTGTTTATTTCACTTGTGTATATTATCAACCTCACTTGCTTTGGCAATGTTAACACGTTTCCCATGCCAATAAAGCCCCTTGAATTTAATTGAATTGACAATTGAGAGAGAGAGAGAGAGAGACAACCAGAGAGAGAGATAGAGAGAGAGAGAGAACCAGAGAGAGAGATAGAGAGAGACTCCCAGAGAGAGAGAGATACAGAGAGAGAGGGAGAGAAAGAGAGGGAGGGGGAGAGAGAACACAGAGAGGGAGGGGGAGAGAGGGAGGGGGAGAGAGAACACAGAGAGGGAGGGGGAGAGAGGGAGGGGGAGGGAGAGAGAACACAGAGAGGGAGGGGGAGAGAGGGAGGGGGAGGGAGAACACAGAGAGGGAGGGGGAGAGAGGGAGGGGGAGGGAGAAAACAGAGAGGCAGGGGGAGAGAGAACACAGAGAGGGAGGGGGAGAGAGGGAGGGGGAGAGAGAACACAGAGAGGGAGGGGGAGAGAGGGAGGGGGAGGGAGACAACAGAGAGGGAGGGGGAGAGAGAACACAGAGAGGGAGGGGGAGAGAGAACACAGAGAGGGAGGGGGAGAGAGGGAGGGGGAGAGAGAACACAGAGAGGGAGGGGGAGAGAGGGAGGGGGAGGGAGAAAACAGAGAGGGAGGGGGAGAGAGAACACAGAGAGGGAGGGGGAGAGAGAACACAGAGAGGGAGGGGGAGAGAGGGAGGGGGAGAGAGAACACAGAGAGGGAGGGGGATAGAGAACACAGAGAGGGAGGGGGAGAGAGGGAGGGGGAGAGAGAACACAGAGAGGGAGGGGGAGAGAGGGAGGGGGAGGGAGAACACAGAGAGGGAGGGGGAGAGAGGGAGGGGGAGGGAGAAAACAGAGAGGGAGGGGGAGAGAGAACACAGAGAGGGAGGGGGAGAGAGGGAGGGGGAGAGAGAACACAGAGAGGGAGGGGGAGAGAGAACACAGAGAGGGAGGGGGAGAGAGGGAGGGGGAGGGAGAACACAGAGAGGGAGGGGGAGAGAGGGAGGGGGAGGGAGAAAACAGAGAGGGAGGGGGAGAGAGAACACAGAGAGGGAGGGGGAGAGAGGGAGGGGGAGAGAGAACACAGAGAGGGAGGGGGAGAGAGGGAGGGGGAGGGAGAAAACAAAGAGGGAGGGGGAGAGAGGGAGGGGCAGAGAGAACACAGAGAGGGAGGGGGTGAGAGAGAGAGGGAGGGGGAGAGAGAACACAGAGAGGGAGGGGGAGAGAGGGAGGGGCAGAGAGAACACAGAGAGGGAGGGGGAGAGAGGGAGGGGGAGGGAGAACACAGAGAGGGAGGGGATGAGAGAGAGAGTGAGGGGGAGAGAGAACACAGAGAGGGAGGGGGAGAGAGGGAGGGGGAGGGAGAACACAGAGAGGGAGGGGGTGAGAGAGAGAGGGAGGGGGAGAGAGAACACCAAGAGGGAGGGGGAGGGGGAGAGAGGGAGGGGGAGGGAGAACACGGAGAGGGAGGGGATGAGAGAGAGAGTGAGGGGGAGGGGGAGAGAGAACACAGCGAGGGAGGGGGTGAGAGAGAACACAGAGAGGGAGGGGGAGAGAGGGAGGGGAGGGAGAACACAGAGAGGGAGGGGGGGAAGAGAACACAGAGAGGGAGGGGGAGAGAGGGAGGGGCAGAGAGAACACAGAGAGGGAGGGGGTGAGAGAGAGAGGGAGGGGGAGAGAGAACACAGAGAGGGAGGGGGAGAGAGAACACAGCGAGGGAGGGGGAGAGAGAACACAGCGAGGGAGGGAGGGAGGGAGAGAGAGAGGGAGGGGGAGAGAGAACACAGCGAGGGAGGGAGGGAGGGAGAGAGAGAGGGAGGGGGAGAGAGAACACAGCGAGGGAGGGAGGGAGGGAGAGAGAGAGGGAGGGGGAGAGAGAACACAGAGAGGGAGGGGGAGAGAGAACACAGCGAGGGAGGGAGAGAGAGAGGGAGGGGGAGAGAGAGGGAGAGGGTAGCTAGCTGTAGGTATTGATCAGACTCCCTTCTCATCTTCCTCTATCTCCATCTGATCTAAGTGGGTCATTTATTTAGTGTAGAATTGGTTGAGTAAAAAGTTTGCCAAGGTTCTGCAGTAATTATCTCCATGCCTGTTTCACTGTGCCCAGCAGGGGGTAAATTATCTGGTCTCTTCTTCTCTCCCAACTCCTGGATGCTTTGTGGACGTGCATAATGCATCAGTCCTGTGTTGGAGGGAGCGCCTTAAACATCCCCCCAGTGGATTGGAATAAAGTTGACGCTGCTCTTTGTTTGGAGCAGAGACATAGAAGAGTCTTCATTTGGCAGTGCTGAATCGGAGATTGTTGTAAAGAGAGAGTTAGGCCTTAATTATTTTGGAATGGTTGGTGTTCCGCCTGTTGGATTGGGAACACCTGGGGTGATTTTAGTGGGACACCGCGGCGCCACGCCCGGATACAGACAGGAGAATGGATGTAGGAGAAACGCTCCACAGGGAAAAGTCTTTTAACGATATGACGGGAAACATAGCTTCACACAAAGGTTGAGAAAACACAAAAATAAATTATAATATTTAAATTAAATTAAAGTGAAAATAGTGCATCATTACTAATATAATCAACAACAACTTGATTCACTTGCAGCCCCAAAATCTAATTTAATACTAACTTCTTGCCCTTTGTGCTGTTGTCTGTGCCCAATCATGTTTGTACCATGTTTTGTGCTACTACCATGCTGTGTTGCTACCACGTTGTTGTCATGTTGTGTTGCTACCATGTTGTGTTGTCATGTGTTGTTGTCTTTAGGTCTCTCTTGTTGTGATGAATGTTTTGTCCTATATTTATATTTTATTTATTTAAAAAATGTTTAATACCAGCCCTCGTCCCCGCATGAGGTATTCTGCCTTTTGGTAGGCCGTCATTGTAAATAATGATTTAACTGACTTGCCTGGTTAAATCAAATCAAATCAAAATGTAAAAACAGTTATAATTTTTGGCCCAGATGGAAGGTTGTCTACAATCTGTATAATCTAGTGTGAATCCCAAATGGAACCCTATTGACCCCATGGGTTCTGGTCTAAAGTAGTGCACTAAATAGGGAATATGGTGCCATTTGGGACGAATATATATATATATATATATATACAGCGCATGACCTCAGAGAGTCTATCTTATTCCCGCACCAAGGGCCCGAATCATAATCTGAGATAGTAACATAATCTCTCGGTTAACCCAGAACTAAAATCTGGTTTAATTTGGTCAGATGCTCTGAGTTTATGGAGATTAGCATTTCTCTACACCCGTAATAACATCTGATATAATCTGTGTATTTATTATTTTGTGACCAATAACATTTTATTTTAAGTAACACATTTTCTTTATATATTTTTTTTTTTGCAAGATTTTAGATTTTTAGAAAGCAACATTTAAGTAACGTACAATCAACATCCAAATAAAATCATCTGGTTTAAGAAATATGGATGTCATTGACTTCCTGGAGTCAGTTAGCGCTGCGAAACGTAAAAGAGTTACCATGTTTTGTAATGACTATTTATTTGACAGGTCACCCTCGTCATCGTTGCTTTTATTTCATAACCTTTATTTAACCGGGCAAGTCGGTTAAAAGCTAACTCTAATTTTATGACAACCTGACAATTACTAACACGTACAGTGTACAGTGCATTCGGAAAGTATTCAGACCCCTTGACTTTTTCCACATTTTGTTACGTTACAGCTTTACTATAAAATGGATTAAATAGTTTTTCACCCTCATAAATCTACACACAATACCCCATAATGACATCACAATACCCCATAATGACATCACAATACCCCATAATGACATCACAATACCCCATAATGACATCACAATACCCCATAATGACGAAGCAAAACCCGTTTTTTAGAAATGTATTTAAAAAAAAACTTTAATATCACATTTACATAAGTATTCAGACCCTTTACTCAGTACTTTGTTGGAGCACCTTTGGCAGCGATTACAGTCTTAAGTCTTCTTGGGTATGACACTACAAGCTTGGCACACCTGTATTTGGGGAGTTTCTCCCATTCTTCTCTGCAGATCCTCTCAAGCTCTGTCAGGTTGGATGGGAAGCGTCGCTGTACAGCTATTTTCAGGTCTCTCCAGAGATGTTCGATCAGGTTGAAGTCCGGGCTCTGGCTGGGCCACTCAAGGACATTCAGAGACTTGTCCCGAAGCCACTCCTGCGTGGTCTTGGCCCTTGTACTAGGGTTGTTGTCCTGTTGGAAGGTGAACCTTCGCCCCAGTCTGAGGTCCTGTGGTTGGAGCAGGTTTTCATCAAGGCTCTCTCTGTACTTTGCTCCGTTCATCTTTCCCTCGATCCTGACTAGTCTCCCAGTCACTGCCGTTGAAAAACATCCCCACAGATGTGGCGCTTGGAATTCATGCCAAAGAGTTCAATCTTGTTTTCACCAGACCAGAGAGTCTTGTTTACATGGTATGAGTCCTTTAGGTGCTTTTTGGAAAAGTCAAAGCAGACTGTCATGTGCCTTTTACTGAGGAGTGGCTTCTGTCTGTCCACTCTACCATAAAGGCCTGGTTGGTGGAGTACTGGAGAGAAGGTTGTCCTTCTGGAAGGTTCTCCCATCTCCACAGAGGAACTCTGGAGCTCCGTCAGAGTGACCATCAGGTTCTTGGTCACCTCCCTGACCAAGGCCCTTCTCCCCTGGTTGCTCAGTTTGACCGGGCGGCCAGCTCTAGGAAGAGTCTTGGTGGTTCCAAACTTCTTCCATTTAAGAATGATGGAGGCCAATGTGTTCTTGGGGACCTTCAATGCTGCAGTTATTTTATGGTATCCTTCCCCAGACCTGTGCCTCGACACAATCCTATCACATAGCTTTAAGGTCAATTCCTTCGACCTCATGGCTTCGTTTTTGCTCTGACATACACCTTTTATATAGACAGGTGTGCGCCTTTCCAAATCATGTCCAATCAATTGAATTTACCACAGGTGGACTCCAATTAAGTTGTAGACACATCTCAAGGATGATCAATGGAAACAGGATGCACCTGAGCTCAATTTTGAGTCTCATCGAAAATGGTCTGAATTCTTATGTAAATAAGGTATTTCTGTTTTTATTTTTAATACATTTGCAAAATTTCTAAAAACATGTTTTCGCTTTGTCGTTATGGGGTATTGTGTGTAGATTGATGAGAATAAATATATATTTAATCCATTTTAAAATAAGGCTGTAACTTAACAAAATGTGGAAAAAGCCAAGGGGTCTGAATACTTTCCGTATCTGTACTATAGGCAGACTAAGTTGATTGCGTCTATACAGTACTTAGCCACTGATATAAAGATCCTGAACAGTTATAACTAAAAGTCATAACCATCTCTGGCTCCAGTATCAACTCTGCTCTATCTCAACCCAACGAGCCCACACGGGAAGAGTCTGAGCAGAACACACTATCAACTCTGCTCTATCTCAACCCAACGAGCCCACACGGGAAGAGTCTGAGCAGAACACAGTATCAACTCTGCTCTATCTCAACCCAACGAGCCCACACGGAAAGAGTCTGAGACTATTTATAGAACAACTCTTTTCCTGTCTTCACTCTTTCCTATTACCTCATAGGGCCCACTTGTTACAAAAGATAAAGTTTCAAAACATGTTTGTCTTTTTATCTTTTGCGGGGGAAGGGGGGGGGGGGGCTTGGCGCTGGAAGGGGGGGGCTTGGCGCTGGAAGGGGGGCTTGACAGGGGAATTCAAATCAAACTTTATTTGCCACATGCGCCGAATACAACAAGTGTAGACTTTACCGTGAAATGCTGACTACAAGCCCTTAACCAACAGTGCAGTTCAAGAAGAAGAAAATATTTACCAAGTAGACTAAAATAAGAAGTAACACAATAAGAATAATGTTAACGAGGCTTTATACAGGGGACACCGGTACTGAGTCAGTGTGGAGGCTTTATACAGGGGACACCGGTACTGAGTCAGTGTGGAGGCTTTATACAGGGGACACCGGTACTGAGTCAGTGTGGAGGCTTTATACAGGGGACACCGGTACTGAGTCAGTGTGGAGGCTTTATACAGGGGACACCGGTACTGAGTCAGTGTGGAGGCTTTATACAGGGGACACCGGTACTGAGTCAGTGTGGAGGCTTTATACAGGGGACACCGGTACTGAGTCAGTGTGGAGGGTTTATACAGGGGACACCGGTACTGAGTCAGTGTGGAGGCTTTATACAGGGGACACCGGTACTGAGTCAGTGTGGAGGCTTTATACAGAGGGCACCGGTACTGAGTCAGTGTGGAGGCTTTATACAGGGGACACCGGTACTGAGTCAGTGTGGAGGCTTTATACAGGGGACACCGGTACTGAGTCAGTGTGGAGGCTTTATACAGGGGACACCGGTACTGAGTCAGTGTGGAGGCTTTATACAGGGGACACCGGTACTGAGTCAGTGTGGAGGCTTTATACAGGGGGCACCGGTACTGAGTCAGTGTGGAGGCTTTATACAGGGGACACCGGTACTGAGTCAGTGTGGAGGCTTTATACAGGGGGCACCGGTACTGAGTCAGTGTGGAGGCTTTATACAGGGGACACCGGTACTGAGTCAGTGTGGAGGCTTTATACAGGGGACACCGGTACTGAGTCAGTGTGGAGGCTTTATACAGGGGACACCGGTACTGAGTCAGTGTGGAGGCTTTATACAGGGGACACCGGTACTGAGTCAGTGTGGAGGCTTTATACAGGGGACACCGGTACTGAGTCAGTGTGGAGGCTTTATACAGGGGACACCGGTACTGAGTCAGTGTGGAGGGTTTATACAGGGGACACCGGTACTGAGTCAGTGTGGAGGCTTTATACAGGGGACACCGGTACTGAGTCAGTGTGGAGGCTTTATACAGAGGGCACCGGTACTGAGTCAGTGTGGAGGCTTTATACAGGGGACACCGGTACTGAGTCAGTGTGGAGGCTTTATACAGGGGACACCGGTACTGAGTCAGTGTGGAGGCTTTATACAGGGGACACCGGTACTGAGTCAGTGTGGAGGCTTTATACAGGGGACACCGGTACTGAGTCAGTGTGGAGGCTTTATACAGGGGGCACCGGTACTGAGTCAGTGTGGAGGCTTTATACAGGGGACACCGGTACTGAGTCAGTGTGGAGGCTTTATACAGGGGGCACCGGTACTGAGTCAGTGTGGAGGCTTTATACAGGGGGCACCGGTACTGAGTCAGTGTGGAGGCTTTATACAGGGGGCACCGGTACTGAGTCAGTGTGGAGGCTTTATACAGGGGGCACCGGTACTGAGTCAGTGTGGAGGCTTTATACAGGGGGCACCGGTACTGAGTCAGTGTGGAGGCTATATACAGGGGGTACCGGTACCGAGTCAGTGTGGAGGCTATATACAGGGGGCACCGGTACTGAGTCAGTGTGCAGGGGTACAGGTTAGTCGAGGTAATCTGTACATGCAGGTGGGGGCGATGTGACTATGCATAGGTAACAAACAAACAGCGAGTAGCAGCAGTGTACAAGAGGGGGGGGGGGTGGCGGTGGAAGGGGGGGTGGCGGTGGAAGGGGGCTTGGCAGTGGAAGGGGGGGGTGGCGGTGGAAGGGGGGGGTGGCAGTGGAAGGGGGGCTTGGCAGTGGAAGGGGGCTTGGCAGTGGAAGGGGGGATTGGCAGGAGAAGGGGGCTTGGTGGTGAAAGGGGGCTTGGCATGATAGCAATATAAACATCAACTGTATCAAAATTTAGGGCATGGTCTGTTTCCAGGGGGAGGGCTTTACCTCTAGGGCATGGTCTGTTTCCAGAAGGGAGTGCTTTACCTCTAGGGCACGGTCTGTTTCCAGGGGGAGGGCTTTACCTCCAGGGCATGGTCTGTTTCCAGGGGAGAGAGATTTACCTCTAGGGTATGGTCTGTTTCCAGAGGGGAGGGCTTTACCTCTAGGGCATGGTCTGTTTCCAGAAGGGAGGGCTTTACCTCTAGGGCATGGTCTGTTTCCAGGGGAGAGGGCTTTACCTCTAGGGCATGGTCTGTTTCCAGAAGGGAGGGCTTTACCTCTAGGGCATGGTCTGTTTCCAGAAGGGAGGGCTTTACCTCTAGGGCATGGTCTGTTTCCAGAAGGGAGGGCTTTACATCTAGGGCATGGTCTGTTTCCAGAAGGGAGGGCTTTACATCTAGGGCATGGTCTGTTTCCAGAAGGGAGGCCTTTACCTCCAGGGCATGGTCTGTTTCCAGGGGGGAGGGCTTTACCTCTAGGGCATGGTCCTTCTCAAGGTTTCATTCTACCCAGGTCCTTGCCGTTGTCATTAAAAAATATTTTGAGGGTTGGGCTGGAGAAATGTAACCACTCTCAAATTCATAGGCAGAGCTATGGATGCAAGGACTGACCATCCATGATATAACAATTATAGTTTTAGCCATGTTTAGAGGCTATATAGTGTTGTTGTTGTTGTTGTTTTTACATATACTTTGTTTACATACATTGGAGTTAAACAAGGTTACATTTTGGTTTCTGACGGGGTACGACAGTTGAACTAAGCTCATTTTTATTTTTTTAAATTGTACCTTCATTTAACCAGGCAAGTCAGTTAAAGGACAAATTCTTATTTACAACGACGGCCTACCAAATGGCAAAAGGCCTCCTGCGGGGACGGGGGCCTGGGATTAAAAATAAATAAATCAAAATATAAATATAGGACAAAACACACATCACGACATGAGAGACAACACAACACTACATAAAGAGATTATAAGTAATATCCTTCAAGAATCATTGGGTACATTTCATTAATTCATAAGTAAAAAAATGTTTTTTTAAATGGATGAAACAACTGCACATTGCCCCTTTAAATGTTGACTCTATTAGGAACGAGCTTAATAACGGTGTCTTAGATGATTTATTTTTAAACAACATTCATCCTACCCTGGTAATCTATGCAAAACATACCATTTACTTTCAGACTAATCTAATTCCAGATGTTTTACTAAACGTTGTCCCCATGTCTCCCCAGCCCAGCAGATGTTCCTCCTATGCCAGGGAGTGAGTCGGGTGAGAGAAGAGGCAGGACAGTCCACGATGCGGAGCCACCATAACCACAGCTACCCAGGTGGGCTAGATCCCAGTCATACCATATGCCTGGTCACAGATCTGTTTGTTCACTCATCGTTACGCCAAGGAGTAACACAAACAGATCTGGGACCAGAGTAATCATACCACCCTACTCATTTAAACGCATATCTCAAGTCCACAAACTATTTCTATAAATATGTTTTTATTTTATTTTTATTTTTTTGCGGTCTGTATTGATCCTTGATATTGTAACCAGAGAAGACACTAAGTAGGCTGCAACATGGGGTTATGTGCTCAGTGATCACAGCCTCAACATCCCAAATGGCACCCTAAGTCCCTATATAGTGCACTAGGTTTTTACCAGAGCCCCTATGGGAATAGATAAGGAATAGGGAACCATTTAGTCTCCTCTTCAGTAACCATCTTAAAGAGCAGAGGTCAGTATTTGGAGCCTGGTTGGAAGGACATGAATCAGCTGAAGCCAGTCCCACTTAAGGAAGCGGGTAGACAGAGTAGTGACACACAGCAGTAGTGTAGGATAACAGGCAGTACTGAGGGCTGCTGCTCAATGCCCGGCTCCACTCCACACAACACTAAAGACAAAAACAAGTCGTGTTCACTTACAGAAAAGGAAGGACAGACTAAGTATGTCATGTCAACAATAAAAAATAAAATAAATGAGGAGGCCACCCTAGCTGTCGCTCAGTTTAGACTCTTTAATAAAGAGCCAGGCTGGATCTAAGAAAAAGGACCAGACGGAACGACGTTTATAAAGTCAGAAAGTATTTTAATGTTGTTGTTGTTGTTGTTGTTGTTTTCCAATTCAAAGAGAGTAGAGCAACGTAAAAGGAATAGTACGGTGAAAGGGATTCAATTGCCTACGTCAATAATACAATTAAATTGTCCCCCATACATTGGCATTCATCTTATTCATTTTTCATACTTAAAAAAAAAAAAAAAAAATGACTTTCTTAAAATAAACGTTTTAATCCATAATCGATTGCACAAAAAAAAAAAAGTGGACGGGTTAAGTTTTAAAAAGCTGAGAAAAAAAGAGGTTTTTTGCTCAGTCAGACAGACAGGTCACTCACTAGATGTGGCCGTTAATGGCTGAAAAAGATCCTCATGGAAACCGCTAGAACATTAACAAGGAAATGCCAGGAAAGCCCTTTATGCAAAGTTAAGGTTATTATAAAGCATGAGGTTACTAAAGCACTTCGTGACAACTACTGACGTAAAAAAGGACTTTTAAAAAGAAATGTGATTACGTGGTTATTATGCCTATTTGTAAACAGATAATAAACAAATGATACAAAATCGCCTAAAATAGACTTTAAAGATAAATGTTTTTATATATAAAAAAAGGATTGTTAGCTTTAATACCCATAAAGCAAATTAGCCGAAAGGCCTTTGCTTTAGGCATAACTTCAATAACTAATCAATCAAATAGGAAGTCAAATATAAAGGTAATGCATAATGTTTACTATAACGCGCTGATCACGCAGTAGCCTAATGTCACAAAGTGGGATCTGTATCTGAAAGTTGCCATGCAACAAAAGCAAATCTTAATTCGATAGGCAGAATTGTGCCAGGCGCATTGATTTGCAATATTCACTTGCCACAATGTTGCGCACTTCATATAATTTGCGGCGTACTGTCCGTTGGACATGTTCAGCCTACAATTCATCACACAAAGTGACCGCATGACTAGTCGACGCATTGATGATTCTCCATCCATTCGGAAGCGTCCGGCCTATAATTTCAGTAAATTATTTCAACTGATTTGGATCCACATCTAAATAGAATTTTGGGAAAAAAAATAGGCTTATTTATATTTCACGATTTGAAAGGACTATATTTTGCCTTGTGAGAGAGTGCATTACATAGGTCTACACTGTTTATTTAGGAGCGCTAGAGTTCATTTAAAGGGTTTGACATTCAGGGTTGGCCTTGACTCAACGACCTGAGTGGTTTCCATACACTTCAAACACTATGCTAATTGAATCACATTAACAATCCGCTCCAATCGCTCTGATTTGGAATAACAATGATGACCATTAAAATGTTGGATTATTCTAATATTCTAATAATCAGTCTAAACCTATTTGCCCTATTATTATTATTTCACCTATTTTGGGGTGGCAGGTGGTTGGAGCGTTGGGCCAGTCACCGAAAGGTTGCTAGATCATAAACATATGATAAATATGATAAACATATGTCGTGTGTTCTTAACTGACTTACCTACTAGTTAAATAAAGATGTTTTAAAAATATATAAACGCAGTCAATAACGTTTAGTGGAGGGTTATGCTGCAGTTTCCATCTGTGTATAAGGCCCAGTCATGCCTCATATATATCCTAATTTAGCCTTTTTGTCTTGATTGATTTGAAGGCTAAATGGCACTTCGCAGGTAGACTTAAGTTTGTGTGGCATTTAAGAATTAATTATAAATAAGTAATTTTATTCCAACACTATGCCTATGGTTTTTCATTCGCACGTTGACCATGTCAACCCTATTTAAATTAGGTAAATTTACTGCTTTTGGCTATATTGCCCATCATTGGCTGCTGCCTTACGTAAGAGAGAGAGAGAGAGAGAGAAAGAGAGAGATGGGAGAGAGAGAGAGAGAGAGAGAGAGAGAGAGAGAGAGCGCAAATAGTTCATGCTTTGCAAAGCAGCGGACGGTGGCGATTATAGCATTAACCAGTTGTTAACCTATACATTGTGTGATCAATCTGACCGCAATCAGGCAGGTTGGAATTTATTGTCCTGTATCTTGCCCTGGGGGCAGCTCTGCAGAGTGGTCACTAGAAGGCAAAGCCACAAAGTCATAACAGCGGATTTGAAACCTAACCTTAACCATAACCCCACTGCTAACCCAAATACCTAACCCTACACTTTTTTTTTCATACGTTTTTACGGTATAGACACTTTTGACTTTGCAGCTGGCCAATCTAGCGGAAATTGTTGGTGTTCTGCCTCCTGGGCAAGATTCACGAAAATAAACACCAATCTGCGGTAATAACCTAAGTCTAAAGCATATTTTTCAGATAAACCTGGCATAAACAGTCAAAAGCTACAAAAAGGCTACAGCAACGGGAAATCCCAGTGGTGAAGATTGTGTTTTAAAACACAATGTCTTTGGTTCACAAATATAATCTCATCCTAAACAAACCCTTGTGATGATATGCCAGCAGACAGTCCACAGCAATGAAGGTAGAACTGCGGTTTAAAAATAAAAAAAACATTCCCCCGCAGGAGAAGCAAAATAAAAGATTATAATATCACAACAAATAGGCCTACGCAACGCATGTCCGTGTGAATAAGCACTCCAGTTAGGTTCTGTGTAAATGATTTATGTGGGTTTCACACAGGCAACGAAAGGACGGACACTGCTTATGTCATAGAATAGCAAATTAGTTCAGAGAATTTAGGGGCTGGGTTTAGAGGCGTGGTGACGTAGACATCTCGTTTTCCCCATGTGACCGTCTAGGTCTGGTACAATCCAAAAGTAGGGGGAATAAAAAACTCAACACTCGATTTCTCTTCAAATACATCAGAAATATAACAATATTTGTAAATAATTTCATTTAAAATTTGTATTACACTTGTTCCACAATTTATGTTGTACAATATGCACGAAAATAAAAATGTCAGAAAGATGATTTCTCAACTAGCATTAAAACCTGACTCTCCCCTGCCCGCTGAAAGTGGTATCGCCACAAGCTCAAATTCCGAGAATTGAGCTCCTCTGATTCTTAGAACTGGGGGTTCTTAGAAGTGGTGATGCAAGAAGTTTCTAGGAAAGCAATACCAGGTGATTTTTTTTTTTTATTCCTTTTTGCCTATGTAATTTGGCGCGAAGTTGTGCTCTATTGCAGGTGTTGGTGTGTGTCTGAGTGTGTTTTATAATGTGATTTTTGACGGGTTTGAGCGCATTCTTTTAGCGGGTGACATCTGCTCTTGACACAGCTTCTGCCTGTATAATATTTCGCTGTCTTCCCTTCACTCTCTACGGCTCTGTTCGCCTTGTGTCGGTTTGACAGTAGAGGCTTTAAAAAAAAATGGACTGTGCTGATCGCAAAACAGAAATGAGATTAGGTGGTTATTCTGTTAGACTGACTAGTGTGCTGGAATACCAGCAATAAACAAGTTGTTTAGTTTGACTAAGTGCTGCCGTCTTATATATTCTTAGCAAACCTAAGTATAGCTCTAACCTGGGTGGATTTTGCAACTGTGTTCACCTAATTGTGATTGTATTAATAACAGCGGTGTACATATACATTATTCTGTTTATTTATAACGTGATTCCCACAGACATAATTAAATAGCCTAACTTGCACAGTGTGGCAGATAGGCAGGGGTATGTGTGTCAAGGGTGTTAAGATACATTGTTTTAGATATCCAGGCAGTCTAGAAGGAGGGGAAAAAAGTCAAATTGAACAATCGTTACTGAACGAGCACGTTGGGATCTGGTTGCACGAGATATTGATCGTCTTGTCTCGCGGTTACCCCCCCCCCACCACCCCCCCTCACCTCCTCCACGGAAATGTTATTGTTTGTAGTTTGTAACGTTCCGCTTCTGCACAGACCAGCATATGCGCACGTTGGTACCTGCATGCGATCTGTCTGGAGACAGGGGACTTAAACCGATACAATGTCGCATTGAATTGAGTGATTAACAGCTACAATGTTGCAGTGATTGAGTGCTTATAGCGGATGCAATAAACATGTATTTGATTGCTAAGCTTCAATGCAAGGAGTCTTGCGTAAAATATTATTGTTGAAGTGTTGGCCTAGCTAGGCTAAGGGTCTGAAAGTAGGCTATGAATAAAGAGCGAGAAAAGGTTACTATATATGAATGTGATTGAAAAAGTGAATAACTGAAAATAATTGACAAAATTGGTCTGATATGACGTGTGTCGCTAAAGCAGTAGTCGTAGGTGGGTTATAGCCTATATATGACCACCGTGGTTACTTCAACCTGTGTATAGATTCTTTATTTAAAGTTCATATCGAGAGGAGTCAAGTGACAGCCTGAGACACGGGGTTGAGACGGAATGCTACATCTGTGTCCAATGTGTTTGCGTGTTATTGAACCGGTTGGCTCCACGTGTTGTTCCACGTGAAGAAACTGTCAGTTTTAACAATTTATTACATGGGGTTGGACGGAAAGAACTGAGGCTAGTAGTAAATTACCCGTTTGAAATTCGCAGACTGTAGCTGAAACATAAACTATGCCAAAAGTATTTTCAAAATATGCTGAAGTCTTGTGGATTGCGCTGTGTTATTGCCATAACGTGTTCTCCTGCGTCTGACTACCCGCTATTTATATCGCTGAAGATCACACACACTTCTGGGCTAATATATTCATGATCAGACGTATCAACTTCGACAGTAAATTCATGACATCTTCTGGTAGAATTTGACGTATCATATTTTTAAATTCATGGGGACATTTTTGCCGTTTAATCTACCGTTAAATGCATAAAAAAAATGTAAACTCGGATTATTATTATTACTACTATTATTATCGTTACTACTATACTATAATCATTCCAATGTTCTCTGGCAGTCAACAGTACATTTACATCTGCCAACTCTTGTCTGGAATATGCTCAAACTGTTTTGTCCATTGTGAATAAGTAAATAAACTAGTGATAGACTACGGGTTGTATATTAACGACATAACGGGGAAATGAAGGCTACGTATTTTGGCGTGTGTTGGTTGGTTCAGAGGGCGAAAAAATGATCAAGTTCGAATCCAATACGGAATGTTCAGCACGTCAGAAATGCCCAGATGGCATTATATTATTTAAAGACACGCCAGCCTGGTTTCCTAGTCTAGACGTAACATAGTAAACGTAAATCCAGGATGACATAAATTAGTATCATATGCTGTGCATGGTTCCAATAAAACAGAAGGTTACATAAGGGGAAAAGGGTGGTTGGGTGGGCATGTAACACAAACATCCAGAAACCCAAAGGTTGTGCATGTTTGAATGTCATCACAGACAATTTGAGCCAATTAGCCACTTTGCAACTACTTAGCATGATAGCTAACCCTTCCTTAACCAACAGCCTAGCTAATGTTAGCCACCTAGCAAACGTTAGCCACAACAAATTGCAATTCGTAACATATCATACAAAAATGATGGACATCGACTAATACATACCTCACAAAACGTAACATATCGTACTAATTGGAGTGTGGCCCAGATTTACCTTTACTTTGTTATGTCTAACCCTGAGTCCAGGTTGGACACGTCCCCTACAATAAGTCATAGCCTGTGTGTCAAAGTCAGGTGTGTTGTGATGCACGGTGTAGGCTACTGTACTCAAGGGAAGAAGACTCCTACACCTGGTGCTTGCATTTCTCAACTATATATCCTAAATTGTTCCCACGTCATGTTTCCATGCCGAATGACAGTGTGCTGCTATGAGACATTACATCATGTAGGCTAGGCTGCTGCCACAGAACCATACAGAACCAGTGTGTTACTGCAGAATGCTTGAGTTTAATTTGATTGAATAAGGGTTCAGGTTAAAAAAATATTCTAAATTCATGTTTGAGTGCCAGCAATAACAAAATCAAGTGTTTTCCCACTTTCGGGAACAAGTGTGGCCGCCCAGAAAATGTGTCTTGAAAGCTCCATAGTTTATTTACTCTGTTCAATGGTGCCGCCTAGTGGTTGAAAAGTTCCACTGCAATCAGACAATATTGGTGAGGGTGGTGAGTGTTTCTATTATTAGAATAACCAATACATTAAACCAGTGCAAAATGACAATCACCCCAGCCTTCATAAAAGTTGCCATGCTTTATCTTGTATAAGAATTTGTTCTTAATTAACTGACTTGCCTAGTTAAATAAAGGTTACATTTAAAAAAATGTGTATATATATTTATATCACAACATTCATTTTATTCAACCCTGTTCCTGGAGAGCCTGCTGTAGGTTTTCTTCACTCCAACCCTAACACACCTGATTGTAATGGTTTAGCTGGTCGATAAGCTGAATCGGGTTTAGTTATAACTAGGGTTGGTGCAAAAATCTACAGAAGGGGTAGTTTCGCGGAACATGGTTGGAGAGCCCTGCAATTTGGTCCATATTCCAACCGGGTTTCACCACCAAGATACTACTTGGTGGTTATTCATTAAATCAAATATCGGAGCTGTATATAACCCTGTTGTATGTCTGTCCATGGCTCTGAATACAATTTGTTTAACTTTTTATTTTTTTCCCCCCCGCCAGAGCTTGACAAGATGGCTTGTGCAGCAGACAGCTGTATCCAATTCACGCGTCACGCCAGCGACGTGCTGCTGAACCTCAACCGGTTGCGGAGCCGGGACATCCTCACAGATGTCACCATCCTGGTCAACAGACAGCAGTTCCGCGCTCATAAGACTGTCCTCATGGCCTGCAGGTGTGTTGTGTTCACGTGACTCTTAGACGGCATCCCAAATGGCACTCTGTTCCCCCCCGCGTAGTGCACTCTGTTCCCCCCGCGTAGTGCACTCTGATTAAAGTACTTGAGTAAAAATACTTTAAAGTACTACTTAATTATACTAAAAAGATAGAAACGCAACATGCAACAATTTCTAAGATTTTACTGCGTTACAGTTCATATGAGGAAATCAGTCAATGGAAATAAATTCGTTAGGTCCCAATCAGTAAATTCCTCGTGACTGGGAATACAGATAACCATCTGTTGGTCACAGATGCCTTTAAAAAAAAAAAGTACAGTAGGGTCATGGATCAGAAAACCAGTCAGTATCTGATGTGACGACCATTTGCCTCATGCAGTACGACACATCTCCTTCACATAGAGTTGATCAGGCTGTTGATTGTGGCCTGTGGAATGTTGTCCCCACTCCTCTTCAATGGCTGTGCAAAGTTGATGGATATTGGCGGGAACTGGAACACGCTGTCTTACGTGTCGCTCCAGAGCATCCCAAACATGCTCAATGGGTGACATGTCTGGTCAGTATGCAGGCCATGGAAGAACTGGGACATTTTCAGCTTCAAGGAATTAAGTACATGTTGCGTCATGGGGCCGTGCATTATCATTCTGAAACATGAGGTGATGGTGGTGGATGAATGGCACGACAATGGGGCCTCAGGATCTCTGGTCATCCCTACTGCCTCTGATCTGGAGGACTCAGTAAACAGAGAACAATCCCTGGTCATCCCTACTGCCTCTGGTCTGGAGGACTCAGTAAACAGAGAACATCCCTGGTCATCCCTACTGCCTCTGATCTGGAGGACTCACTAAACAGAGAACATCCCTGGTCATCCCTACTGCCTCTGATCTGGAGGACTCACTAAACAGAGAACATCCCTGGTCATCCCTACTGCCTCTGATCTGGAGGACTCACTAAACAGAGAACATCCCTGGTCATCCCTACTGCCTCTGATCTGGAGGACTCAGTAAACAGAGAACAATCCCTGGTCATCCCTACTGCCTCTGGTCTGGAGGACTCAGTAAACAGAGAACATCCCAGGTCGTCCCTACTGCCTCTGATCTGGTGGACTCACTAAACAGAGAACATCCCTGGTCATCCCTACTGCCTCTGATCTGGAGGACTCAGTAAACAGAGAACAATCCCTGGTCATCCCTACTGCCTCTGATCTGGAGGACTCACTAAACATAGAACAATCCCTGGTCATCCCTACTGCCTATGATCTGGAGGACTCACTAAACAGAACAATCCCTGGTCATCCCTACTGCCTCTGATCTGGGGGACTCAGTAAACAGAGAACAAACCCTTGTCATCTCTACTGCCTCTGATCTGGCGGACTCACTAAATTCAAATCTTGGTTTGTAAATGATTGAGGGTGCCCCTGGCTATCCGTAAATAAACAAAACAAGAAAATGGTGCCGTCTGGTTTGCTTAATATAAGGAATTTGAGATACTTAAGTATCATTTAGCAATTACATGTTACTTTTGAGACATACACTACTGTTCAAAAGTTTGGTCACTTCAAAGATGTCCTTGTATTTTAAAGATAAGCACATTATTTGACCATTAAAACATCAAATTGATCAGAAATACAGTGTAGACATTGTTAATGTTGTAAATTACTATTTTAGCTGGAAACTACCAAAATGTTAAATTTTTTTCAATGGAATATCTACATAGGCATACAGAGGCCCATTATCAGCATCCATCACTCCTGTGTTCCAATGGCACGTTGTGTTAGCTAATCCAAGTTTATCATTTTAAAAAGGCTAATTGATCATTAGAAAACCCTTTTGCAATTATGTTAGCACATCTGAAAACTGTTGTTCTGATTAAAGAAGCAATCAAACTGGCCTTCTTTAGACTAGTTGAGTATCTGGAGCATCAGCATTTGTGGGTTCGATTCTTGTTCTGAAAAATGAAGGCTATTCCATGTGAGAAATTGCCAAGAAATAGAAGATCTCGTACAACACTGTGTACTACTCTCTTCACAGAACAGCGCACACTGGCTCTAACCAGAATAGAAAGAGTGGGAGGCCCCGGTGCACAACTGAGAAGAGTAAAACTCAGCAAAAAAAAGAAATGTCCCTTTTTCAGTTCCCTGTCTTTCAAAGATAATTTGTAAAAATGCAAATAACTTCACAGATCTTCACTGTAAAGGGTTTAAACACTGTTTCCCATGCTTGTTCAATGAACCATAAACAATTAATGAACATACACCTGTGGAACGGTCGTTAAGACAATAACAGCATGCAGATGGTAGGCAATTAAGGTCACAGTTATGAAAACTTAGGACACTAAATAGGCTTTTCTACTGACTCTGGAAAAACACCAAAAGAAAGATGCTCAGGGTCCCTGCTCATCTGCGTGAACGTGCCTTAGGCATGCTGCAAGGAGGCATGAGGACTGCAGACGTGGCCAGGGCAATAAATTGCAATGTCCATACTGTGAGACGCCAAAGACAGCACTACAGGATGAAAGGACGCACAGCTGATCATCCTCGCAATGGCAGACCACATGTAACAACACTTGCACAGGATTGGTACATCCAAACATCACACCTACGGGACAGGTGCAGGATGGCAACAACAGCCCAAGTTTCACCAGGAACACACAATCCCTCCATCAGTGCCCAGACTGTCCACAATAGGCTGAGAGAGCCTGGACTGAGGGCTTGTAGGCCTGTTGTAAGGCAGGTCCTCACCAGACATCACCGGCAACAACGTCGCCTATGGGCACAAGGTCAATGTCGCTGGACCAGACAGGACTGGCAAAAAGTGCTCTTCCTGACATGACCCTCCAAGCATGACAATGCCACCAGCCATACTGCTTGTTCTGTCCGTGATTTCCTGCAAGACAGGAATGTCAGTGTTCTGCCATGGCCAGCAAAGAGCCCGGATCTCAATCCTATTGAGCACGTCTGGGACCTGTTGGATCGGAGGGTGAGGGCTAGGGCCATTCCCCCCAGAAATATTCGGGAACTTGCAGGTGCCTTGGTGGAAGAGTGGAGTAACATCTCACAGCAATAACTGGCAAATCTGGTGCAGTCCATGAGGAGGAGATGCACTGCAGTACTTAATGCAGCTGGTGGCCACACCAGATACTGACTGTTACTTTTGATTTTGACCCACCCTTTGTCAAGGGACACATTATTCAATTTCTGTTAGTCACATGTCTGTGGAACATGTTCAGTTTGTAACAGTTGTTGAATCTTGTTGTGTAAATATTTGTATGAACACATGTTAAGTTTGCTGAAAATAAACACAGTTGACAGTGAGAGGACGTTTTTTTTTTTTTGCTGAGTTTACAGAAACAGACAAAGAAAAGTAAAGATTAAGATGGGCAAAAGAACACAGACACTGGACAGAGGAACTCTGCCTAGAAGGCCAGCATCCCGGAGTCGCCTCTTCACTATTTAATGAAGCTGCCAGTTGAGGACTTGTGAGGCGTCTTTCTCAACCTAGACACTCTAATGTACTTGTTCTCTTGCTCAGTTGTGCACCGGGGCCTCCCACTCTATCTATTCTGGTTAAAGCCTGTTTGCGCTGTTCTGTGAAGGGAGTAGTACACAACGTTGTACGAGATCTTCAGTTTCTTGGCAGTTTCTCGTATGGAATAGTCTTCATTTCTCAGAACAAGAACAAGAATACTGACAAGTTTCAGAAGAAAGTTATTTGTTTCTATCTATTTTGAGCCTGTAATCAAACCCACAAATGCTGATGCTCCAGATACTCAACTAGTCTAAAGGCCAGTTTTATTGCTTCTTTAATCAACACAACAGTTTTCAGCTGTTCTAACATAATTGCAAAAGGGTTTTCTAAGGATCAATTAGCCTTTTCAAATGATAAACTTGGATTAGCTAACACAACGTGCCATTGGAACACAGATGGTTGCTGATAATGGGCCTCTGTACGCCTATGTAGATATTCCATTAAAAATCTGCCGTTTCCAGCTACAATAGTCATTTACAACATTAACAATGTCTACACTGCATTTCTAATCAATTTGATGTTGTTTTAATGGACAAAAAAACTACATTTTTAAGTGACCCCAAACTTTTAGTTTAGGTATACATGTATTTTAAAAACAATACATTAAGACTTTTGCTGAAGTGGTGTTTTACTGGGTATTTCTGCAGTGGCATAGGGAAACCAACCCTGTTACATAGGGAAACCAACCCTGTTACATAGGGAAACCAACCCTGTTACATAGGGAAACCAACCCTGTTACATAGGGAAACCAACCCTGTTACATAGGGAAACCAACCCTGTTACATAGGGAAACCAACCCTGTTACATAGGGAAACCAACCCTGTTACATAGTTGAAACCAACCCTGTTACATAGGGAAACCAACCCTGTTACATAGGGAAACTAACCCTGTTACATAGGGAAACTAACCCTGTTACATAGGGAAACCAACCCTGTTACATAGGGAAACCAACCCTGTTACATAGGGAAACCAACCCTGTTACATAGGGAAACCAACCCTGTTACATAGGGAAACCAACCCTGTTACATAGTTGAAACCAACCCTGTTACATAGGGAAACCAACCCTGTTACATAGGGAAACTAACCCTGTTACATAGGGAAACTAACCCTGTTACATAGGGAAACTAACCCTGTTACATAGGGAAACCAACCCTGTTACATAGGGAAACCAACCCTGTTACATAGGGAAACCAACCCTGTTACATAGGGAAACCAACCCTGTTACATAGGGAAACCAACCCTGTTACATAGGGAAACCAACCCTGTTACATAGGGAAACCAACCCTGTTACATAGGGAAACCAACCCTGTTACATAGTTGAAACCAACCCTGTTACATAGTTGAAACCAACCCTGTTACATAGGGAAACCGACCCTGTTACATAGGGAAACCGACCCTGTTACATAGGGAAACCGACCCTGTTACATAGGGAAACCGACCCTGTTACATAGGGAAACCGACCCTGTTACATAGGGAAACCGACCCTGTTACATAGGGAAACCGACCCTGTTACATAGGGAAACCGGCCCTGTTACATAGGGAAACCAACCCTGTTACATAGTTGAAACCAACCCTGTTACATAGTTGAAACCAACCCTGTTACATAGGGAATAGTGTGGCATTTTGGATGCAGACTCTGTCCCGCACACTTTGCATGTTGCTGTTGATACTTAAAGTCCCCCCTCGTGCTCTGTGTGTGTGTGTCCCTCGTGCTCTGTGTGTGTGTCCCTCGTGCTCTGTGTATGTGTGTCCCTCGCGCTCTGTGTGTGTGTGTCCCTCGCGCTCTGTGTGTGTGTCCCTCGCGCTCTGTGTGTGTGTGTCCCTCGCGCTCTGTGTGTGTGTGTCCCTCGCGCTCTGTGTGTGTGTGTCCCTCGCGCTCTGTGTGTGTGTGTCCCTCGCGCTCTGTGTGTGTGTGTCCCTCACGCTCTGTGTGTGTGTGTCCCTCGCGCTCTGTGTGTGTGTGTCCCTCGCGCTCTGTGTGTGTGTGTCCCTCGCGCTCTGTGTGTGTGTGTCCCTCGCGCTCTGTGTGTGTGTGTCCCTCGCGCTCTGTGTGTGTCCCTCGCGCTCCGTGTGTGTCCCTCGCGCTCTGTGTGTGTGTGTCCCTCGCGCTCTGTGTGTGTGTGTGTCCCTCGCGCTCTGTGTGTGTGTGTCCCTCGCGCTCTGTGTGTGTGTGTCCCTCGCGCTCTGTGTGTGTGTGTCCCTCGCGCTCTGTGTGTGTGTGTCCCTCGCGCTCCGTGTGTGTGTGTCCCTCGCGCTCTGTGTGTGTGTGTCCCTCGCGCTCTGTGTGTGTGTGTGTCCCTCGCGCTCTGTGTGTGTGTCCCTCGCGCTCTGTGTGTGTGTGTGTGTGTGTGTGTCCCTCGCTGTACTGAACACGATGCTTCCTCTCTCTCTAGTGGGTTGTTCTACACTATATTTACGGACTCTCTGAAGTGTAACCTGAATGCCATCAGTCTGGACCCCAAGGTGGACCCCGAGGGGTTTACCATCCTGCTGGAGTTCATGTACACCTCTAGACTGACGCTGAAGGAGAGTCTGATCATGGCGATCATGAACACAGCCATCTACCTACAGATGGATCACGTTGTGGACACCTGCCACAGATTCATCAAATCCAGGTATTTGGATGATGGGGGGGGGGGTGTATATGATATAAGAAGGGAGACTCAACTTACAATCAAATTGTATTTGTCACATGCCTTTGTAAAAGAACAGGTGTAGACGAACAGTGAAAAGCAGATAATAAAACCAGGAATAACTGGAGGTATAAAGATACACAAGGAGTAACGTTAACGTGGTTATATATATATATATATATATATATATATATATATATATATATATATATATATATATATATATATATATATATATATATATATATATATATATATATATATATATATATATATATATATATATATATATATATACGGTTTTACCAGTAAGATCAGCTGCTGGGTGTGTCGTGGAATGAAAACAACATCGATGTTCTGTGGTCGGAGGCGATAAGATGGCCGCCGGCCCTGCACCCTTACGTTGGTCTGGGTGTCGTGGAATGAAAACAACATCGATGTTCTGTGGTCGGAGGCGATAAGATGGCCGCCGGCCCTGCACCCTTACGTTGGTCTGTCTTTCTCACTCGATTTAAGAAGACATTTCTATTTGCAAATGAGGACCTGTCAAGAGACGTGCACAGCAGAGAAACACATTGGTGTGATTTGTTGTGGACCGGGAAGGAATGTAGCATATGTTTCTGGTATCCTTCTGCCTTGTTCAGGTTCTGTCGTCTCACTCGTCTTCCTCTTTCTCCTCAGCGACCCTGGCCAGGCCAACAAGCTGCCCAGAGATGAGTTCTTGGTCAGCCCCTTGCTTTTACCTCAGGGCGTCCATGCATACCGGCCCCACGATGTGGTCGACAACCTGCCCGGCCGGGTCGGCCCCTTCAGAGACGGGAGGCCCTACGCCTCCAGCATGTTCAACGGGGTCAATTCCCCCAGCAACTACCACCTCTACGGTCAGTTCCCCGTCCAGGGGTTCCCTTTCCCTCTCTGCAAGCTGACAGACGCCAAAAATAACTTCGCTGACTTCTCTAAAGGCGGGATCCACCACAAGCACTGTTCCCCCCCGGACACGGGCAGCGCCATGAGGGTTGATTACAGCCGAGCGGTGAGCGGGGGCTCGGCCAGCATCCACCATACAGCCAGCTACGTCTCCTCCAGGGAGGAGGAGATGAGGAAGGAGAGCCATGACGGAGGGGTCAGCCAGGCTGGTGGGGTGGGAGGCTCTAGGAAGAGAGCGTTTGCCACGGCGGGCCACAAGCAGCAGATAATGGTTCTGGGTAAGGAGCACGGTCCTCAGACGACAGAGGAAGACACGAGCCAGCAGCACTACCCTCTGGGGATCTCCTCAGCCGGACGGAAGGGCCTGATGAGCAGTCCTCAGAGCCCGCTCAAATCGGACTGCCAGCCTAACTCCCCAACCGAGTCCAGCAGCAGTAAGAACGCAGGTCTCTCCCAGGCCGGCCGGTGTGGTGCCCTGCCCCTACAGGGCAGCCAGGATCCCAAGGCACGCAACTGGAAGAAATACAAGTTCATAGTTCTGAACCAGAGCGCCACCAAGGAGGAGGATACTGGGCCGCAGGAGGTGGTGGTCCCCTCCCCCCAGCGCCTGGGTCTGCCCCCCTACCCCCAGCCTTCTGACTCGGAGCACCTGGACACGCAGGCCAACGCCAACATCAGCGAGCACGGAGAGGATCTGCTTGTTCCACAGGCCTCCCGACTCAACAACATCATCAACAGGTAACGTCTACAGTCACACTGGATGAATCAAACACTAAACTACGACTCTAGCATAAACGCTGGACGAATCAAACACTAAACTACAACTCTAGCATAAACGCTGGACGAATCAAACACTAAACTACAACTCTAGCATAAACGCTGGACGAATCAAACACTAAACTACAACTCTAGCATAAACGCTGGACGAATCAAACACTAAACTACAACTCTAGCATAAACACTTGATTGTTTACGGCTTAATCTATTCGAGATGCTTTTGTTTTCCCTTTCATGAATTGAAAAGTGTTAGTGATTCATTTAAAGAAATATATAATAAAATTGCCATCAAAAGTATTGCTCAATGAAACTCTCCGCAGTGCACCTCTGTGTCCGCCATCCAGCCCATTTCAAACATTTCTAAAGCTTTTTCTACCATCGCGGCAGGGCCCTAGACGACTGCCTTCCGACTGTCGCCTGTAGCCTCTTTCTCTCTCTGCCCCCTTGTCTTGCGGCTGTATTGTTGTCGTGCGGAGGAATGATGTCTGACACACAACCGTTTGTATCTCCAGAGCTCTGGAGGGATCACAGAGGAGCGCTGACAACCACTCCTCTGTCTACATCAGCCACTTAAAGTGCACCTCCTGTGGTACCCCGCCCCCGCAGCACTCTGAAGTGTGTCCCAACACCCCGGCTTCCTGTTTAGCGGAGGACATGATGTCAGAGTTACACTCGGAGTACTCAGACTCCAGCTGTGGTGAGTATGTAATGGATGTGAAACGGCTCGCTTAGTTAGCGGTGGTACACGCTGCTTTTTAAAACGCCGAATTGAGTCGCAAATGGCGCCCTATTCCCTATCTAGTGCACTACTTTTCAGCAGAGCCCTATATCGGGGAAACTAGTGCACTACTTTTCAGCAGAGCCCTATATAGGGAAACTAGTGCACTACTTTTCAGCAGAGCCCTATATAGGGAAACTAGTGCACTACTTTTCATCAGAGCCCTATATCAGGAAACTAGTGCACTACTTTTCATCAGAGCCCTATATCGGGGAAACTAGTGCACTACTTTTCAGCAGAGCCCTATATCGGGGAAACTAGTGCACTACTTTTCAGCAGAGCCCTATATCGGGGAAATTAGTGCACCACCGATGCGTTGTCTTGGTGTGACCCTGGTTCTCACAGCAGGAAAATAATCCCGCGGCAACAGGACATATGAATTATTTACGTGGATTATAATTAAATGGACATTTCTGTAGGGGTTAACAAATGTTTTCATTAGGTCAAGTCTGACAAAAAAAAAAAAAAGTAGAAATGACAAACATTAGAAGCCTCTTTAAACCTTTAAATTACACTACAATTTGTATTTTCTTTCTGCACACGGAAAAATACTACGAGTCGTAACAGTGATCAAATTAAGACAACAGATCTGAATGTAAGGAATAGGATGGCCATTTGTGGAGGCAGACATGAACACCTCCCGGACAGAGGGAAAAATACTACGAGTCGTAACAGTGATCAAATTAAGACAACAGATCTGAATGTAAGGAATAGGATGGCCATTTGTGGAGGCAGACATGAACACCTCCCGGACAGAGGGAAAAATACTACGAGTCGTAACAGTGATCAAATTAAGACAACAGATCTGAATGTAAGGAATAGGATGGCCATTTGTGGAGGCAGACATGAACACCTCCCGGACAGAGGGAAAAATACTACGAGTCGTAACAGTGATCAAATTAAGACAACAGATCTGAATGTAAGGAATAGGATGGCCATTTGTGGAGGCAGACATGAACACCTCCCGGACAGAGGGAAAAATACTACGAGTCGTAACAGTGATCAAATTAAGACAACAGATCTGAATGTAAGGAATAGGATGGCCATTTGTGGAGGCAGACATGAACACCTCCCGGACAGAGGGAAAAATACTACGAGTCGTAACAGTGATCAAATTAAGACAACAGATCTGAATGTAAGGAATAGGATGGCCATTTGTGGAGGCAGACATGAACACCTCCCGGACAGAGGGAAAAATACTACGAGTCGTAACAGTGATCAAATTAAGACAACAGATCTGAATGTAAGGAATAGGATGGCCATTTGTGGAGGCAGACATGAACACCTCCCGGACAGAGGGAAAAATACTACGAGTCGTAACAGTGATCAAATTAAGACAACAGATCTGAATGTAAGGAATAGGATGGCCATTTGTGGAGGCAGACATGAACACCTCCCGGACAGAGGGAAAAATACTACGAGTCGTAACAGTGATCAAATTAAGACAACAGATCTGAATGTAAGGAATAGGATGGCCATTTGTGGAGGCAGACATGAACACCTCCCGGACAGAGGGAAAAATACTACGAGTCGTAACAGTGATCAAATTAAGACAACAGATCTGAATGTAAGGAATAGGATGGCCATTTGTGGAGGCAGACATGAACACCTCCCGGACAGAGGGAAAAATACTACGAGTCGTAACAGTGATCAAATTAAGACAACAGATCTGAATGTAAGGAATAGGATGGCCATTTGTGGAGGCAGACATGAACACCTCCCGGACAGAGGGAAAAATACTACGAGTCGTAACAGTGATCAAATTAAGACAACAGATCTGAATGTAAGGAATAGGATGGCCATTTGTGGAGGCAGACATGAACACCTCCCGGACAGAGGGAAAAATACTACGAGTCGTAACAGTGATCAAATTAAGACAACAGATCTGAATGTAAGGAATAGGATGGCCATTTGTGGAGGCAGACATGAACACCTCCCGGACAGAGGGAAAAATACTACGAGTCGTAACAGTGATCAAATTAAGACAACAGATCTGAATGTAAGGAATAGGATGGCCATTTGTGGAGGCAGACATGAACACCTCCCGGACAGAGGGAAAAATACTACGAGTCGTAACAGTGATCAAATTAAGACAACAGATCTGAATGTAAGGAATAGGATGGCCATTTGTGGAGGCAGACATGAACACCTCCCGGACAGAGGGAAAAATACTACGAGTCGTAACAGTGATCAAATTAAGACAACAGATCTGAATGTAAGGAATAGGATGGCCATTTGTGGAGGCAGACATGAACACCTCCCGGACAGAGGGAAAAATACTACGAGTCGTAACAGTGATCAAATTAAGACAACAGATCTGAATGTAAGGAATAGGATGGCCATTTGTGGAGGCAGACATGAACACCTCCCGGACAGAGGGAAAAATACTACGAGTCGTAACAGTGATCAAATTAAGACAACAGATCTGAATGTAAGGAATAGGATGGCCATTTGTGGAGGCAGACATGAACACCTCCCGGACAGAGGGAAAAATACTACGAGTCGTAACAGTGATCAAATTAAGACAACAGATCTGAATGTAAGGAATAGGATGGCCATTTGTGGAGGCAGACATGAACACCTCCCGGACAGAGGGAAGCTTAGCTGCTTGTTGCTTTTATACACAACACTTTCTTGATCACGATTTGAAGCGCCACTGAATCTTGACGTATTCATTAGTTTGACCTAACGCTTCTCCTTTACAGAAACTGGCACGTTCTTTTGTAACGAATGCGACTTCAAGTTCGCTGACGACGGAGCCCTGAAACTCCACGTGCTGCAGACCCACAGTGACAAGCCGTACAAGTGCGACCGCTGTCAAGCTGTTTTCCGCTACAAAGGAAACCTCGCCAGCCACAAGACAGTCCACACCGGTACATCAGAAGCAATAATAATAATAATAATACACACGTTAACTGCTCTGCCCACTAAATTCGGTAACTGGCTAACCAGTTTGTTCTGTGGGTTGTTTGTTTGTTTGTTTGTTGTATGTTGCGTTGCAGGAGAGAAGCCGTATCGCTGCAACATCTGTGGCGCTCAGTTCAACAGGCCAGCTAACCTCAAGACCCACACCCGTATCCACTCAGGAGAAAAGCCATACAGATGTGAGACATGTGGAGCTCGATTCGTGCAGGTGAGCCGAGTCCCCCTCTCTCTTTTCAACGGAGGGCTAGTCTTGGGGGGGTAATACCATCGCTATGCTCTATGCTGCACATCACCCATTTCTGTCCCCCCCCCCACACATTTCTTCCATCATTGTCTTCGTAAAATACAACTCACCACCACACAGACCCAGTTGTCTCATAATGTTGTTGTCATGGTCAGGTTGCACATCTCCGTGCCCATGTGCTGATCCACACCGGGGAGAAGCCATACCCGTGCGAGATCTGTGGAACGCGTTTCCGTCATCTGCAGACGCTGAAGAGTCACCTGCGCATCCACACCGGAGAAAAGCCCTATCATGTAAGTAGAATGACACCATTATATATATATATACACTCTACGTAAGTAGAATGACACCATTATATATGCACCCTATCATGTAAGTAGAATGACACCATTATATATATACACCCTATGTTAGTAGAATGACACCATTATATATATATATACACCCTATGTTAGTAGAATGACACCATTATATATATACACCCTATGTAAGTAGAATGACACCATTATATATATACACCCTATGTTAGTAGAATGACACCATTATATATATATATATACACTCTACGTAAGTAGAATGTCACCATTATATATACACCCTATGTAAGTAGAATGACACCATTATATATATATATATATATATATATATACACTCTACGTAAGTAGAATGTCACCATTATATATACACCCTATGTAAGTAGAATGACACCATTATATATATATATACACTCTACGTAAGTAGAATGTCACCATTATATATACACCCTATGTAAGTAGAATGACACCATTATATATATACACCCTATGTAAGTAGAATGACACCATTATATATATACACCCTATGTTAGTAGAATGACACCATTATATATACACCCTATGTAAGTAGAATGACACCATTATATATATACACCCTATGTTAGTAGAATGACACCATTATATATACACCCTATGTAAGTAGAATGACACCATTATATATATATATACACCCTATGTTAGTAGAATGACACCATTATATATACACCCTATGTAAGTAGAATGACACCATTATATATACACCCTATGTAAGTAGAATGACACCATTATATATACACCCTATGTAAGTAGAATGACACCATTATATATACACCCTATGTAAGTAGAATGACACCATTATATATACACCCTATGTAAGTAGAATGACACCATTATATATACACCCTACGTAAGTAGAATGACACCATTATATATATACACCCTACGTAAGTAGAATGACACCATTATATATACACCCTACGTAAGTAGAATGACACCATTATATATACACCCTACGTAAGTAGAATGACACCATTATATATACACCCTACGTAAGTAGAATGACACCATTATATATATACACCCTACATAAGTAGAATGACACCATTATATACACCCTACGTAAGTAGAATGACACCATTATATACCACTCTATGTAAGTACACCAACTATACAATCCAACATGATCTATCAGTCAGTGTCATTGATATACACACTGAAATGCAGGTGTTAACCCATGTAGATTGGAGACAGAAAACTCACCTTGCTTTTCTTTTTCCAGTGTGAGAAATGCAACTTGCACTTTCGCCACAAGAGTCAGCTTCGATTGCACCTCAGACAGAAACACGGAGCGATTACCAACACCAAGATCCAGTACCGCACGTCCACCACAGAGCTGCCAACAGACCCGTCCAAGGCGTGCTGAACTGGAGGGGGGCGGGGCGGGGCGGACGACGACGACGACGCCAATCTTGACCATGGCATTGAAAACACCCCAACGTATACAAATCATCCCCAAAAAATTGTAGTGCCACACTGTGTTGATTTAGAGGGCGATTCATTAATACGGCCAGCGTCCAAGGCGTGCTGAACTGGCGGGGCGGGGCGGGGCGGACAGCGTACGCCGTTCAAAACGGGTTTTCTCTAAACATGTGAACGTAGAACCTCTCAGTCCATTTGTTTCTTTATATTAGTATGTCTCTTTTAATTTAGTTCAAATGTTTTTAAGCTTTAGAGGAATATAAAACAGCTTTATTTTGTTGGAGGAAAAAGCACGAATGTAAACGTAAATCCCGTTGAAGGATACGGTATTTTATAGCAAATAACTTTTCTGAAAGTATTGACATTTCGATTTGAAGGGGCGGGGAGGGGGTTAACAGTATATTTTAAAGATAAATTGTATTTATCCTGGCTGTATAAGATATTGAATTGTCTATAGATTTTATATATTGGTGTACATGTAGACCTGCCCCCTTTCATGTGAAAGGAAAAAAACAAAAACATTTTTTTTGTGGGGGGGGGGGGGGGGGGGGGGACTCTTAATAATGACTACTGCTCTCGTAGGAAGACAAACTGATGCATGATGAGGCATACCTACGCTACTACCGTTGCCAATAGTTACCAATCCATGAAGCGGGCAACTGCAGTCATAAATATTGTGACCTACTGTGTAATTAACTAACTATATCCAACTGGGTTGCTCTCTGCTGGCAGAACCAATCTAGTATTTAAAATGTTTTAAAAAAAATATATATGCATTTCGAGGTACTGCTTTGGGTATGAACCAAGAAGATATTTTTGCTTCAAAACGTGTTTGTATGGATGTGTTATAGTTTATTGTTTTAAGTGAACGTTCCCAGTTGTCATTGTACTAGAAGCTACAGTAAAACAGATGTTGTTTGTACATACACTGTGTACTGAAGGTGCCTTCTCTATGGTGACTGAATTCATTTCCATTCAGCCCAGTTCTGTTTATATAAAAAGGTACAACTCAAGGACAGCACTAGTAGTCCTAGTTTTTATTTCGGGTTTGCGTGTGTCATTTAAAAAAATAAAAAATAAGAAAAAAAAAAAAAAGCTTTTCACCAACTTTACAACATGCAAATTATTCATTAATCATTAATCATTAATCAATAATCAATAATCATTAATCATTACTCGAGCTGTAAATCTTCAGGACTTTTTTTTTGTGTTAAAAAAAAAATAAAAATGCATTCAACTTATTGATCAATTTCTAGATGTATGAATGTAAAATAAAGGCTTTGTATTTGTATGTCATGTCATGTCATGTGTGAATTCTATTTATTTAACAGAAGACTGGCATCTATCTCTACTCCAGTGACTAAGGACTTGTTTACGTGATGTTTGACTGTGTACAGTTGAGTTATCTTGTCACAAGAGGACCCCGATTGGGGGGGGGGGGGTCCCAGACTTTATCGTGTGTTATACAACGAACGGGTGGATCTAATCCTGATTGGTTAAAACCGCATTCCAGCCAATGACTTTGTTTTTCTCCATGATCCTACTTTTAAAAAGACTATTCTTCAAGAGTTGTCTAATGTGGGAGAGAATTCTTCTTTTACAAGAAGCAGATCACAAGGCATCTGGTCAGTCCCCAGATACATTACTTAGGGGGTTTTCACATACACTACATGAACAAAAGTATGTGGACACCTGCTTGTCCAACATCTCATTCCAAAATCAGGGGCATTAATATGGTGTTGGTCCCCCCCCTTTGCTGCTATAACAGCATCCACTCTTCTGGGAAGACTTTAATATGGAGTTGGTCCCCCTTTGCTGCTATAACAGCCTCCACTCCTCTGGGAAGGCTTTCCACTAGATGTAGGAACATTGCTGCTATAACAGCCTCCACTCTTCTGGGAAGACTTTAATATGGAGTTGGTCCCCCTTTGCTGCTGTAACAGCATCCACTCTTCTGGGAAGGCTTTCCACTAGATGTAGGAACATTGCTGCTATAACAGCCTCCACTCTTCTGGGAAGGCTTTCCACTAGATGTTGGAACATTGCTGCTATAACAGCCTCCACTCTTCTGGGAAGGCTTTCCACTAGATGTTGGAACATTGCTGCTATAACAGCCTCCACTCTTCTGGGAAGGCTTTCCACTAGATGTTGGAACATTGCTGCTATAACAGCCTCCACTCTTCTGGGAAGGCTTTCCACTAGATGTTGGAACATTGCTGCTATAACAGCCTCCACTCTTCTGGGAAGGCTTTCCACTAGATGTTGGAACATTGCTGCTATAACAGCCTCCACTCTTCTGGGAAGGCTTTCCACTAGATGTTGGAACATTGCTGCGGAGACTTGGTTCCATTCAGCCACAAGAGCATTAGTGAGGTCGGCACTGATGTTGGGCGATTAGGCCTGGCTCATGGTCGGTGTTCCAATTCATCCCAAAGGTGTTCGATGGGGT
Organism: Oncorhynchus mykiss; assembly: GCF_013265735.2. Taxonomy (NCBI): domain Eukaryota; kingdom Metazoa; phylum Chordata; class Actinopteri; order Salmoniformes; family Salmonidae; genus Oncorhynchus; species Oncorhynchus mykiss. Next base: position 97,172,813 of record NC_048569.1, on the reverse strand, counting down.
TGAGGTCAGGGTTCTGAGTAGGCCAGTCAAGTTTTTCCACATCGATCTCGACAAACCATTTATGTACGGACCACGCTTTGTGCACAGGGGCATTGTCATGCTGAAACAGGAAAGGGCCTTCCCCAAACTGTTGCCACAAAGTTGGTAGTACAGAATCGTCTATGTCATTGTATTCTGTAGTGTTAAGATTTCCCTTCACTGGAACTAAGGGGCCTGACCCGAACTGTGAAAAACAGCCCCAGACCATTATTCCTCCTCCACCAAACATTACAGTTGGCACTATGCATTCGGGGCAGGTAGCGTTCTTGTGGCTAACCCAGATTCGTCCGTTGGACTGCCAGATGTTGAAGCGTGATTCGTCACTCCAGAGAACAAGTTTCCACTGCTCCAGAGTCCAACGGTGACGAGCTTTACACCCCTCCAGCCGGCGCTTGGTGATTTTAGGCGTAGTGTGTGGCTGCACGGCCCTTGTAAACTCATTTCATGACGCTCCCGACTAACAGTTCTTGTGCTGACGTTTCTACCAGAGGCAGTTTGGAACTCGGTAGTGAGTGTTGCAGACGATTTTTACGGACTATGCGCTTCAGCACTCAGCGTTCTAGTTCTGTGATCTTGTGTGGCCTACCACTTCACCGCTGAGCTATTGTTGCTCTTAGATGTTTCCACTTCACAATAACAGCACTTACAGTTGACCGGGGCAGCTCTAGCAGGGCTGAAATTTGATGAAATTACTTGTTGGAAAGGTGGCATCCAATGACGGTGCCACGAGCTCTTCAGCAAGGCCATTTTACTGTCAATGTTTGTCTATGGAGATTGCATTTTATAGACCTGTCAGCAACAGGAGTGGCTGAAATGGCTGAATCCACTAATTTGAAGGGACGTCCACATACAATTGTAACTATATGCATACACAAAAGTGTGACACCCAGCGTAATCATTTCACATATCAAATATGTGGTGTATTGAAGGTATTAAAAAGGCTTCTAAAGTGTATGAAACCCCTACAACAATGTTATAATCCACATTTCTGTTACTGCAAGATTATTTTCCTGCTGTGAGAAACAGGGTCAAATTAATATGTGACATCTGTAGCACAGTGCTTCTTCTTACATTCCCTGTAGAGCACATAGGACTCTGGTCAAAAGTAGTGCACTATATAGGGAATAGGGAGCCATAGGACTCTGGTCAAAAGTAGTGCACTACATAGGGAATAGGGCTCTGGTCAAAAGTAGTGCACTACATAGGGAAAAGGGAGCCATTTGCGATTCATACAGAAATTTGGTACCGAATTGAAACCGCACGAGGGCACTGAATTTCATGTGAAAACGCCCTTAACTTCCAAGACTACATGTGAAAACGCCCTTAACCTCCAAGACTCCATGTGAAAACGCCCTTAATCTCCAAGACTTCCATGTGAAAAACGCCCTTAACTTCCAAGACTACATGTGAAAACGCCCTTAACCTCCAAGACTCCATGTGAAACTGAGACAAATAATTGGTTCATGAACGTTCTTCAAACAAACCAGTAACGATGACCCTACTGATGTCCCATACTGATAAAGCCTCTAAATGTTCCCAGTGACACTACAGTGCCTTGCAAAAGTATTCATCCCCCTTGGCGTTTTTTCCTATTTTGTTGCATTATAACCTGTAATTTAACTGGATTTTTATTTCAATGTCATGTAAGGGACATACCCAAAATAGTCTAAATTGATGAAGTGAAATGAAACAATAAATTAAAAACTGAAAAGTGGTGCGTGCATATGTATTCACCCTCTTCACTATGAAGCCCCTAAGTAACATCTGGTGCAACCAATTACCTTCAGAAGTCACATACTTAGTTAAATAAAGTCCACCTGTGTGCAATCTAATTGTCACATGATCTGTCACATGAGCTCAGTATATACACACCTGTTCTGAAAGGCCTGCAACACCACTAAGCAAGGGGCACCATGAAGACCAAGGAGCTCTCCAAACAGGTCAGGGACAAAGTTGTGGAGAAGTACAGATCAGGGTTGGGTTATGAAAAAAATCTAAAACTTTGAACATCCCACGGAGCACCATTAAAAACATTAAAACATTTAAAGAATATGGCACCACAACAAACCTGCCAAGAGAGGGCCGCCCACCAAAACTCACAGACCAGGCAAGGAGGGCATTAATCAGAGAGGCAACAAAGAGACCAAAGATAAACCTGAAGGAGCTGCAAAGTTCCACAGCAGAGATTGGAGTATCTGTCCATAGGACCACTTTAAGCCGTACACTCCACAGAGCTGGGCTTTATGGAAAATTGGCCAGAAAAAAGTTGATTGCTTAAAGAAAAAAATAACCAAGCACGTTTGGTGTTCGCCAAAAGGCATATGGGAGACTCCCCAAACATATGTAAGAAGGTACTCTGGTCAGATGAGACTAATATTGAGCTTTTTGGCCATCAAGGAAAACGCTATGTCTGGCGCAAACCCAACACCTCTCATCACCCCGAGGACACCATCCTGGTGGTGGTGGCAGCATCATGTTGTGGGGATGTTTTTCATCGGCAGTGAAACTGGTCAGAATTGAAGGAATGGTGGATGGCGCTAAATAAAGGGACATTCTTGAGGGAAACCTGTTTCAGTCTTCCAGAGATTTGAGACTTGGACGGAGGTTCACCTTCCAGCAGGACTATGACCCTAAGCATACTGCTAATACAACACTTGAGTGGTTTAAGGGAAACATGTAAATGTCTTGGAATGGCCTAGTCAAAGTCTAGACCTCAATCCAATTGAGAATCTGTGATATGACTTAAAGATTGCTGTACACCAGCGGAACCCATCCAACTTGAAGGAGCTGGAGCAGTTTTGCCTTGAAGAATGGGTAAAAATTCCAGTGGCTAGATGGGCCAAACTTATAGAGACATACCCCAAGAGACTTGCAGCTGTAATTGCTGCAAAAGGTGGGGTGGGGAGGGGGGAGGGGGGAGGGGGGGGGGGGGGGGGGGTGAATAGTTAGGGACGTTCAAGCTTTGTTTTTTTTTGTCTTATTTCTTGTTTGTTTCACAAAAAAACATTTTGTATCTTCAAAGTGGTAGGCATGTTGTGTAAATCAAATGATAAAAACCCACCCAAAAAAATCTATTTTAATTCCAGGTTGTAAGGCAACAAAATAGGAAAAATGCCAAGGGGGGGGGGTTGAATACTTTCGCAAGCCACTGTATGTCATTGTTTCCTTTAACCACAAATGTGTCACATCCCCAAGACTTACGGTAAAAAGAGATCTGGTTATATCATCCACAGATCCCAGTCCAAATAGTTAGATCATATCTTTCACTTCATATTTTGTACTATTATATATATATATATATATATATATATATTATTTTTTAACAAAATATCCACATACAAACGACAACAGACAGACGCACACAAACATCCACAACACAGACCCACACCTCCATCGCTCTCCGCCAAAGGGCCTCAAACTGCACCATTTTGTTTTTCTGACACTTTCAACATTTACATTATGAAGCATTTGCCCTTTCCATTGTGTTAATGGAGGATTGGTTGATTTCCAGTTAAGTATAGTTTTTTCCCCCCAAGATGATTGATGAGAAGAGAATCATCCAACCCATTGGGTATCTCACTGCACCCTCATGTGCTACGTCTTGAAATAAGCAGACAGACGGATTAAAAGTTTACATTGTGATACTTCTGACAGCCAACGTTCTAACTCCGCCCATAACTTTATGACATCATAACACTCCCAGAAGGCATGGATTATGGAGTCATTGTTAGTTTTACACTAAAGACATGACTCTGCCATTTTGCTGTAGTAGAATTTGTGTATTTTGTCTCTTGCAGAATAAATTCTATACATGACTTCATACTGGATTAAGTGTACATTAATTAACTGTTATTTCATTATGCTCAAACTTTCCCTCCATCTTGAACAAATATCAGTTTAAGTCTTGGTTACAATAGTTTATATATTTTTTGTCTAAGAGATTGTCAGTTGGATAGGCTCTCTGCAAGGTTTTGTATATCTTATATGAACATAATTTTATGACTCAAATAGGATTCCCTCAAGATTTCAGATTGACATTTTTTGATATGAAACTTAAGTATCTGAAAATATCTACATTGGTCAGTCCAAAATGGCTTTTTAAATCAGTCATGGAAATAAATGTGAATTCTGTGATCTGTGAATTCTGGAAATGCTATCCTAAGGATTGTTCCATAAAGGCTTATAATTTTAGGGAGTGTTTTTGGATCTTGTAGAATACTTCAATGTTCTTCCATATTGTTATAGTGTTCTTTACTATTAAGTTGTCAATCCTTAAGAGTCTAGATATAAACAGTTAAATTATATATTTGATGAAACATTGAATTTGGCCTTACTACCATTAGCCCATAGAAACACATTGAATAACAGATGCATACATGGAGAAACATAAAAATAAATCGTTTTTTTTTTTTAAGTGTCTGTCCAATATCTGGGAGACATAAGATCAGGAAATTTAGATTAAAAAAAATGCATATTTAACCCCTTTATTGGCACTAAACTACTTCCATTTTTCAAAACTGGTACCGGGCTACATTGACAAGTCCTGTGAGGTTTGTGGGCGTCTCTAGAGCAGAACACTGACACCTACTTGCTCGTGAGTCTCACACTTTTCCACAGAGGGGTTATATTAGTGTGTTGGCCAAACCTGTCGGACGCTACAACACCAATTAATTGGGATGTCTTCTGGTCTGACAAACACCGCTGGAACTCGGCCCCCTTCCAACGCGGGAGGCCACCATCAGCGGATTGAGACGAAGTCCATGCAAAAAAATAATGTGAAGACTGATGGGGATTTGACATTGACTCTGTGGGGGGGGGGGTTAATGTTCTTAGCTTTATCCTTTGAAAATAGACACGTAAAGTTTCCGGGGACGAGCATGATCTTCACGATGTACTCCTTGTTCCTCTTTAGCGCATTTTAGGTGTCGCTAGTAAAAGCCTTGGAATCGCAGCAACTCATCACCCAAGTATGGAAAGTTAAAACCACCCTCAGATTTAGGAAGATGTACAATTGTTCATTCTATGGGTTTAGTTGCCCACAAGTCTTGTGACCGTATACTTATTTAAAATACTAAATACCAATTACCCCACCGAAGACAAGAATAAATACAAAAACAACAAACTTCGGGAGCCATGACCGAGGTTATTTTTTAATAGAATTCTGGGAAGATTATTTAATTAGATCGGCTTTCTATGAGTAATGAGATAAAGTTCACTTTATATTTGCTGCTTTCATCTTAAGTATTTGATTTGTGATCCACTTTAAAAGGATTGCTGTTGAGCGGTTATTTTTACCTATTGCCATTTATTTCAGCGTTTTTTTTTCCCCCACATGGGTTGAGCAGACAACACACCAAAACAAAAGCAAAGTGCTTCTTTGTACTTTCCTTGAATTAACTCAGATTATAATTCCCCTAATGTACACCTTAAAAGCAGCCAAAATTATAATAATCAGGGGACATCTGTATGTCTGTACATTTGTAATGTTAAAGATTAACTTTAATTGACATTTAATCACATCGTCTTGACGATGAGCTCTGTTCGTTCTCCATATTCTGTCGCTAAGTGTACTGTGTAAATAAGCATGATACAGAAGGAGCCAATAAAGAAACTTAAAACCAATAAATAGATTTTTTTTTAAACGGTCAATCCTTAAAATAGCTTTCCTACGTAGTGTCTTGTAGTCGGGTAATCTCCAGGTGTACATCATGTTTAGAGATGACTTATTACATTTGTCAATCTTATCAAATGTTTTTGGTTAACTGCAAGAATAAGAGTTTGCCTGGATTTGATCTAATATATTGTTGAATAAAAGCCCAAATAATAATAATCCATTTTATTAATTCATAAAGATATTTAGACATTACATATTTAAAAAAATATTTTAAAAAAAAGCCACAACACACACCCCACAATCAGCCAATAGAGGGTCTATCCAGACTACAAAACCTGAATCTGTGTGTTCGACAGGACACTTCATCGGCAGACTTCACCATCTCCTCCTGGGTATCACGGTCCATGTCAAAGTCATACAGAACAGTATTATCAAAGTCAAAGCGAACAGCAACACTACGGTTCAAGTTGCCCGTGTAGGGAATAGTATCATAGTGATCCGCTGGGCCAAGTCTCCAATGCATCGCCTTCTTGGTTGATATCTGAAAAACAACCGTGGTTAGAGTTCCTGTACCAATAGTGTCCCGCAACTTTTTAAACAGAAACCTATCCTTCATATTAGATTTCGGCAAATGAGAAAGGACATACCTCATCGTCGGAGTACTCCTCGTGTGATATTGATCTCGACAGGGCATCATGGGTGATGAATTCCACCGCCACCTAGAAAACAAAGGAAACTCAGAACTTCAGTCTAATGTTTTATGTGGTAGTACCATGTGACAACACCCAAGTCGAGTAACCAGTAATTGAAAGCACCTCAGATAAATGAGTGCAAATGTTTGCAACAAACTGTTTGGGGTGGGGTCATTTTGTTTTAGTGTACAGTTTGTCCTTAATGTCTCATGTCTCTTCACAGGAAAGTACATGACACTGAGTTAATACTTCCTGATCTACACCTGGACGGTCACATAACGCTAGCACGGCTAACACACCCGGACGGGTACATAACACTAGCATGGCTTCAAGAGACTTCTAGGTTCAATCGAAGAGTGATTATTTGACCAGAGACCAGTATTACAGTAAACCCATGATGCTCAGACAGTAAAATCAATGATCATTAATAACCATAATTATTGTGATACAGGATATTTAAGTTAAGTGGTTTTATTTGCCCCAGATACCAGATCAAACATTTCAAAACAGTGCGCGCTTTGTTAGTTTATTGTAACTAGTCAAAACTACTGAATCGGCTCAATGGTCATCTAAAATAAATAGTTGTTTACGGTCTTGCAATAATGTTAGAGCCATTTATTATTTCATATAAGTATTAAAATGAACCAAAACCACCCCAATCATGCAATACAGGGTCTGTCCGTGTTAGACAGGCCACACCATTGTCTGTAGACTTCACCAGTATCTCCTCCTGGGCATCACAGGCCATCTCAAAGTCATACAGGACAGTATCGTCGTGGTTCTCTGGGCCAAGTCTCCAGTGCATCTCTTTCTTGGTTGAGATCTGAAAATAAAACCGTGGCGAGATGGTCGACCCTACTGTGGATATGGTCCCGATGTGATGACACCAACCCCCTCTGCCGGGATAGCCTCACCACACATTTTATTATTTTTACTAGCAAAGACAAACGAACAAAAAAAAATCCCTCACGAAAGTCAAATGCAATTATATTGGCATCTACTCTGCCGGTTGTTGGTTCTTATTTAGTGAGAAATTATCCACAGGGAAGCTAAACTTCAAAAACGCAGGTCCATGCGCCCATCACAATCTGATCACGCGTCGCCCAAGAAGGACGTTTCTGGTTTTCCAGAAACTCAACGGCAGCCTAGACACTAAAGTCTGGGGAAACACCTTCCTGTGGATGGTTCTATCCAAATAAAAGACCAACTGACCACACACAACCGGTAGAGGAAGTTCAACTGTAATTTAATAAACCTTCTGGCTCGTAAGGAAACTTTAAACATTTTGGCAGTGTTTTAATTTAGACTAGATCCCAGAAAGATGGTCTCAGTCTGATTTATTAGGCTACTGTGTACGAGAGCTGGCATACTGCCTTCATCCATTGACCACTGGTGTCCCTGCCAGTTGAATTGAATTCTCCCTCGAGTTACAGAGTACAGCAAATGAAAGATACCTCGTCATCCGAGTACTCCTCATGCGACGTTGAACTTAACAGGTATTCATGCTTGTTGCATCCTACCGTCACCTAGAAAACAGACGGCAAAAGTGAGCTCAGGACTTCAGTTCCACAGAACGGTTAATTGTATGTTACCCCGTGACATTTAAAAATCCGGTCATTGAAAAAGAGCTTCAGAGAAAAAGGCTTACTGTTAATGCAGAAGCACATGGCATGAAATCATGGAGGACAAATAGCAATTATTCAACTTGGTGAGAATGGAAAGCATATCTCCCAAACAGAACAGTTAACGCATTAGAAATGACATCTGCAGGCCCAACACGGTTGTACATTTCAAATCCCACGTAATTAGTGACAAGCAACTTCTGTGTGCCGAACATGAGCCACACAGACTCACTCAAAGATGTGATGCATAGGACACACACCTAAGTGCTGCATTTACACAGGCAGCCCACTTCTGATCTTTTCACTGATTGGTCAAAAAAAAACAAATCAGATCAGCTCTTTTGCCAATAATTGAGCTTCCTGTGTAAGCAGTTTGAGCCTGCAAATGCCCTGTCGGGTACAAACCGCAGCAGGCCCGCCACCCCGGCCTGACAATTTTTTTGCGTGACCAAACCCTAGTTTGATTTGTTCTAAAACAGTTTGCTACTTGAATGATGAATGACTTGGTTGAAATGGTTGTTTTGATTTGAAAGACTTCTCATTATCTCACAGTATTAAACATATCGGTCTGAAAAGACACTAATGAAAGTAGTAAACTTACCAAAGAAACAACTTCCATTTACCGCTACAGGTATGTGACGTCTTCCCTGAATATTTTTTTTTCTGAAAAAGGTGATTGATAGTCTAGCAGTCTACCTTGTGAACATTATGGAGTTTTTAAATGGGACTTTATCTACACCAAATTATCTACACCTGGCTGACCTCACGTAGCCTCAACCAATCAGCAGAACCCTGGGCCCAATTCCAATTCCTCCTCTTCTGCCCTAAATCACAGATGATCCATTATATTTGACCAGATCATGTAGTGGCCGCTCTAACAATAAGAAAATACACGTATTCAAAATGGAAGGCAGTTGGAAGGAGGCAAGATCAGGTGGGACTATTCTAGCCAATGAGAGGGCAGCTACGTGTTTGAACAACAGGCACAACTCTGATATAGTGTTTTTTTTGCAGGAAAGTCACGTGTTCTACTTGTTTCAGTTCACTTGTGACAACTTATGAAACTTCTAATTGGATAAAATAAAACCTCAAGAATCAAATGAGCCATTCATTTTTTGTTGTTGACCAAATTCAACACTCTCATTGAACTCCATACAAAAACTGCTGGAGAAGACAGATTTTGGGCACAGTTATCTCTCTGGCTTTGCCTCTTTCTCTCTGATGTGGTGCACTCTGGGAAGTGTGATGATTGAAAATATGCTTGGCCTATCATGAGGGTGTCTGTGTATGTTTAAAGCAACATTTTGCAACATATGGTGTGACTAGCGGAAAGGCTGTGGCTGGCCTTGGGTGTTGGCAGCTGTCATGAATTGTTGGGGGCACATACAGAACGTAGGGTAGGGAACAAATGGTATTTTGTTAGATAACAAGAGCCAGGTGTGTGATAACTGTATATTCTACACAACTACAACAACTGACCGCTGAAGCGCCTAGGGGGCTGGGACCAGCTCGGGCGCAAACAATCAACGATAGGCTGGGTGAGTTTAAACCACGCCCAGTCTCTACTCTGATAGGCCGGCTCGGAAGCAGGAACTACTTCTGTCAGAGTATATTATAATAACTTTGTCAGGAACAAGTCAGTTCTCTGTTTGCCCTGCGAGGTGTGACAGAGAGCCCGTATATACGAACATTGCATTTACCACTTATTGCTTAGCTAATAAAAAGTACATAGTATACAATTCGGCAACTCAGTGTCATACTTATCGTGATACCAGATTCGATTGACGCAACCCTTAACAGAAGAAAGAAGAGAATTCTGCTTGTTCAAGACACTGGTCTACTGTGTATAGCAAACGTTAGGAGCACCTTCCTAATATTGAGTTATACACTCAGCAATCTGGTCAAATCAAAGTTTATTTGTCACGTGCGCTGAATACAACGGGTGTAGTAGACCTTATAGTGATATACTTACATACAGGCTCTAACCAACAGTGCAAAAAAAGGTGTTAGGGGAACAATAGGTAGGTAAAGAAATAAAATCAACCGTAAAAAGACAGGCTATATACAGTAGCGAGGCTATATACAGTAGAGAGGCTATATACAGTAGCGAGGCTATAAAAGTAGCGAGGCTATATACGGTAGCGAGGCTATATACAGTAGCGAGGCTACATACAGACACAGGTTAGTCAGGCTGATTGAGGTAGTATGTACATGTAGATATGGTCTATTGTGTAAGTAACTATCCCCCTGGCATTATATAGCCGTACACATATTGTATATAGCCCATACATTCAATTGATTTAACGGCAAATGCAAAGGTTTCAAACAAGGTTTTGTGTACACCAAATATCAAAGAAGTAATCAAAATAATATATTCAGCGCTTAAATATCCTGGGGTGTATTCATTTAACGGAACTCATTTAAGAAACAAACAATCAAACAGAGAAAACGGAATGAAACGGGGCGGGACCTACCTGATTTTTATCCAATAGAAACTCTCGTTTGCATTTTTTTCCCATTTGGAGCAAATGGTTTAGCAAAAGAATCAGTGTACTGATTAGTCCCTTTGTGTTACATTATGAAGAAAACAACTGAGGAGAGAAAACTCTCAATCTTAAAGGGAAAACAAAAGCAGAGCATTCATTGATCATGGGAACATTCAGACAGACAATTCCGTATATTAATGTTGAATACAGCACCATGTTTCTGAAAAACATGAACATAGAAGAAAAAAATAACCAGGGTAGAATCTGGACAGTCATTTCAAACATCAGCTAATAATGCTGCTCTATCGAATACATAAATGTAAGAGTCGTCAGCTTTTCAAAAATCCCCCCAAAATAAGAGATGAATGACAAGAAGCATTGTGGTAAAATTGAGCTAGCCAACAACAAAGGCACCTTCAGGGGGAAACAGTTTGGCAAGTCTTTCTGTGCAAAAAAAATATTAACCCCTCACCAACAGCCCCCTACCCTGGTCCCCCCACCAACAGGCCCCAACCCCTAGCCTGGTCGCCCCACCAACAGGACCCAACCCCTAGTCTGGTCCCCCCACCAACAGGCATCAACCCCTACCCTGGTCCCCCCACCAACAGGCCCCAACCCCTACCCTGGTCCCCCAACCAACAGGACCCAACCCCTGGCCTGGTCCCCCCACCAACAGGCCCCAACCCCTACCCTGGTCCCCCCACCAACAGGCCCCAACCCCTAGCCTAGTCCCCCCACCAGCAGCCCCCAACCCCTAGCCTGGTCCCCCCACCAACAGCCCCCAACCCCTACCCTGGTCCCCCCACCAACAGGCCCCAACCCCTAGCCTGGTCCCCTCCACCAACAGGCCCCAACCCCTAGCCTGGTCCCCAAACCAACAGGCCCCAACCCCTAGCCTGGTCCCCCCACCAACAGGCCCCAACCCCTGGCCTGGTCCCCCCACCAACAGGCCCCAACCCCTACCCTGGTCTCCCCCCAACAGCCCCCAACCCCTAGCCTGGACCCCCACCAACAGCCCCCAACCCCAAACCTGGTCACCCCACCAACAGGCCCCAACCCCTAGCCTGGTCCCCTCCACCAACAGGCCCCAACCCCTACCCTGGTCCCCCCCACCAACAGGCCCCAACCCCTAGCCTGGTCCCCAAACCAACAGGCCCCAACCCCTAGCCTGGTCCCCAAACCAACAGGCCCCAACCCCTAGCCTGGTCCCCCCACCAACAGGCCCCAACCCCTGGCCTGGTCCCCCCACCAACAGGCCCCAACCCCTACCCTGGTCTCCCCCCAACAGCCCCCAACCCCTAGCCTGGACCCCCACCAACAGCCCCCAACCCCAAACCTGGTCACCCCACCAACTGCCCCCAACCCCTACCCTGGTCCCCCCACCAACAGGCCCCAACCCCTAGCCTGGTCCCCTCCACCAACAGGCCCCAACCCCTACCCTGGTCCCCCCCACCAACAGGCCCCAACCCCTAGCCTGGTCCCCCTCACCAACAGGCCCCAACCCCTAGCCTGGTCCCCCCACCAACAGCCCCCAACCCCTGGCCTGGTCCCCCCACCAACAGCCCCCAACCCCTAGCCTGGACCCCCACCAACAGCCCCCAACCCCAAACCTGGTCACCCCACCAACTGCCCCCAACCCCTACCCTGGTCCCCCCACCAACAGGCCCCAACCCCTAGCCTGGTCCCCTCCACCAACAGGCCCCAACCCCTACCCTGGTCCCCCCCCACCAACAGGCCCCAACCCCTAGCCTGGTCCCCCCCACCAACAGGCCCCAACCCCTAGCCTGGTCCCCCCACCAACAGCCCCCAACCCCTGGCCTGGTCCCCCCACCAACAGCCCCCAACCCCTAGCCTGGTCCCCCCATCAACAGCCCCCAACCCCTAGCCTGGTCCCCCCACCAACAGCCCCCAACCCCTAGCCTGGTCCCCCCACCAACAGCCCCCAAACCCTAGCCTAGTCCCCCCCACCAACAGCCTCCAACCCCTAGCCTGGTCCCCCCACCAACAGCCCCCAACCCCTTGCCGGGTCCCCCCACCAACAGCCCCCAACCCCTAGCCTGGTCCCCCCACCAACAGCCCCCAACCCCTAGCCTGGTCCCAGATCAGTTGATGCTCTTGCCAACTCCATAGAGCCCCACAGTGGAGGTGTCATAATACCCATAACACCTCAAACAGGGAAATGGTTCCAATCGTTTTTCCAACATTCATTTTTCCACATACGGAATGTCAGAAACATTTCAAATGTAAATGATTATCAAAATATCACTCCAGGATAAGCATGAAATAAAGCCCTGGGTTTTAAACATGTGAATCTCTCTCGGACAAGGTGACTTTTATCAATATATTCGGCTCTGTTTAATCTCAGATTCGAAAATGCTAATTGGCATCAAAGTAGACACCATGCAAGACTACGAATCCCAGCATGCTCTTGCACGTCATCTCTAGCTGACACCTTTGCTAACAGGTATTGTATCAATTTAAAACTTTCACAAGACAGGTTCACAGAATTGTCAACTTAAAGAAATTCAGCCTATGTATTCATGACTAAATGTAGCTAACATTAAATAGCTAAACCAGGGATTCTTGCCTCAGCCTCGATTGGCAGTCTCGTCCAGATTATCATGGTATTTGTAGTTCTTTATGATGTAGTTCTTTATGATAGCCACATTAGCAGCAAATTAACGTTTCATGATATTTTTTTTTACCTTAATTTAACTAGACAAGTCAGTTGAAGAACACATTCTTATTTACTATGACAGCCTATTTTTGGCGGGGAAATACAGCAAATATATTTATAAAAGTCACCTTGTCCTAGAGAGATTTACACGGATGGAGTTAAGTGTATCACTGCCCGCACCCGCCCGCCCGTCCAGTATCAATCACTACTCTGGACGGCTCTGACTTAGAATATGTGGACAACTACAAATACCTGGGTGTCTGGTTAGACTGTAAACTCTCCTTCCAGACTCACATTAAGCATCTCCAATCCAAAATTAAATCTAGAATCGGCTTCCTATATCGCAACAAAGCATCCTTCACTCATGTTGCCAAACATAAATAAAACTGACCATCCTACCGATCCTCGACTTCGGCGAAGTCATCTATAAAATAGCCTCCAAGACCCTACTCAACAAATTGGATGCAGTCACAGTGCCATCCGTTTTGTCACCAAAGCTCCATATATTACCTACCACTGCGACCTGTACGCTTTTCGTTGGCTGGCCCTCGCTACATATTCATCACCAAACCCACTGGCTCCAGGTCATATATAAGTCTTTGCTAGGTAAAGCCCTGCCTTATCTCAGCTCACTGGTCACCATAGCAGCACCCACCCGTAGCACGCGCTCCTGCAGGTATATTTCACTGGTCACCCCCAAAGCCAATTCCTCCTTTGGCCGCCGTTCCTTCCAGTTCTCTGCTGCCAATGACTGGAACGAACTGCAAAAATCACTGAAGCTGGAGACTCACATCTCCCTCACTAACTTTAATCATCAGCTATCAGAGCAGTTTACATATCACAACACCAGTACGCACCAGCTGTGAGAGCAGTTTACAGATCACTGCACATGTACATAGCCCATCTGTAAACAGCCCATCTATCTACCTCATCCCCATACGGTATTTATTTATTTATCTTGCGCCTTTGCACCCCAGTATCTCTACTTGCACATTCATCTTCTGCACATCCTACCATTCCAGAGTTTAATTGCTATATTGTAATTACTTCGTCACCATGGCCTATTTATTGCCTTAACTCCCTTATCTTACCTCATTTCAATGTATATAGACTTTTTGTTTTCTTGTGTTCTACTGTATTATTGACTATGTTTTGTTTATTCCATGTGTAACTCTGTGTTGTAGTATGTGTCGAACTGCTTTGCTTTATCTTGGCCAGGTCGCAATTGCAAATGAGAACTTGTTCTCCACCGGCCTACCTGGTTAAATAAAGGTGAAATAAAGAAATTTAAAAAGTGTCCCCTTTATTTAAACTTCTTGGTGACAAGGGGCAGTATTTTCACGTCAGGATGAAATGCCCAAATTCAACTGCCTGCTACTCATCCCCAGAAGATAAGATATGCATATTATTAGTAGATTTGGATAGAAAACACTCTGACGTTTCTAAAACTGTTTGAATCATGTCTGTGAGTATAACAGAACTTATTTATCAGGCGAAACCCCGAGGACAAGCCATTCAGATTTTTCTTTTTTTGAGGTCACTTTTCAAAGAATTTTCATTGGGAATCCAGATTTCTAAGGGACCTTCTTGCAGTTCCTTCCAGTGGATGTCACCAGTCTTTAGAAATTGTTTGAGGTTTTTCCTTTGTGTAATGAAGAAGTAGCCCTGTTCAAAACGAGGGTCACTTGTAGTGTACTGTTAGATAGAGGCGCGTGACCAGAAAGGTAGCGTCAGTTTGTTTTCTTCCTGTATTGAACACAGATCATCCCGTCTTCAATTTTATCGATTATTTACTTTAAACAATACCTAAAGTTGTGGCAAAGTTTGTTTTGTTGTGGCAATGTTTTGGCAAAGTTTACAGGTAACTTTTGAGATATTTTGTAGTCAAGTTGGAACCAGTGTTTGTTCTGGATCAAACGCGCCAAATAAATGGACATTTTGGATATATATCGACAGAATTCATAGAACAAAAGGACCATTTGTGATGTTTATGGGACATATAGGAGTGCCAACAGAAGAAGCTTGTCAAAGGTAAGGCATGATTTATATTTTTATTTCTGTGTTTTGTGTCGCGCCTGCAGAGTTGAAATATGTTTTCTCTCTTTGTTTACGGAGGTGCTACTCTCAGATAAGCATCGTTTGCTTTCGCAAAAAAGCCTTTTTGAAATCTGACATGTTGGCTGGATTCACAACACATGTAGCTGTAATTTGGTATCTTACATGTGTGATTTCATGAAAGTTTGATTTTTATAGTAATTTATTTGAATTTGGCGCTCTGCATTTTCACTGGCTTTTTGGCCAGGTGCCACATATCCCAGAGAGGTTTGAACCATTGAGAACACCACCTGACCAAGAAGGAGCAAATAAACCATGCAGCAAAGCAGACGAGTGACAACGTTACAGACAAATTTATTACAAACTCAGCTCATTATCAGAGAATGAAAAATACTTTCCAACATGAGGAAGGTGCAACGATGAGCATTAAAAGTCAAAGGACAAAAGTGGTAGCTACTGAAACAGTTTAGGGTTAAAAACATTCCCAGAGGTGGATAACCAGGTAGTTTATACTGTTGATGAAATTGGGGAAGCCAGAGGAGATGTTTGTACGGCTCTATGGTGAAGGGAGGAGGACCACAAGGATCTAAAGACCAACCAGACCCTCAACGCTCCAAGGATCACCTGACCCCTCCAGAGCCCATCTTCTCCTTCACCAAACCCTCTGACCAGGACCCTGACCGGCCCCCGGTCCTCACCCCTCGTAACCGCTCTTACACCTGTTCTGAGACAAAGCCCCAGTCCTCCGTCACCACTGCCTCAGCCTCGGCCCCGCTCCACCCCCAGACCTACACCAAGAACCCTGTGAAGCCCTCACGCTCCGAGGGGGGCATGGTACAAACCACCAATAGACCACATCTGCCCATGAAGTCCCGCCCAGGCCAGGCGGACATCACGCCCACTAAGCCTAAAGACTACAGAGACAGCTCGGAGCTGCCCAGCAAACTGCGTCCACCTACAAGGCCCATCCAGCCCCTCCCCAAAGAAGGTAAATCTACAGTTATTATCCCTCATGAAACGATCTATATCACGCAAGTAGTCTTAGTTCACATATCATGCAAGCAAGTTGCCTATAGCTTCTGTTGTCATGGTTTTAAACTTAGAATACCGCAGATGAAGCGGTTCTGTACATTAAACTATGCACATAGTCAACACAATAGGCTGATGAAAGCAACAGGTCTTTGTCTGTAGTAGAAATCTCTCTTCTTCTTTTTTTCCCAGCGCATCATGAGACAACTCAACCACCGAAGATGGGAAATGACTTTGTGCTTTTTTTGGCTGAAAACCCTCCTCCTCTTGTCCTATATGTTAAAATGAGATGTTGAATGGTGGCTAGTGTCAGTCACTGCAATGCTCGTCTTCCTGCCTCTCCAAACAAGTTTCTGTACGAACTCATCTTTGCATATGCATTAGGCTGTATTCATGGCACCGCTCTGAGGATTTGTGGAGTCCTCTGAAATAAGTATCATCGTTCTTTTTTTTGTTGCACAAATGCTGACAACTACAAAAGCTCTTTAGATTATAGGAATCATTTTTAAAGACTTGTACAACAATCTCAATTAAACTAAAGGGAATCATGTTCACCTGCCTCTCCTATTAATTTCTCACAGGCCCAGTGGCCAGGTATCCTTTATATATGTTAATGCTACCACCTGCTGGTTTGTAGATGGTATTGCATGAATGTAATTTTAATTATTCTTTTGACCCTTTATTTAACTAGACAAGTCAGTTAAGAACAAAGTAGTATTATTACAAGGCCTACTCCAGCCCCAACCACACTGGGCCAAATGTGGACCTCCCTATGGGACTCCCAATCACAACCGGATGTGATACAGCCTGGATTCAAACCAGGTACTATAGTGATGCTCTTTGCACTGAGTTGTAGTGCCTTAGACCACTGCACCACTCGGGTGCCCCAAGATACATTTACAATTATGTGGCCAACATAATTGGATTGACAAAGTTATTGTTTTTTTTACCAACTGCATAGAAGATATACAAAGTGTATTCGTCTATTTAATATACTCGGTCCATGAATTAAAATCGTAATGAAAAAATAAAATAAATAGAATAATGAATTTTAATTAAAGCTGCATTCTGTATCTTTTTGGGCGACCAGACCAAATTCACATAGAAATGTGAGTTATGGGCCTCCCGAGTGGCTCAGTGGTCTAAGGCACTACAACACAGTGCCACTAGAGATTCTGGGTTTGAGTCCAGGCTCTGTCGCAGCTGGCTGTGACCGGTAGACCCATGGGGCGGCGCACAATTGGCCCAGCGTCGTCCAGGTTAGGGGAGAGTTTTGCCGGCAGGAATATCCTTGTCGCTCTAGCGACTCCTGTGACGGGCCGAGCGCAGTGCACGCTGACACGGTCGCCAGGTGTACGGTGTTTCCTCCGACACATTGGTGCGGCCGGCATCCGGGTTTGGTGTGCATTGTGTCAAGAAGCAGTGCGTTTGGGTTGTGTTTCAGAGGACGCACAGCTCTCGACCTTCGCCTCTCCCGAGTCCGTACGAGAGTTGCAGCGATGAGACAAGACTGTAACTACCAACTGGATACTAGGAAAAAAGGGAAGTTGAGGGGGAAAAGAAGAAATGTGAGGTATAGGATGAAATGTAGCTGTCTTACACACACAGTACTACTGTACACAAACTAAAACACCGTACAAGCCATACTCAACACATTAAATACATTACCCTTATCATCATAAACTCCTACAGAGCCATAGATCTGCCATTCCCATTGATAGGCAAGTTTAAGAAACTGTAGATCTGTTCTATGTGTAATAGATCTGCCATTCCCATTGATAGGCAAGTTTAAGAAACTGTAGATCTGTTCTATGTGTTATAGATCTGCCATTCCCATTGATAGGCAAGTTTAAGAAGCGGTAGATCTGTTCTATGTGTTATAGATCTGCCATTCCCATTGATAAGCCAGTCTAAGAAGCGGTAGATCTGTTCTATGTGTTATAGATCTGCCATTCCCATTGATAAGCCAGTCTAAGAATCGGTAGATCTGTTCTATGTGTTATAGATCTGCCATTCCCATTGATAAGCCAGTCTAAGAATCGGTAGATCTGTTCTATGTGTAATAGATCTGCCATTCCCATTGATAAGCCAGTCTAAGAAGCGGTAGATCTGTTCTATGTGTTATAGATCTGCCATTCCCATTGATAAGCCAGTCTAAGAATCGGTAGATCTGTTCTATGTGTTATAGATCTGCCATTCCCATTGATAAGCCAGTCTAAGAAACTGTAGATCTGTTCTATGTGTAATAGATCTGCCATTCCCATTGATAAGCCAGTCTAAGAATCGGTAGATCTGTTCTATGTGTTATAGATCTGCCATTCCCATTGATAAGCCAGTCTAAGAATCGGTAGATCTGTTCTATGTGTTATAGATCTGCCATTCCCATTGATAAGCAAGTCTAAAACGGTAGATGTGTGTTATTTCTATGCTTCCCGTTCTTAATCTTTGATAATGGAAAAATATGTTTTGCAGTGGTTTAAATGGTACAAGAATAAGAGATCGCTGTATTGAATGGAAGCCATTTTGTTGACGCCATTTTACGAGCTCCGATCCAGCTTTGCTATTTAGTGATTATTTTGTTGTTTTGTTATTACTTCATTATACTTTATTTTCTCTAAATGTATGTCTTTACATCTGTCTTTTGAACATCAGATCGGATTACAGAACCTTCAAAAACTATTCATACGGTTGATTTATTCCAAATTTGTTACAGTCTTAATTCAAAATGGATTAAATAAATACAAAATCTGACCCATCTACACACAATACCCCATAATAACAAAGTGAAAACATGTTTATTTCGATTTTTATTGTGCACATTTATTGAAAATGAAACACAGAAATACTCAGAAAGGAGATCCAAGGCACTCTTCATGTAATTAGTTAAAATGCCTTTATCAGTATGGCATGTTCAATAGAAACAGAGTTTTAAATGACGCGTTTCGGCTGCATGGCCTTCGTCAGGGAGTACAAAAAAATAACACAATGTCCTCTTTTGAACAGCTTTTCCAATTAGCCATAATTAGAAGAGGGAGTGGTTACAAAATTGATTGGACACACCTAGTAAGCAATACTATACACATTAAAAAAGTGTAGCTATGTTATCATAAAAATACAACTCCAAGATAGAAGTATCAGGACACTTAGAAAGGTAGTTCTAACCTTAAATATGACTGGGAGAAGTGTCAAGAATAAGAAAGCAATATATTCCATAGTACACAGCAAAGCATGAACAACAACAGTCTAAACATAGCTGAGGGCAATTGAGCAAAATGTCCACTAGATGACAGCAAATGGACCTATCACGACCCTACAGGAAGGGTGAGAAATCCATATCTTCATTTAAACTAGGGTATTTAGTGGCCTATAGTTTGTAAATCCATATCTCCATTTAAACCAGGGCATTTAGTGGCCTGTAGTTTGTAAATCCATATCTTCATTTAAACCAGGGTATTTAGTGGCCTGTAGTTTGTAAATCCATATCTCCATTTAAACCAGGGTATTTAGTGGCCTGTAGTTTGTAAATCCATATCTCCATTTAAACCAGGGTATTTAGTGGCCTGTAGTTTGTAAATCCATATCTTCATTTAAACCAGGGTACTTAGTAGCCTGTAGTTTGTAAATCCATATCTTCATTTAAACCAGGGTACTTAGTGGCCTGTAGTTTGTAAATCCATATCTTCATTTAAACCAGGGTACTTAGTGGCCTGTAGTTTGTAAATCCATATCTTCATTTAAACCAGGGTACTTAGTGGCCTGTAGTTTGTAAATCCATATCTTCATTTAAACCAGGGTATTTAGTGGCCTGTAGTTTGTAAATCTCAAAACTTTCCATTTGGTTTAACTGTTTCAGACGGCCCCCTTTTCTAATAGAGGCTGGAACATGATCAATACCCATAGCTTGTAGGGAGGCAGGGTTGCCATGGTGTAAGGACTTGTAGTGCCTTGCCGTGGGGTAAGGACTTGTAGTGCCTTGCCATGGTGTAGAGACTTGTAGTGCCTTGCCATGGGGTAAGGACTTGTAGTGCCTTGCCATGGTGTAGGGACTTGTAGTGCCTTGCCATGGGGTAAGGACTTGTAGTGCCTTGCCGTGGGGTAAGGACTTGTAGTGCCTTGCCATGGTTTAGGGACTTGTAGTGCCTTGCCATGGTGTAGGGACTTGTAGTGCCTTGCCATGGTGTAGGGACTTGTAGTGCCTTGCCATGGTGTAGGGACTTGTAGTGCCTTGCCATGGGGTAAGGACTTGTAGTGCCTTGCCATGGGGTAGGGACTTGTAGTGCCTTGCCATGGGGTAAGGACTTGTAGTGCCTTGCCATGGTGTAGGGACTTGTAGTGCCTTGCCATGGGGTAAGGACTTGTAGTGCCTTGCCATGGGGTAAGGACTTGTAGTGCCTTGCCATGGGGGAAGGACTTGTAGTGCCTTGCCGTGGGGTAAGGACTTGTAGTGCCTTGCCATGGGGTAAGGACTTGTAGTGCCTTGCCATGGGGTAAGGACTTGTAGGGCCTTGCCATGGTGTAGGGACTTGTAGTGCCTTGCCATGGGGTAAGGACTTGTAGTGCCTTGCCATGGTGTAGGGACTTGTAGTGCCTTGCCATGGGGTAAGGACTTGTAGTGCCTTGCCATGGGGTAAGGACTTGTAGTGCCTTGCCATGGGGTAAGGACTTGTAGTGCCTTGCCATGGGGTAAGGACTTGTAGTGCCTTGCCATGGGGTAAGGACTTGTAGTGCCTTGCCATGGGGTAAGGACTTGTAGTGCCTTGCCATGGGGTAAGGACTTGTAGTGCCTTGCCATGGGGTAAGGACTTGTAGTGCATTGCCATGGGGTAAGGACTTGTAGTGCCTTGCCATGGGGTAAGGAATTGTAGTGCCTTGCTATGGTGTAGGGACTTGTAGTGCCTTGCCATGGGGTAAGGACTTGTAGTGCCTTGCCATGGGGTAAGGACTTGTAGTGCCTTGCCGTGGGGTAAGGACTTGTAGTGCCTTGCCATAGTGTAGGGACTTGTACTGCCTTGCCATGGGGTAAGGACTTGTAGTGCCTTGCCATGGTGTAGGGACTTGTAGTGCCTTGCCATGGGGTAAGGACTTGTAGTGCCTTGCCATGGGGTAAGGACTTGTAGTGCCTTGCCATGGGGTAGGGACTTGTAGTGCCTTGCCATGGGGTAAGGACTTGTAGTGCCTTGCCATGGTGTAGGGACTTGTAGTGCCTTGCCATGGGGTAAGGACTTGTAGTGCCTTGCCGTGGGGTAAGGACTTGTAGTGCCTTGCCATGGGGGAAGGACTTGTAGTGCCTTGCCGTGGGGTAAGGACTTGTAGTGCCTTGCCATGGGGTAAGGACTTGTAGTGCCTTGCCATGGGGTAAGGACTTGTAGGGCCTTGCCATGGTGTAGGGACTTGTAGTGCCTTGCCATGGGGTAAGGACTTGTAGTGCCTTGCCATGGTGTAGGGACTTGTAGTGCCTTGCCATGGGGTAAGGACTTGTAGTGCCTTGCCATGGGGTAAGGACTTGTAGTGCCTTGCCATGGGGTAAGGACTTGTAGTGCCTTGCCATGGGGTAAGGACTTGTAGTGCCTTGCCATGGGGTAAGGACTTGTAGTGCCTTGCCATGGGGTAAGGACTTGTAGTGCCTTGCCATGGGGTAAGGAGTTGTAGGGCCTTGCCATGGTGTAGGGACTTGTAGTGCCTTGCCATGGGGTAAGGACTTGTAGTGCCTTGCCATGGTGTAGGGACTTGTAGTGCCTTGCCATGGGGTAAGGACTTGTAGTGCCTTGCCATGGGGTAAGGACTTGTAGTGCCTTGCCATGGGGTAAGGACTTGTAGTGCCTTGCCATGGGGTAAGGACTTGTAGTGCCTTGCCATGGGGTAAGGACTTGTAGTGCCTTGCCATGGGGTAAGGACTTGTAGTGCCTTGCCATGGGGTAAGGACTTGTAGTGCCTTGCCATGGGGTAAGGACTTGTAGTGCCTTGCCATGGGGTAAGGACTTGTAGTGCCTTGCCATGGGGTAAGGACTTGTAGTGCCTTGCCATGGGGTAAGGACTTGTAGTGCCTTGCTATGGTGTAGGGACTTGTAGTGCCTTGCCATGGGGTAAGGACTTGTAGTGCCTTGCCATGGGGTAAGGACTTGTAGTGCCTTGCCGTGGGGTAAGGACTTGTAGTGCCTTGCCATAGTGTAGGGACTTGTAGTGCCTTGCCATGGGGTAAGGACTTGTAGTGCCTTGCCATGGTGTAGGGACTTGTAGTGCCTTGCCATGGTGTAGGGACTTGTAGTGCCTTGCCATGGGGTAAGGACTTGTAGTGCCTTGCCATGGGGTAAGGACTTGTAGTGCCTTGCCGTGGGGTAAGGACTTGTAGTGCCTTGCCATAGTGTAGGGACTTGTACTGCCTTGCCATGGGGTAAGGACTTGTAGTGCCTTGCCATGGTGTAGGGACTTGTAGTGCCTTGCCATGGTGTAGGGACTTGTAGTGCCTTGCCATGGGGTAAGGACTTGTAGTGCCTTGCCATGGGGTAAGGACTTGCAGTGCCTTGCCATGGTGAAGGGACTTGTAGTGCCTTGCCATGGGTTAAGGACTTGTAGTGCCTTGCCATGGGGTAGGGACTTGTAGTGCCTTGCCATGGTGTAGGGACTTGTAGTGCCTTGCCATGGGGTAGTCTTCATTACCTACCCGTATGGCGTACTTGTGTTCCACTAAGCGGTCTTGAAGGCGTCTCTTTGTCCGTCCAGTGTAGAACACCTTGCACTGTGGACATTCCAATCTATAGATGACATGAGTGGTTTTGCAGTTAATGAAATGCTTGACGTAATTTTCCATTTAGGAAGCTGTGTCAACAAAATACTTCTGTACCATATTACTGCAATGGTTGCACTGGTGTCGTGGAAATTTCCTGTATTTACCAAATCATGAGAGCAAACCACACACAAGTCAGAGTTAGTTATCACAAATTCCATCTTTAATTATATGAGCTCCATCACAACCCTGTGACTCTCAGATCAATTCAGTGTTTATCAATGAATTCTCTGAGTCCCTTACACATTGCAACTGAGATCCTTTATAGCAAAGACACACATAGCCAGACAGCATAATTTATCGTTCAGCTTTGTCTCCTAAACTATGTTATTTTCTCAAACTCAGAACCATAAACAAATCCTCACATCAACAGGCATATATCAAATCCATTCTATCTTGACAAGATCACATAGACACATTGACTGGCACACAGACATTGTGGAGCCAAGCGATACACGCTTGACCTCTCCCCTCTCTCCGGCCCAAGTAACTTAGTCCTGACAGAGAACAGATAACTGCAACCCCGCCACAGTATTATACAAACACATTCTGATGAGAAGTAACTTACACACATATGATGAATATAAAACATCTTACCTATGTTACCAACTAATTCTGATTATTCCCCAACACTGGTTACATTTAAAAGAGCCCTTGGGTTTGTGGTCAAGACAAGTTTTTTGAGAGTCACCCGGAAGATAACTGTGGACCAATTTGTTATTTAGGGTAGGACATCTCTTAAAGCTTATGACTGGTGTCTCAGGAAAGACTTGGCGTAGTAGCGTGTCACTTTGGATGATTCCCCAATTATTATTTTAATGTTCTCTGCTTCAGTGCTGTATCTTGTAACAAAATACTGATGTATCACGAGGCACTCCCCTTTGCAATAAGTGCTCTCTGTCAAGTCATCCAGCCCTTATACCTGCATCTTTCAGCACCTGAACGCAGTAGCCTCCATTCAAGAAGTCATTCTCCAATTCAGCAGATTTGACACTGTAGTCTGTTTCCTGATCACAGATTCTGCGGACTCTTTGGAATTGGCCATATGGAATGTTTTCTTTTAGCCTTTTGGGGTGGAAGCTGTCTGCCCTCAGAATGGTATTCCCATCTGTAGGCTTCCTAAAGATAGATGTGTGCAAACAACCTTTGTCATTTTTACTAATGACGAGGTCCCAAAAATGAATGTTGTCCTTGCTGTACTCCATAGTTAGTTTGATGTTAGGGTTAATGCTGTTAACTTGTTATGGTTGGGAGCAGTGTTGAGTAGCTTGGATGAATAAGGTGCCCAGAGTATACTGCCTGATACTCAGGCCCAGTTGCTAATATATGCACAGTATTAGTATATTAGTATATTTGGATAGAAAACACTCTGAAGTTTCTAAAACTGTTTTTGAATGTCTGTGAGTATAACAGAACTCATATGGTAGGCAAAAACCTGAGAAAAAATCCAACCAGGAAGTGAGAAATCTGAGGTCTGTAGTTTTTCAACTCTTTGCCAATCGAATATACAGTGTCTATGGGGTCAAATTGCACTTCTTGAGGCTTCCACTAGATGTCAACAGTCTTTAGAACCTTGTTTGACGCTTCTACTGTGAAGGAGGGGAGAATGAGGGGATTGAGTCAGAGGTCTGCCAGAGAGGCATGAGCTGACCACGCGCGTTCACGTGAGAGTTAGCTTGAGTTCCATTGCATTTCTGTAGACAAAGGAATTCTCCGGTTGGAACATTATTGAAGATGTATTTTAAAAACATCCTAAAGATTGATTCTATACATCGTTTGACATGCTTCTACGAATTGTAATATAACTTTTTTGACTTTTCATATGAACTAAGTGATCGCGCATTGAGCATTTGGATTACTGGACTAAACGTGCGAACAAAAAGGAGGTATATAGACATAAATGCTGGACTTCACCGAACAAATCAAACATTTATTGTGGAACTGGGATTCCTGGGAGTGCATTCTGATGAAGGTCATCAAAGGTAAGTGAATATTTATAATGTTATTTCTGACTTCTGTTGACTCCACAACATGGCGGATATCTGTATGGCTTGTTTTGTTGCCTGAGCGCTGTACTCAGATTATTGCATGGTGTGCTTTTTCGGTAAAGCTTTTTTGAAATCTGACACAGCGGTTGCATTAAGGAGAAGTGTATCTATAATTCCATGCATAATAGTTGTATCTTCTATCAATGTTTATTATATAGTATTTCTGTAAATTGATGTGGCTCTCTGCAAAATCACCGGATGTTTTGGAACTACTAAACAAAACGCGCCAATGTAAACTCAGATTTCTTGATATAAATATGAACTTTATCGAACAAAACATACATGTATTGTGCAACATGAAGTCAAATGAGTGTCATCTGATGAAGATCATCAAAGGTTAGTGATTCATTTTATCTCTATTTCTGCTTTTTGTGACTCCTCTCTTTGGCTGGAAAAATGGCTGTGTTTTTCTGTAACTAGGTACTGACCTAACATAATCGTTTGGTGTGCTTTCGTCGTAAAGCCTTTTTGAAATCAGACATTGTGGTGGGATTAACAACAAGTTTATATTTAAAATGGTGTAAAATACTTCTATGTTTGAGGAATTTTAATTATGGAATTTCTCTTGTTTTGAATTTGGCGCCCTGCACTTTCACTGGCTGTTGTCATATCGATCCCGTTAGCGTTTTTAAGGTATTGAGTTGTAAAATGTCCTCAAAAACACAAAGAAATTACTGTGGAGCTGCTTCCTCTAAGCACCACCCAAGTGCTATGCTTAACTAGTAGAAAGAGGAGAAAGGGAAGCGCTACTAAGGTACACAATAGTACATTTTGGTAGATAGAAAGGTTTAAATGAAGATATGGATTTATCACCCTTCCTGTCGGGTCGTGATAGGTCCATTTGCTGTCATCTAGTGGATATTTTGCTCAATTGCCCTCACCTATGTGTCATGACGCTGGCCTAGGGGTAGGTTTATGACAGTCATAAATACCTCTTCCCCCTTTTTCCTCTCTCTACCCTACTGATGTGACTATTGAAAATCCCTTGGTTAACATAGAGATTCTGGGAACATCAGAAGGTGGGGGGAAATGAACCATATTCTGGTAATCTGACCAGTTTGAACATATGCGTTGGTACTTAATGAATATGATGTCAGTTCGGTTGTCATCTGAGACATTCTCATCAATGATAGGATGACATAAACGGTACAGTGGAAAGTCTACACATTATAGTTATCAGATTCATATGGAATTGTTATGCAATTTAAACGTTTGAATATGAAATTATTTGTGAGGGGATGAAATGTGATTTTAGCTTCTAAAATGGGAGAATTGTGTTTTCATGAGTGAATTAGGCCTGACTCAGTGGCCCGCCCACGTGAAAAAATATTGGTTATAAACTATGAAACACGCTCTCCTCTCCCTTCCTATATAAAGCCTTGACAACAATATAACTTTCTGTTCCGGTACATTAGGATGATGATCCGATGTCAGAAGGGTTCAGATAATAACTATAGAACAAAGCCGACCTCAGCGTGAACTTTGGTTGCGAATGGTATGAACTTTGAACTCTTATTCGCTACAGAAGTGATACCTCCTAGCCGTTGAGTTAGCAACAGCAGCTGCAAACGTGGGCTAGGAAAGAACAGACAGAGTATCACGTCTACCACACAACGACGTTACTGCAACGTATCCAATTTACCACCAGAGACATTCTTCCGAGGACAGAACGATCTCTGTTGGCCAACACGACCAGCATCTACGACCAACCTACCGAAGCGCAGCTCAGAGTAAATATTTATTGCATTTTCCTTTTCCAAACGGGTGGTAATTTAGAATGTATAAGATTCTGTATTCACGGTAGAGTAGCTGCCTACGGCCCGATAGAGACATCGCTTCTCCCTTTGTTCTTCAGTCTTCCCGCTCTTTCACTCAAACCCAGCCCCCTTTCCTTTGGGCAACCAGCTGTCATATCTGTTCCGTCCACTAGGGACGTTTTCCTTTATGACATAATTTGTAATCCAGGTATGATTAATTCTGTGTATATGTAATTCTGTGTGATTAGTTAGGTATTTAGTAAATAAATAATTAAACCCAATTTTGTATTGCTGATTCAACTTGTTAGCCAGGGTTTGTGAAGATAACCAAGAATTTACAACTTTCAGATGAGACTGAAATAAGGTGACGATTAATATTGACCGCTATTGATGTAAAATAATACTAGGTCTTTAAGAGTTTATTCGGAAGATAACAGCTCTATAAATATTATTTTGTGGTGCCCCGACTCTCTAGGTAATTACATTTACACCGATTAGCTCAATCAGGTGATATTAATTACAGAGAAAGGATTTTATAGAATAGCATGTCATATCACTTAATCCGGCATAGCCAAAGACACGACATATGTTTAAACTGTTGTTGTTCATGTTTTGCTGTGTTCTAGTGTACTATGGAATATATTGCTTTCTGACTCTTGACACCTATCCCAGTCATATTTAAGGTTAGAACTACCTTTCTAAGTGTCCTGATACTTCTATCTTGGAGTTGTATAAAATAGCTACACTTTTTTAATGTGTATAGTATTGCTTACTAGGTGTGTCCAATCAATTTTGTAACCACTCCCTCTTCTAATTAGGGCTAATTGGAAAAGCTGTTCAAAAGAGGACATTGTGTTATTTTTTTGTACTCCCTGACGAAGGCCATGCAGCCGAAACGCGTCATTTAAAAAAACTGTTTCTATTGAACATGCCATACTGATAAAGGCATTTTAACTAATTACATGAAGAGTGCCTTGGATCTCCTTTCTGAGTATTTCTGTGTTTCATTTTCAATAAATGTGCACAATAAAAATCGAAATAAACATGTTTTCACTTTGTTATTATGGGGTATTGTGTGTAGATGGGTCAGATTTTGTATTTATTTAATCCATTTTTAATTAAGACTGTAACAAATTTGGAATAAATCAACCGTATGAATAGTTTTTGAAGGTTCTGTAATCCAATGTGATGTTCAAAAGACAGATGTAAAGACATACATTTAGAGAAAATAAAGTATAATGAAGTAATAACAAAACAACAAAAGAATCACTAAATAGCAAAGCTGGGTCGGAGCTCGTAAAATGGCGTCAACAAAATGGCTTCCATTCAATACAGCGATCTCTTATTCTTGTACCATCTAAACCACTGCAAAATATATTTTTCCATTGTCAAAAATTAAGAATGGGAAGCATAGAAATAACACACATAGAACAGATCTACCGCTACTTAGACTGGCTTATCAATGGAAATGGCAGATCTATAACACATAAAACAGATCTACAGTTTCTTAGACTGGCTTATCAATGGGAATGGCAGATCTATTACACATAGAACAGATCTACAGTTTCTTAAACTTGCCTATCAATGGGAATGGCAGATCTATAACACATAGAACAGATCTACCGCTTCTTAGACTGGCCTATCAATGGGAATGGCAGATCTATTACACATAGAACAGATCTACAGTTTCTTAAACTTGCCTATCAATGGGAATGGCAGATCTATGGCTCTGTAGAAGTGTATGATGATAAGGGTAATGTATTTAATGTGTTGAGTATGGCTTGTACGGTGTTTTAGTTTGTGTACAATAGTACTGTGTGTGTAAGACAGCTGCTACATTTCATCTTATACCTCACATTTATTTTTCCCCTCAACTTCCCTTTTTTCCTAGTATCCAGTTGGTAGTTTTAGTCTTGTCTCATCGCTGCAACTCTCGTACGGACTCGGGAGAGGCGAAGGTCGAGAGCTGTGCGTCCTCTGAAACGCAACCCAAACGCACTGCTTCTTGACACAATGCACACTAAACCCGGATGCCGGCCGCACCAATGTGTCGGAGGAAACACCGTACACCTGGCGACCGTGTCAGAGTGCACTGTGCTCGGCCCGCCACAGGAGTTGCTAGGGCGCGATGAGACAAGGATATTCCTGCCGGCCAAACTCTCCCCTAACCTGGACGACGCTGGGCCAATTGTGCTCCGCCCCATGGGTCTACCGGTCACAGCCAGCTGCGACAGAGCCTGGACTCAAACCCAGAATCTCCAGTGGAACTATGTTGCAGTGCCTTAGACCACTGAGCCACTCGGGAGGCCCATAACTCACATTTCTATGCGAATTTGGTCTGGTTGCCCAAAAAGATACAGAATGCAGCTTTAATTAAAATTCATTATTCTATTTATTTTATTTTTTCATTACGATTTTAATTCATGGACCGAGTATATTAAATAGACTAATATACTTTGTATATATTCTATGCAGTTGGTAAAAAATTAATAACTTTGTCAATCCAATTATGTTGGCCACATAATTGTAAATGTATTTGGGGGCATCTGAGTGGCGCAGTGGTCTAAGGCACTACAACTCAGTGCAAAGAGCATCACTATAGTACCTGGTTTGAATCCAGGCTGCATCACATCCGGTTGTGATTGGGAGTCCCATAGGGAGGTCCACATTTGGCCCAGTGTGGTTGGGGCTGGAGTAGGCCTTGTAATAATACTACTTTGTTCTTAACTGACTTGTCTAGTTAAATAAAGGGTCAAAAAAATAATTAAAATCACATTCATGCAATACCATCTACAAACCAGCAGGTGGTAGCATTAACATATATAAAGGATACCTGGCCACTGGGCCTGTGAGAAATTAATAGGAGAGGCAGGTGAACATGATTCCCTTTAGTTTAATTGAGATTGTTGTACAAGTCTTTAAAAATGATTCCTATAATCTAAAGAGCTTTTGTAGTTATCAGCATTTGTGCAACAAAAAAAAGAACGATGATACTTATTTCAGAGGACTCCACAAATCCTCAGAGCGGTGCCATGAATACAGCCTAATGCATATGCAAAGATGAGTTCGTACAGAAACTTGTTTGGAGAGGCAGGAAGACGAGCATTGCAGTGACTGACACTAGCCACCATTCAACATCTCATTTTAACATATAGGACAAGAGGAGGAGGGTTTTCAGCCAAAAAAAGCAAACAAAGTCATTTCACTGAACGGCCCATCTTCGGTGGTTGAGTTGCCTCATGATGAGCTGGGGGGGAAAAAGGAGAAGATATGACAGACCTGTTGCTTTCATCAGCCTGTTGTGTTGACTATGTGCATAGTTTAATGTACAGAACCGCTTCATCTGCGGTATTCTAAGTTTAAAACCATGATAACAGAAGCTATAAGCAACTTGCTTGCATGATATGTGAACTAAGACTACTTGCGTGATATAGATCGTTTCATGAGGGATAATAACTGTAGATGTACCTTCTTTGGGGAGGGGCTGGATGGGCCTTG
Organism: Oncorhynchus mykiss; assembly: GCF_013265735.2. Lineage (NCBI taxonomy): Eukaryota > Metazoa > Chordata > Actinopteri > Salmoniformes > Salmonidae > Oncorhynchus > Oncorhynchus mykiss. Next base: position 97,142,512 of record NC_048569.1, on the reverse strand, counting down.
TAGGTGGACGCAGTTTGCTGGGCAGCTCCGAGCTGTCTCTGTAGTCTTTAGGCTTAGTGGGCGTGATGTCCGCCTGGCCTGGGCGGGACTTCATGGGCAGATGTGGTCTATTGGTGGTTTGTACCATGCCCCCCTCGGAGCGCGAGGGCTTCACAGGGTTCTTGGTGTAGGTCGGGGGGTGGAGCGGGGCCGAGGCTGAGGCAGTGTTGACGGAGGACGGGGGCTTGGTCTCAGAACAGGTGTAAGAGCGGTTACGAGGGGTGGGGACCGGGGGCCGGTCAGGGTCCTGGTCAGAGGGTTTGGTGAAGGAGAAGATGGGGTCTGGAGGGGTCAGCTGATCCTTGGAGCGTTGAGGGTCTGGTTGGTCTTTAGCTCCTCGTGGAACTCCTCCCTTCCCCATGGAGCCGTACAGAGGGTTGTCAAACATCTCCGCTGGCTTCCCCCCCTCACTACTAGAAGACAGCATACAAAAGAAGACAGGCAGACAGACAGACAGGCAGACAGGCAGACAGGCAGACAGACAGGCAGGCAGACAGGCAGACAGACAGGCAGGCAGACAGGCAGACAGGCAGGCAGGCAGACCGGCAGACAGGCAGACAGACAGACAGACACGTCATTCAGAGTACAGCTTCAGACTTACATTGGGGTATCAATCTATTCACTCTCAGTACATTGCCTGCTCTGTGAGAAAACTGCAACAGTATCGTTCAGTCCCATTTCTTTTCCACTTCAAGTAGGCCTAAATCATGGAACTCTACATACTAGAGGTCAACGCCACCTCAACAAAAGTCCCTTTACACTGACCAATTGAAACCATTTCAATGGAGACGAGTCACTGTCTGGGAAAACCAGGAGTTCTGAAAACTATAATCTCATCAGATATTTTCTCTTAGATCTAAGCTAGTCCAAGACAAACGTACACGTTATCGGATGCTTTTCCTGTAGGGCTTCGCACAGCGCTGCGGTCGTTAGCAGTCTTTTTAGGAGAGGTGTTTCCATGGGTCTGGTCCCTACCCCCGAAACCACCTCCGGAGCCTGATTTCGGGGACATGCTGTAGCTCCAGCCCCTGTCTGTCACACCTCCAGACTTGAAGCCCACCCCCATGTAACTGGGGTTGGTGATATCACTGGGAAGAGCAAACCTATTGAACAGGACACACGACCAAATGTTCATCTCACAACTAACAGGTAAAGGGAAGAAAAGAGTAAAGGCTCATACACACTTATACGTTTACCAACATATATATATATATATATATATATATATTTATCTTTTTTACTTGGTAATCCACCAAAGTCAGTTTTCATTAGTTTTAAAAGAACATGTCAGCTGTGCTTGAATGCTACAAAGTAGCCATGAGGGAAGAAGGAGGTTCTCACTTGTTGATAAGATCAAGTCCTTTTCCCTTAGAGGCACCAGAATCATCCCTTTCCACTTTGATGAAATCTGTAGACAAAAAAGAGAAAAAGAGTTGAGCTCAGCAACAAAAATATAAACCTTTTACAGGTGCAGTACGTCATTGGCTGTCAGCCTCACCGTATAACTTCTCAGTCTGTTTGCCTTCTGAGGTTCTTAACTGTACACCTCCCGCCAGGGTGCCCGTCCGCTCGCCGTGATGAGTCAATGTGATGTGGAACTCTGTGTAGGAGGACTCCGCCGCTCGCAGAGCCACACAGCCCTCTCCTGTAAGGATGACACCATGTCAGAGAGGAGGTAGAGAAGGGGGGGGGGCAGGAGGAGCAGGAGGAGAAGAGGAGGAAGAGGAGGAAGAGGAGGAGGATTAGAAAATGCTTGTTTACTCTCTCTAGATGAAGACAGAGCTAGATGAAGAAAGAGCTGGATGAAGAAAGGCAGAGCTAGATGAAGACAGGCAGAGCTAGATGAAGAAAGGCAGAGCTAGATGAAGAAAGGCAGAGCTAGATGAAGAAAGGCAGAGCTAGATGAAGAAAGGCAGAGCTAGATGAAGAAAGGCAGAGCTGGATGAAGAAAGACAGAGCTAGATGAAGACAGAGCTGGATGAAGAAAGGCAGAGCTGGATGAAGAAAGACAGAGCTGGATGAAGACAGAGCTGGATGAAGAAAGACAGAGCTGGATGAAGGCAGAGCTGGATGAAGAAAGACAGAGCTAGATGAAGACAGAGCTGGATGAAGAAAGACATAGCTGGATGAAGAAAGACATAGCTGGATGAAGACAGAGCTGGATGAAGACAGGCAGAGCTAGATGAAGACAGAGCTATATGAAGACAGAGCTGGATGAAGACAGAGCTGGATGAAGACAGAGCTGGATGAAGACAGAGCTGGATGAAGACAGAGCTAGATGAAGACAGAGCTAGATGAAGACAGAGCTAGATGAAGACAGAGCTAGATGAAGACAGAGCTAGATGAAGACAGAGCTAGATGAAGACAGAGCTGGATGAAGACAGGCAGAGCTAGATGAAGAAAGGCAGAGCTAGATGAAGAAAGGCAGAGCTAGATGAAGGCAGAGCTGGATGAAGACAGAGCTAGATGAAGGCAGAGCTAGATGAAGGCAGAGCTAGATGAAGAAAGGCAGAGCTAGATGAAGACAGAGCTGGATGAAGAAAAGCAGAGCTAGATGAAAAAAGGCAGAGCTAGATGAAGACAGAGCTGGATGAAGAAAAGCAGAGCTAGATGAAAAAAGGCAGAGCTGGATGAAGACACAGCTGGATGAAGACAGAACTAGATGAAGACAGGCAGAGCTAGATGAAGACAGGCAGAGCAAGATGAAGACAGGCAGAGCTAGATGAAGACAGACAGAGCTAGATGAAGACAGGCAGAGCTAGATGAAGACAGGCAGAGCTAGATGAAGAAAGGCAGAGCTAGATGAAGACAGAGCTGGATGAAGAAAGGCAGAGCTAGATGAAGAAAGGCAGAGCTAGATGAAGAAAGGCAGAGCTGGATGAAGACAGCTGGATGAAGACAGAGCTGGATGAAGACAGAGCTGGATGAAGACAGAGCTAGATGAAGACAGAGCTAGATGACGACAGAGCTAGATGAAGACAGAGCTAGATGAAGACAGAGCTGGATGAAGACAGAGCTGGATGAAGACAGGCAGAGCTAGATGAAGACAGGCAGAGCTAGATGAAGACAGGCAGAGCTAGATGAAGACAGGCAGAGCTAGATGAAGACAGGCAGAGCTAGATGAAGACAGGCAGAGCTAGATGAAGACAGGCAGAGCTAGATGAAGACAGGCAGAGCTAGATGAAGACAGAGCTGGATGAAGACAGAGCTGGATGAAGACAGAGCTGGATGAAGAAAGGCAGAGCTAGATGAAGACAGCTGAATGAAGACAGAGCTGGATGAAGACAGAGATAGATGAAGACAGAGATAGATGAAGACAGAGCTAGATGAAGACAGAGCTGGATGAAGACAGAGATGGATGAAGAAAGGTAGAGCTAGATGAAGAAAGGCAGATCTAGATGAAGTCAGAGCTAGATGAAGACAGAGCTGGATGAAGAAAGGCAGAGCTAGATGAGGGCAGAGCTAGATGAGGGCAGAGCTAGATGAAGGCAGAGCTGGATGAAGAAAGGCAGAGCTAGATGAAGACAGAGCTGGATGAAGACAGAGCTGGATGAAGACAGAGCTGGATGAAGACAGAGCTAGATGAAGACAGAGCTAGATGAAGACAGAGCTAGATGAAGACAGAGCTAGATGAAGGCAGAGCTAGATGAAGACAGAGCTGGATGAAGAAAGGCAGAGCTAGATGAAGACAGAGCTGGATGAAGAAAGACAAAGCTAGATGAAGAAAGGCAGAGCTAGATGAAGAAAGGCAGAGCTGGATGAAGAAAGACAGAGCTAGATGAAGGAAGACAGAGCTAGATGAAGGAAGATAGAGCTAGATGAAGGAAGACAGAGCTAGATGAAGGAAGACAGAGCTAGATGAAGGAAGACAGAGCTAGATGAAGGAAGACAGAGCTAGATGAAGGAAGACAGAGCTAGATGAAGACAGAGCTAGATGAAGACAGAGCTAGATGATCATGATTCATAGACCTAGACTAGTATTTACTCAAGCCCAAATGTGGTCTGTGTCATTCTCAGAACGAGTCTCTCCAAACAGACCACAGTTGTCCTTCTTTCTCACCATAGGATTCATCACAGTCTGTGGACTTGACACACAGGAGAATGTGCTGATCCAACAGATACTCCGGGTCTGAGATGATAGGGACGAGCTTTAAAAAGACACGAGAGGAGCTCTGTTACATCAAAAATACGCCATATTGTAAACTCAACTAGCCTAGTGCAAAAAAAAAAACGTAATTGTCAACAAACCTCAACTTGGTTTCCAAACCGAACTTTGATGGACCCATCTGAGTGATCTTGGTTCTCTCCTTCCGAGCTCTTGACGAATTCTGTGGACAGAATGTATGCAGTTATGCTGGTCCCAGATCTGTTTGTGCTATATAACCAATTCAAGTTTGGTATGAGAATGAACAATAGGAGTCGTAAAGATGAACAGATCTGGGACCAAACTAGCGTGCAGTCACTGTGAGTTAGATTACATTTCAGTTGAAGCTATTGATATACATTGTTTTGAAACAATCAAGAATCCCAGAAAAATGAAAAAAAAGCTCACAATATTTATTTAACCAGGCAAGTCAGTTAAGAACAAATTCTTATTTTCAATGACAGCCTGTTCAGGGGTAGAATGACAGATTTGTACCTTGTCAGCTCAGGGGTTTGGACTTGCAACCTTCCAGTTACTAGTCCAACGCTCTAACCACTAGGCTACCCTGCCGCCCCGAAATCCATAACTTGCGATGTGTTTGAACAGGAAGTCCACTGTGTGCAGCTCACCCTGCACTATCAGCTCAAACATAAATAACATGAGCATGTCTACTTCTGCTAAGCTTCCCAGTAAAGCAATGAAAACTATCAAGCATCCCAGAAAAATTAACATATGTAGCTTAAGAAACCAGTTTCATTATATCAATAACTTGCTGGTAACAGATGACAGATTCATATCCTGACTCTATCTCTGAAACCCACTTAGATATTACAGTGGTAGCAATACATGGTTATAACATCTACAGAAAAGACAGAAATGCCAACAGAGGCGGTGTTGCGGTCTATATTCAGAACCACATCCCTGTGAAGCTTAGAGAGGATCTCATGTTCAATACTGTTGAAGTAATATGGCTACAGGTTCATATGCCTCACCTAAAGCCTGTTATTGTGGGAAGCTGCTATAGACCACCAAGTGCTAACAGTCAGTATCTGGAAAATATGTGTGAAATGCTTGATAATGTATGTGATATCAACAGAGGTATATTTTCTGGGTGACCTAAATATTGACTGGCTTTCATCAAGCTGCCCACTCAAGATTACTTCAAACGGTAACCAGTGTATGCAACCTGGTTCAGGTTATAAGTCAACTTACCACAAGCAGAACAGGAATTAAATCCACATTTAAGGGCCAGACGTGCTGCCCTGTTCTGGGCCAGTTGTAATTTTCCAAAGTCCCTCTTTGTGGCACCTATCCACATCACTCGGCAGTAGTCCAGGTGCAACAAAAGTAGGGCCTGTAGGACCTGCCTTGTTGATATTGTTGTTAAGAAGGTATAACAGTGCTTTATTGTGGACAGACCTCTCCCCATCTTAGCTACTGTTGCTGCCATGCTATGTTGTTGTCTTTAGGTCTCTCTTTATGTTGTGTTGTGTTGTCTCACTTGTCGAGATGTGTGTTTTGTCCTATATTTTTATTTAATTTATTTGTATTTTTAATCCAAGGCCTCATCCCCACAGGAGGCCTTTTGGTGGGCCGTCATTGTAAATAACAATTTGTTCTTAACTGACCGTTCATAAAATGTAGAACTAAGAACAGATATAGCCCTTGGTTCACCTCAAAACCTGATTGCCCTTGACCAAAAACAAAAACATCCTGTGGCATTCTGCATTAGCATTGAATAGACCCCGCAATATGCAACTTTTCAGGGAAGTTAGTAACCAATATACAGTCAGTTAGGAAAGCTAAGGCTAGCTTTTTCAAACAGAAATTTGCATCCTGTAGCACTAATTCCAAAAAGTTTTGGGACACTGTAAAGTCCATGGAAAATAAGTGCATCTCCTCCCAGCTGCCCACTGCACTTAGGCTAGGAAACATTGTCACCACCGATAAATCTAAGATAATTTCAATAAGCACTTTTCTACAGCTGGCCATGCTTTCCTCCTGGCTATCCCTACCTCGGGCAACAGCTCTGCACCCCCTGCAGCAACTCCAGACAGCGGATGTTCCGAAAGTGCTACAAAATCTGGATCCCTACAAATCAGCCGGGCGAGACAATCTGGACCCTCTCTTTCTAAAATTATCTCCCGAAATTGTTGCAACCCTTATTACTAGCCTGTTCAACCTCTCTTTCGTATCGTCTGAGATCCCCAAAGATTGAAAAGCTGCAGCGGTCTTCCCTCTTCAAAGGGGGGGACACTCTAGACCCAAACTATTATAGACCTATATCCATCCTGCCCTGCCTTTCTAAAATCTTCGAAAGCCAATTTGACAAACAGATCACCGACCATTTCGAATCCCACCGTACCTTCTCCACCATGCTACCTGGTTTCCGAGCTGGTCATGGGTGCACCTCTGCCACGTTCAAGGTCCTAAACGATATCATAATTGATAAGATACAATACTGTGCAGCTGTCTTCATCGACCTGGCAAAGGCTTCGACTCAATTATCGCATTCTTATCAGCAGACTCATTATCCTTGGTTTCTCAAATGACTGCCTCGCCTGGTTCACCAACTACTTCTCAGATAGAGTTCAGTGTGTCAAATCAGAGTTGTCAGAGTTGTCCGGACCTCTGGCAGTCTCTATGGGGGTGCCACAGTGTTCAATTCTCAGGCCGACTCTCTTCTCTGTATATATCAATCATGTTGCTCTTGCTGCTGGTGATTCTCTGATCCACCTCTATGCAGATGACACCATTCTGTATACATCTGGCCCTTCTTTGGACACTGTGTTAACAAACCTCCAAACGAGCCTCAATGCCATTCAACACTCCTTCCGTGGCCTTCAACTGCTTTTAAATTCTAGTAAAACTAAATGCATGCTCTTCAACCGATCGCTGCCCGCACCCGCCAGCCCGACTAGATTCACTACTCTGGACGGTTCTGACTTAGAATATGTGGACAACTACAGATACCTAGGTGTCTGGTTAGACTGTAAACTCTCCTTCCAGACTCACATTAACCATCTCCAATCCAAAATTAAATCTAGAATTGGCTTCCTATTTCACAACAAAGACTCCTTCACTCATGTTGCCAAACATACCCTCATAAGACTGACTATCCTACCAATCCTTGACTTCGGTGATGTCATCTATAAAATAGCTTCCAACACCCTACTCAACAAATTGGATGTAGTCTATCACAGTGCCATCCGCTTTGTCACCAAAGCCCCATATACTACCCATCACTGCGACCTGTATGCTCTTCGTTGGCTGGTCCTCGCTACATATTCATCGCCAAACCCACTGGCTCCAGGTCATCTATAAGTCTTCGCTAGGTAAAGCCCCGCCTTATCTCAGCTCACTGGTCACCATAGCAACACCCACCCATATCATGTGTGCCAGCAGTTAAATTTCACTGGTCATCCCCAAAGCCAACACCTCCTTTGGATCCCTTTCCTTCCAGTTCTCTGCTGTCAATGACTGGAACGAATTGCAAAACTCACTGAAGCTGGATTTAAGCATCAGCTGTCAGAGCAGCTTACTGTGCCTGTACACAGCCAATCTGTAAATAGCACACCCAACTACCTCATCCCCATATTGTTATTTATATTTTTTGCTCTTTTGCACCCCAGCATCGCTACTTGCACATCATCATCTGCGCATCTATCACTCCAATGTTAATGCTAAATTGTAATTATTTCGCCTCTATGGCCTATTTATTGCCTTAGCTCTGTAATCTTTTTTTCCCACACACTGTACATAGATTTTTTTTCTATTGTGTTATTGACTGTACGTTTGCTTATGTGTAACTCTGTGTTGCTGTTTTTGTCGCACTGCTTTGCTTTATCCTGGCCAGGTCACAGTTGTAAATGAGAACTTGTTCTCAACTGGCCTACCTGGTTAAATAAAGGTGAAATAATAAATTAAATTAAATCAATATGTTTTGACCAAATCCAGGGTTACTCCAAGGAATTTAGTCTCCTCAACTTGCTCAATTTCCACATTATTTATTACAATATTTAGTTAAGATTTAGGGTTTAGTGAATGATTTGTCTCAAATACAATGCTTTGAAATATCTAGGACTAATTTATTCCTTGCCACCCATTCTGAAAATGACTGCAGTTCTGACTGCAGTTCATTTGTTGAGTCTTTACTCAGAGCCAGTGGCAGGTCACTAGTGTACATTTTAAAAAAGTATGGGGCCTAGACAGCTGCCCTGGGGAATGCCTGATTCTACCTAGATTATGTTGGAGAGGCATATATAGCAGGGGGTGTAAAGCCATAACATATACGTTTTTCCAGCAGCATACTATGATTGATAATGTCAAAAGCTGCACTGAGTCTAACAAAACAGTTCCCACAATCTTTTTATTATCAATTTCTCTCTGCCAATCATCCATAATTTGGGTGAGTGTCGTCCATGTTGAATGCCCTTCCCTATAAGCATGCTGAAGTCTATTGTTCATTTATTTACTGTAAAATAGCATTGTACCTGGTCAAACACATTTTTTTTATCCAAAAGATTACTAAGGGTTGGTAACAGGCTGATTGGTCGGCTATTTGAGCCAGTAAAGGGGGCTTTACTCTTCTTGGGTAGTGGAATTGCTTTTGCTTCCCTCCAGGCTTGAGGGCACACACATGTTTGTAAGCTTAGGGATGGCAAATAGGAGTGGCAATATCATTCGCTATCATCCTCTGTAATTTTCCATCCAAGTTGTGATACCCAGGTGGCTTGTCATTGTTGATAGAGGTGAAAAACGTATTGTTGTCTATCACACAGTTACTTTACCGAATTCAAAATTACACTGCTTGTCTTTCATAATTTGGTCAGTTACATACTCAGATGTGTAGGTTCAGTGTTTGTTGCTAATTTTGCCAATTATAAAAGTAGTTGGTAGTATCAGTGGGTTTTGTGATGAATGAGCCACATGATTCAATGAATGATGGAGCTGAGTTTGCCTTTTTGCTCAAAATGGAATTTTACGATCATTCTGTATACAATCGATCTTTGTTTCATAGTGTAGTTTCTTCTTCTTTCTGTTGTGTTTAGTCACATGATTTCTAGATTTGCAGTACTTGTGCCAATCGGTTATGCAGCCAGACTTATTTACCATTCCTTCTGCCTCATCCCTCTCAACCATAACATTTTTCAATTTCTCATCAATCCAAGGGAATATAATGGTTTTTACAGTCATTTTCTTAATGGGTGCATGTTTATTAGTAACTGGAATAAGCAATTTCATAAATGTGTCAAGTGCAGCGTCTGGTTGCTCCTCATTACACACCACAGACCAGCAGTGTCTGGTTGCTCCTCATTACACACCACAGACCAGCAGTGTCTGGTTGCTCCTCATTACACACCACAGACCAGCAGCGTCTGGTTGCTCCTCATTACACACCACAGACCAGCAGCGTCTGGTTGTTCCTCATTTACACACCACAGACCAGCAGCGTCTGGTTGCTCCTCATTACACACCACAGACCAGCAGTGCCTGGTTGCTCCTCATTACACACCACAGACCAGCAGTGCCTGGTTGCTCCTCATTACACACCATGGACCAGCAGTGCCTGGTTGCTCCTCATTACACACCACAGACCAGCAGTGTCTGGTTGTTCCTCATTACACACCACAGACCAGCAGCGTCTGGTTGCTCCTCATTACACACCACAGACCAGCAGCGTCTGGTTGCTCCTCATTACACACCACAGACCAGCAGCGTCTGGTTGCTCCTCATTACACACCACAGACCAGCAGTGCCTGGTTGCTCCTCATTACACACCACAGACCAGCAGTGCCTGGTTGCTCCTCATTACACACCATGGACCAACAAATATTCTTTACATCGTCAAAATAGGAATCACTACAAATCCTGTTGTATGACCTCTTAGACACAATATTAGGTACAGCGTTTGGAACGTTGGTTTTCCAACATATGGCTACTAACTATGTTGTGATCACTACATCAGATTTCTGCAGCATTAGTAAAGGTGTGATCAATACATTAACGTACACATAGAGCTAACGTGAATCCAATTCATGTCAATCCCTCATGGCTCAAAGTGGAGGTGAGATTGACTTCATCACTACTTGTTTTTTGTAAGAAGTATTGACATGTTGAATTCTGTTTAAACTACTGGCACACGGCTCAGACAGCCGTGCATACCCCACAAGACATGCCCACCAGAGGTCTCTTCACAGTCCCCAATTCCAGAACAAACAATGGGAGGCACACAGTACTACATAGAGCCATGGCTCCATTGAACTCTATTCCAAAATCAGGTAACTGATGCAAGTAGAAAAAGATTTAAACAGGTTGAAAAAATACACCTTATGGAACTGCAGGGACTGTGAAGAGACCTCTGGTGGCACACAGGTAAAAACACACGCATACCAACACACATATAACATACGCGCTATACACACACTTACACCTGGATAATATGTAGTAGTAGAGTAGTGGCTTGAGGACACTTAATGTATTGTTAAATCTGTTGTAAACATGTATTTTAATGTTTACCATTTTTTATTACAATGTATATTACTGCCTTAATTTTAGCTGAACCCCAGGAAGAGTAGCCTTGGTAGCAGCTAATGGGGATCCCATAGCAAATAGAAAATACGTTCGATTTTAGCGTTATCCACTATTGGGACTCAAGAGTGATGCAGCGGTCTAAGGCACCGCATCTCAGCACTAGAGGCATCACTACAGACCCTGGATTCGATCCCGGACTGTATCACAACCGGCCGTAAATTGGGAGTCCCATAGGGCGGCGCACAATTTTGCCCAGCGTCGTCCGGGTTAGGGTAGGGTTTGGCCGGGTTAGGATAGGGTTTGGCCGGGTTAGGGTAGGGTTTGGCCGGGGTAGGCCATCATCATAAAATAAGAATTTGACACCGACTTGCTTAGTTAAATAAAGGTTAAATGCAAAAATGAAATAAACCACTGTGTTCAGATGGAATAAGGTCTAGTCTTACTCTCTAAGCAGCTGGAGTGGTATTCGAGGAAGAACTTGGTCTTGGACTTTGTCATGAGGGTGGCAACGCAGTTCATGAACTTGATCCCACCCTGAGACACCCTGCTGGGATCTGGAAAGAAAGATAAAAAAAAAGACCATTTGAAAGGTAGTTGTCTTGTCCATAAAGTTTGACTAGGAAAACAGTAGAAAGAACTTCTTAGGAGTCAGATCATTTCTAACGTCAGATGTAATAGGCTGTGTTTAAACATGTAGCCCAATTCTGATATTTTTTTCCCCACTAATTGGTCTTTTTGACAAATCTCATCAGATCTTTTTTCTGAGCTGATTGGATTTGTAAAAAATAAAAAATAAATTGGTCTGACTGTGTGATCACAGTCATTAGTCACACAGTCGGCATTGTGTAGCTGTCTAGCGAAGTTAGAAACTGTACCGTGCTTGGAGACAAACTGCGATGCCACTCCAACTTCAAATGTGGAGAAAACTGGAGAGTGGTCACTGGTCATGATGTCATTGGTACACCCTGCAAAAGAGGTTTGCCTAATGATATAATTGGTAATAACATTAGCTAAAATGAAACATATATTTAATTGGTTATTGCAATGAATCAATCGATCAATTATCATGGCAGTAGTCTCACCGTATGACTGACAGAACACATGCACCAAGGGGTAGGACTTCCGTAGAACGCGATCACACCATGATGGTAGATTGTATTTAGTCTGTGAGGGAGAAAAATGTAAATAGTGAACTTTTAATATCAGTCTTTCAGAAATTCAGTATCTAGTATTTTCGAATCGGGGTTTCAGAGACCCTGTTGTGGTGGCTGTGACCACAAGATGGGGCGGCAGAGTAGCCTAGTGGTCAGAGCGTTGGACTATTAACCGAAAGGTTGCAAGATCAAATCCCAGAGCTGACCCACTGTTCTTAGGCCGTCATTGTAAATAAGGATTTGTTCTTCACTGACTTGCCTAGTTAAACAAAAAAAAGACTGGAGTCCCCAGCTACGATGAGATGTGGAATCTACATGGAACTGTTGTTTAAGAGGTGGAAATTCCAACCACAGGATTAGGTCATCATTTTCCAACATGGACAAAACTTAAGTGAATATGTTGAATTTTTACCTTTGAAACAATGTCAGATAATCGTTATATCCACTGTAAAAAACTAAAATAATAGGTTGGGCAGCACCTCCTACTGGAGAGTTGATCTATCTACAGCACCTCCTACTGAAGAGTTGATCTATCTACAGCACCTCCTACTGAAGAGTTGATCTATCTACAGCACCTCCTACTGAAGAGTTGATCTATCTACAGCACCTCCTACTGAAGAGTTGATCTATCTACAGCACCTCCTACTGGAGAGTTGATCTATCTACAGCACCTCTTACTGAAGAGTTGATCTATCTACAGCACCTCCTAATGGAGAGTTGATCTATCTACAGCACCTCCTACTGGAGAGTTGATCTATCTACAGCACCTCCTACTGGAGAGTTGATCTATCTACAGCACCTCCTACTGGAGAGTTGATCTATCTACTATCTCTTTGGTCTCCCATCCAGGGTTTTAACTAAGACCAGCCCTGCTTAGCTTTGACTACTACTAATATGCTATCATGAGAAATATTACTGAGAGATCCCTTAATAACTCAATTTGATTTAGTCGTATTCTTTAACTTAGACTTTTTGGTTGAGATGGAGACGTGAATCTAACATATCAATTATTCATTTGTAGACAAACATGTATTAAAGCCAGACTATGTCGATGGCACGAAAATTAAATCTTCAAATGTTGATATTTGGTTGTGTTGACAATCCAATCACTTTTACAATACAGTACATAGCCTATTAACTTGTTGACAAGTTAAGAAATGATTTGTAGGATTAAACCAGTGTGCTAAAATGCAAACATCCATTAGATACATCTCCTTTAAATGTTGATATTTGGTTGTGTTGACAATCCAATCACTTTTACAATACAGTACATAGCCTATTAACTTGTTGACAAGTTAAGAAATGATTTGTAGGATTAAACCAGTGTGCTAAAATGCAAACATCCATTAGATACATCTCCTTTAAATGTTGATATTTGGTTGTGTTGACAATCCAATCACTTTTACAATACAGTACATAGCCTATTAACTTGTTGACAAGTTAAGAAATGATTTGTAGGATTAAACCAGTGTGCTAAAATGCAAACATCCATTAGATACATCTCCTTTAAATGTTGATATTTGGTTGCGTTGCCAAACAAACACAATTCAATATAACTCTTGTAATATTACATATGATCGTAACAGTTTTTATTCAACCTTAAAATGAGTAACACATGCATGGCCACATTTTAAAGGTTGCTGTATAAATGTCTTAGGTAATCCTAGAAAGTGATAATAAGTCTGTATGTTCAAGATAGCATGCAAAGGTCGCAGGTCTGTGGAGATCTTCACAATTGCTGTAATAATCTTTACAGAATCTCCAACATCATTGATCACTTTTTCTCCGTGTACTTTTAATGTAATCTTAACTGCAATCCAGGTCATTTGGTTCTGCTATGAGATGAAGACCACCTGTAAATAGCCCATCTGTTAATAGCCCACCCAACTACCTCATCCCCATAGTGTTACTTATCCTCTAGCTCTTTTGCACCCCAGTATCTCTACTTGCACATCATCATCTGCACATCTATCACTCCAGTGTTAATGGCTAAATTGTAATTATTTCGCCACTATGGCCTATTTATTGCCTTTACCTCCCTCCTCTTCTTCATTTGCACACACTGTACATAGATTTTTCTATTGTGTTATTGACTGTACGTTTGTTCATGTGGAACTCTGTGTTGTTGTTTGTGTCACACTGCTTTGCTTTCTCTTGTCCAGGTCGCAGTTGTAAATGAGAACTTGTTCTCAACTGGCCTACCTGGTTAAATAAAGGTGTTCTCAACTGGCCTACCTGGTTAAATAAAGGTGTTCTCAACTGGCCTACCTGGTTAAATAAAGGTGTTCTCAACTAGCCTACCTGGTTAAATAAAGGTGTTCTCAACTGGCCTACCTGGTTAAATAAAGGTGTTCTCAACTGGCCTACCTGGTTAAATAAAGGTGTTCTCAACTGGCCTACCTGGTTAAATAAAGGTGTTCTCAACTGGCCTACCTGGTTAAATAAAGGTGTTCTCAACTGGCCTACCTGGTTAAATAAAGGTGTTCTCAACTGGCCTACCTGGTTAAATAAAGGTGTTCTCAACTGGCCTACCTGGTTAAATAAAGGTGTTCTCAACTGGCCTACCTGGTTAAATAAAGGTGTTCTCAACTGGCCTACCTGGTTAAATAAAGGTGTTCTCAACTGGCCTACCTGGTTAAATAAAGGTGTTCTCAACTGGCCTACCTGGTTAAATAAAGGTGAAATAATAAAATACATTTAAAAAATAACACCATTTGAACTTTTCTTTTAAATGTTTGAAAGCACAGTGACAATACATTTAGATGATAACTAAACCCCAAAATCAGACATTATTTTTCCATTGGAATTTGACTCTGCTTGCAGATGGTTGAAAGCATAGTGAAAACACATTTGGGAATCCAACAAACTTCTAGCAGTCTTTTTGAATGGATGAATAAAAAGTTAAAATCTCATTGAGCCACTTCTTAACCAAATTCTACCCACATTTCCACGTTAAAATGATGCGGAGTGCCCAATGGGATCTGAGAAAACACCGTAAACCTACCCCTGTGGCTTTGGCCTTGGTGTAGGCATATCTCTCTCGTGTGTCTCTCTCGAAACGATAGGTGGGCGCGAACGTGATCTCCTCCTCATCTGGAGATGAAATTAAACAACAGAGGTATCAAAGGTCAAGACAGGTTCATTCATTTTGCACATTTTAATGAGGAAGTGATGATGAAACGCTGGTAAATACCTATTAAATTGCTGGGAGTTTATAAACTAAAGCAAAAAAAGAAACGCCCCTTCTTTCAGGACACCCGTCTTTCAAAGATAATTCGTAAAAATCCAAATAACTTCACAGATCTTCATTGTAAAGGGTTTAAACACAGTTTCACATGCTTGTTCAATGAACCATAAACAATTAATGAACATGCACCAGTGGAACGGTAGTTAAGACACAAACAGCTTACAGACGGTAGGCAATTAAGGTCACAGTTATGAAAACTTAGGACACTAAAGAGGCCTTTTTACTGACTCTGAAAAAGACCAAAAGAAAGATGCCCAGGGTCCCTGCTCATCTGCGTGAACGTGCCTTAGGCATGCTGCAAGGAGGCATGAGGACTGCAGATGTGGCCAGGGCAATAAATAGCAATGTCCGTACTGTGAGACGCCTAAGACAGCACTACAGGGAGACAGGACGGACAGCTGATCGTCCTCACAGTGGCAGACCACGTGTAACAACACCTGCACAGGATCTGTACATCAGAACATCACACTTGCTGGACAAGTACAGGATGGCAACAACAACTGCCTGAGTTACACCAGGAACGCACAATCACTCCATCAGTGCTCAGACTGTCCGTAACAGTCTGGGAGAGGCTGGACTGAGGGCTTGTAGGCCTATTGTAAGGCAGGTCCTCACCAGACACCACATGCAACAACGCCGCCTATGGGCACAAACCCACTGTCACTGGACCAGACAGGACTGGCAAAAAGTGCTCTGCACTGACAAGTCGCGATTTTGTTTCACCAGGGTTGATGGTCGGATTCGCCTTTAACGAAGGAATGAGCGTTACACCGAGGCCTGTACTCTGGAGCGGGATCAATTTGTAGGTGGAGGGTCCATCATGGTCTGCAGCGGTGTGTCACAGCATCATCGGACTGAGCTTGTTGTCATTGCAGGAAATCTCAATGCTGTGTGTTACTGGGAAGACATCCTCCTCCCTCATGTGGTACCCTTCCTGCATGACAATGACACCAGCCATACTGCTCGTTCTGTGTGTGATTTCCTGCAAGACAGGAATGTCAGTGTTCTGGCATTGCCAACGAAGAGCCCGGATCTCAATCCCATTGAGCACGTCTGGGACCTGTTGGATCGGATGGTGAGGGCTAGGACCATTCCCCCCAGAAATATTCGGGAACTTGCAGGTGCCTTGGTGGAAGAGTGGGGTAACATCTCACAGCGAGAACTGGCAAATCTGGTGCAATCCATGAGGAGGAGATGCACTGCAGTATTGAATGCAGCTGGTGGCCACACCAGATACTGACTGTTACTTTTGATTTTGAACCCCCCTTTGTTCAGGAACACATTATTCCATTTCTGTTAGTCACATGTCTGTGGGACTTGTTCAGTTTGTCTCAGTTGTTGAATCTTGTTATGTTCATACAAATATTTACACATGTTAAGTTTGCTGAAAATAAACGCAGTTGACAGTGAGAGGACGTTTCTTATTTTGCTGAGTTTACATGGAGTGTGCAACTTTCTTTATTGTGATAGTTTATAGTTTATTCGTCGTTAGTCAGCACCTCCACACAAACACATTTTTCTGTTTGTGTGCCAGCTCATATTTTTGAATTTACATTTCAATGAGAATAGCATAAGGACTAGGTAATGGTGGTATTAAAAGGTCCAATGCACCTGTTTTTTAAAATCTCAATATGAAATCATTTCTAGGTAACAATTAACTACCTTACTGTGATTGTTTTTAATTGAAAATGATCAAAACTTAACAAAAATGTCTTCTTAGCAAATTGCAGTTTCTCAAGCAAACAATGTAGCCAGGACTGTCTGGGGGTGGTCTGAGAGAGAGGCCTATTTGGAGGAGCCTAACGGGAGGGATGTGTCACTGTAACGGCTCTCGTTGGGAGAAGGTTTACGATTACATCGTCAATTTTTTTATTTTTTTACTACCCCTTTTTCTCCCCAATTTCGTGGTGTCCAATTGTTTTAGTAGCTACTATCTTGTCTCATTGCTACAACTCCCGTATGGGCTCGGGAGAGACGAAGGTTGAAAGTCATGCGTCCTCCGATACACAACCCAACCAAGCCGCACTGCTTCTTAACACAGCGCACATCCAACCCGGAAGCCAGCCGCACCAATGTGTCGGAGGAAACACTGTGCACCTGGCAACCTTGGTTAGCGCGCACTGCGCCCGGCCCGCCACAGGAGTCGCTGGTGTGATCCCACAAAACCCTAAAGGAAAATGACAACTTATATGTGATCCCCAATCAGAGACAACAATAGACAGCTGCCTCTGATTGGGAACCACACACAGCCAAAAACAAAGAAATAGAAAACATAGACTTTCCCACCCGAGTCACACCCTGACCTAACCAAACACAGAGAATAAAAAGGATCAGGGCGTGTCAGTAACCTGAAAACCAGCTGTTCTTGGCAGAGAGGGCAAACTATCTTTGTTATTAGTTTATTAACAACCCCCTGTCTTTTCAAAAAGCTCTGACATTAAAAGTGCACTATCATCATTTTCACATCATTTTTTTTCAATCTCATAGTGGATATGAAACATAGGTAAAATCTAGTTTTTGACTGCACTGCCTCTTTAAAATGTTGACACTTGATAGTGTAATGGCTGTTAAGCCTGCAATACCAACATACTGTAGATGTGTGCTAACTCTATCACGGTTGATTTTGTATGAAATGTATGATTTTGCTAGTGGCCATGTCTTACCATAGTGTAGGAACACCTTCTCTTCTCCTTTCTCAATGGTGAGCTGGTCTCTACACAGCAGTTCCTGGTACTGCTGCTGTTTGATCTTGGTCACAATGCTCTCTGCTTCCTGTTAAAGGAACACAATGCAAAGCAGCTGTTCTCTTTTTCCTGCTCGGTGACGTCATCAGCACACCACTGTCTCTTTTTTCACCTAACTTGTCGCTAACAGATAAATAGGGAATAGGAACTGCATGCTGGCTGTGTGTCCCAAATGGCACCAGGGCACGGGTCAAAAGTAGTGCACCAGATAAAGGCGCCAATTAGGATGCATGTCAAAAGTGGTGCACCAAATAAGGGCACCAATTATGATGCATGTCAAAAGCAGTGCACCAAATAAGGGCGCCATTTTGGATGCCTAAGTCAAAAGTAGTGCACCAGATAAGGGCGCCATTTTGGATGCATATGTCAAAAGCAGTGCACCAAATAAGGGCGCCATTTTGGATGCATATGTCAAAAGCAGTGTACCAAATAATAGCGCCATTTTGGATGCCTAAGTCAAAAGTAGTGCACCAAATAAGGGCGCCATTTTGGATGCATATGTCAAAAGCAGTGCACCAAATAAGGGCGCCATTTTGGATGCCTAAGTCAAAAGTAGTGCACCAAATAAGGGCGCCATTTTGGATGCCTAAGTCAAAAGTAGTGCACCAAATAAGGGCGCCATTTTGGATGCCTAAGTCAAAAGTAGTGCACCAAATAAGGGCGCCATTTTGGATGCCTAAGTCAAAAGCAGTGCACCAAATAAGGGCGCCATTTTGGATGCCTAAGTCAAAAGTAGTGCACCAAATAAGGGCGCCATTTTGGATGCCTAAGTCAAAAGCAGTGCACCAAATAAGGGCGCCATTTTGGATGCCTAAGTCAAAAGTAGTGCACCAAATAAGGGCGCCATTTTGGATGCCTAAGTCAAAAGCAGTGCACCAAATAAGGGCGCCATTTTGGATGCCTAAGTCAAAAGTAGTGCACCAAATAAGGGCGCCATTTTGGATGCCTAAGTCAAAAGTAGTGCACCAAATAAGGGCGCCATTTTGGATGCCTAAGTCAAAAGCAGTGCACCAAATAAGGGCGCCATTTTGGATGCCTAAGTCAAAAGTAGTGCACCAAATAAGGGCGCCATTTTGGATGCCTAAGTCAAAAGCAGTGCACCAAATAAGGGCGCCATTTTGGATGCCTAAGTCAAAAGTAGTGCACCAAATAAGGGCGCCATTTTGGATGCCTAAGTCAAAAGTAGTGCACCAAATAAGGGCGCCATTTTGGATGCATATGTCAAAAGCAGTGCACCAAATAAGGGCGCCATTTAGGATACGGCCACTGTTTCATGCACCAGACGTTCTGTCCTCCACGTTCTGCTAACCAGTGGCCAAGTAACAACTTGTTCTCTGTTTCGTAACACGTTCAAGAAGCACGTTGACAGAAATCACTTGTTGGTTACACTGACACTATTACACAAAGCAGGTTTCCATCCAACCTTTTCATGTAAATATATATTGGGTACATGGGAAGTTAACCATAAAAATGTGTTTTTTATGTGCACTATGTCTCCACGCATAGTCCTCTATCTGCAACAAGTCAATTGGATGGAAACACATCTATGTTGGGAAAAATACGGATAATTATTGTTTTTATGCTGATTTTTAGAATATTTGTAAGAAAATCTGTCACTAATTGGATGGAAACCTAGCTACTGACATTAATTCCTCTCAGTATTATCTCCACTTTTTGTAATACTGTCACGATCTCAGTAAGAGAAGACTACGTTGAGTGTTGTTGATACTGTAAGCAACCTTAACCCAACACCAACTTGTCAAAAGGTTTGGATCTCCTGGTGTAACGGTTAAGGTGTTTGGGTTGACGGCCGCTGGACCCTGGGGTTTGAGTC
This sequence comes from Oncorhynchus mykiss, assembly GCF_013265735.2. NCBI lineage: Eukaryota > Metazoa > Chordata > Actinopteri > Salmoniformes > Salmonidae > Oncorhynchus > Oncorhynchus mykiss. The sequence continues at coordinate 97,122,816 of NC_048569.1, read as the reverse complement.
CCGGTTGGGCTACCCCCCCACCCCCCAGAATTAGCTACAATACAATCTCCCCATCCAATAGTAACTAACTGCTTAACTAAGTATAACTTACTGTGGATGGCAGTTCGATTCGATAATTCAGATCCCCAAACCAGAACAGATGAGTGAATCGATGTGTGATGTCAAAGGGATTCAGTTTCTTATCTCCAAGATTAAGAAAGCGTAGGATGCTGACGTAATTCTGGTTGCGTCTGGCAAGAGAACAAATGTTGAGGAATTAAATGTCTTGTTTCAAGTTGAGATATGGTGTTTTCTTTCCTCACGTTTAGCTATTTATTTTTGCAATATGCAGACTCACATCTTCATGTTTCTCTATTCATCAAACAGAAACGAACATAAAATAATTCCATTCATTTGTATGGGTTAGATTTAGACGAATTCCATGACACTTGTAGGGGGGTCGTAGAGAAAAACGGAGAGCAGCATCTTGTTCGTGAGGGTCTATCCTCTCTACAGTGGGGTCACAATAGTTTGTTACCCAAACGGTTCAGATGCAACAGACAAACATGGACATATCAGCATTATCGACTTCAGACAAGTCTCGTGGGGCTTGTGGGGGGGGGGGGGGGGGGTCAAAGAGCAAAACGTAGAACACCATCGTGTTCCCGAGAGTCTCCCCTGTCTATAGAGGGGTCAGATTAGTTCAGGTGCTACAGAGGTTTTCGTGAGAATACCTATTTTCGGGATGTCTACTGGTTTGACAAACAGCGCCCGTAGCGCTGCCACTATCCACCGCAGATGTGGAAAGGGGCGACATCGGAGAATGCAGTGGATTGAGATTCTACTGGTTTGACAAACAGGTATCTCTACTGGTCTGGTATCTCTACTGGTTTGACAAACAGGTATCTCTACTGGTCTGGTATCTCTACTGGTTTGACAAACAGGTATCTCTACTGGTCTGGTATCTCTACTGGTTTGACAAACAGGTATCTCTACTGGTCTGGTATCTCTACTGGTTTGACAAACAGGTATCTCTACTGGTCTGGTATCTCTACTGGTTTGACAAACAGGTATCTCTACTGGTCTGGTATCTCTACTGGTTTGACAAACAGGTATCTCTACTGGTCTGGTATCTCTACTGGTTTGACAAACAGGTATCTCTATTGTTTTAACTGACGGATTTAGATTGACCCACCGATGCGTCAATAGACTCTCGGGGGGTTTTAAAACCTACTCAGGAAATAGAGCAGACAGACCACAAATACCATTCTAAACAATACTGGAGTGTAAACAGAACAAAACTCCTAAGAGTTTAGATACATTTTGAGGAGATGTTAATTAAATGTACTGATATTGTGCCAGTGGAATACATTTTGTATTTTTTATTAAATCTTTCCATGTATTACTCAATGCAAGACAATTGAGAGTAGTTCTGGTGAGATATATACCACATTTAAATGGTCTGTTTTTATTTGGTCATTTTAAATCCCAAATCTCTGTACCTACTGAGATTTATGTCTGTGAAATTAATACACTTTTTTAATTTAATGCCATTTAGCTTTCTGGTTCCTAGGGGGTCAGGAGTTCTGGGAAAACATGGAAATTGTCTACATTTGACACAGCTATTCAGTATAGGATTTTTATATTCTGAAAATTATTTTTCAACTATTTTTTTGATCCCTGCAGCTCACCTGATCTTCTTCTCGCTGCCTGAGGTCAGGTGACTGTTAACGAAGCCAAAGGAAGTACCGTTGAACATGAAGGACACACCCACTGCACCCTTATTTCCTGGAAAAACAAAAATAAAATGGACGGATGTATCTTTGATCAAAGGGCCCGTTTCCCGGACACAGATTAAGGTTAGTCCTGGACTAAAAAGCCATTTCAAAGAGTATTCTGCATTGAGCAAGCTTTTTAATCCAGGACTAGCTATAATCTATGTCTGGGAGACAGTGAGCTGATGGGACTGCAGTGAGTTGATGGGACTGCAGTGAGTTGATGGGACTGCAGTGTGTTGATGGGACTGCAGTGTGTTGATGGGACTGCAGTGAGCTGATGGGACTGCAGTGAGTTGATGGGACTGCAGTGAGCTGATGGGACTGCAGTGTGTTGATGGGAGTGCAGTGCGCTGATGGGACTGCAGTGAGTTGATGGGACTGCAGTGAGCTGATGGGACTGCAGTGAGCTGATGGGACTGCAGTGAGTTGATGGGACTGCCGTGAGTTGATGGGACTGCAGTGAGCTGATGGGACTGCAGTGAGTTGATGGGACTGCAGTGAGTTGATGGGACTGCAGTGAGTTGATGGGACTGCAGTGTGATGATGGGACTGCAGTGAGCTGATGGGACTGCAGTGAGCTGAGGGGACTGCAGTGTGTTGATGGGACTGCAGTGAGTTGATGGGACTGCAGTGTGTTGATGGGACTGCAGTGTGTTGATGGGACTGCAGTGTGTTGATGGGACTGCAGTGAGTTGATGGGACTGCAGTGACCCGATGGGACTGCAGTGTGTTGATGGGACTGCAGTGAGCTGATCGGACTTACCCAAAGCGTTGGCGATCCCTGTCTTGACGCTGTCTGAGAAGATGTGTGAGATTCTGTTCTCGTGCTCAGGCTTGGCTAGCACAACGATCCGGATGTTCCATAGGGTCTGGGTGGCTATCTGAACAAAATTAAAACACATAATAGTGATACCTTGACCATTCCTTATGGTCGACTCTATTACAATCTGACAAACTATATTTAAACGGGCCACTGTGATTTGTAATGTAACCCAACCTCAAACCAGTGTAGGAATAAGGAGATCCTTTAAGGGTGGGTTTACTGGACTCAGATTAAGCCTTGTCCTACACTGAAAAGCTTGCTCCATGGAGAATCTCTATTGAAAGTGCTCTTTAGTTCAGGTCCAGGCTTCATTTATTGTATGTCTGGGAAACTGGCCCTGAGTGTTGAGACTGAGACACTGGCTCTGAGTGTTGAGACTGAGACACTGGCCCTATCTCAAATCCTCTTCCCTCGATTCCTCAAATCCTATCCCTTGCCTCCTCAACCGTACTGGAGGAGAACATCCAAGGTCCCTCCCCTCAGGCCTTCTTCTCCAATTGGTGCAAGGAATCATGAAAATACTAATTGAGATAGTAACTGACTTGTTTGAAGCTGATGTTGGTGGTTCCTCTCAAGGCACTTTTCAGTGTGTCTATCCACTCCTTCTCCCCCAGGGGATCTTCCTGAGTCCCGAACACATAGATGTCATGAGGAATGTGATCGGCCGTGTCGTCCCTGGTCTTGCCCTGACCCTTACACTGGAACCAAGATGCAATGCTGTGTGGGGGGCTGGCGTTCCCTTGGGAGAGACAATGATCAATCAGTCAATCAATCAATATCTTTTTTTATTTCAAATAGGAAATGTGTAGCTAGTTGTTGAGTCATTCAGCAAAACAATTATCCACTGAGTTAAAAAAAAATAACAGCAATATTGATATTGATCAATGGGCGATTCCATCTCAGCGTGGGCCCCAAAAACATTTTTGGTATCCGAGATTGTTCTGGCAATTCTCACATAGAAACTTCATTGTGAAGAAGGATGTTTCACATTATTTTTTACATTTGTTTCACAAAAAAAGACCCTATGATCTGTGAAGCGTAATTGATACAGACAACATCTTAAGAGTCATTATACTCCTTATGGTGTTCTCTATCCCATAGAGCCAGGCGGAGAGAGGATGCCCGTTGTCACAGTTCCAAGACCAGCCCTACGTGTCTGGCTAATCCTACATCAATGACGTGGGTGGATCTCAAAACTGAACCTGGATCAGCGTTAACTAGCAATGATATCCTTCGCCACCGTCGTCTTTTATTTATTAGAAACCAACTATAACACTATGTAAAATGTTCTATCTATTCTAGGTAAAAGGTAGACATTGAAGGCGGCCATTTTACCCATATTCCAGGTGCCAACGAATACCGTGATCATATCTGGCTCAGGCTTGTCCGAGTGTTTGTTCTTCATCTGCTGAAGGAGTTGACAGAACCCCTCTCTTTTCTGGTGACACACAGACAGACGTCAGAAGGGACACCGCACAGATAACATGAAAACGTAGCACCAAAGAACTTAGGAGGTCTTTACCTTTGTGTCGTCGAAGACAAACTCTTTCCTCAGAGTTTTCTCCTTCTCTGTTTCCAGCATGATCACCAGCTTGGCAACCTTCTGGGATTTCACGAGCTGTAAGACTTGACATGACATAGATTAGACCTATGACACTACTAAGTAGAATACTATATAGGGAATTAGGTGCCGTTTGGGACAAGGACTTAGATACAATACAGAATGTAAAATATAAATACAATTCTCTGGGATTTTATCATGAATAGAGTACTGACTTTTATTGTGAACAAAGTATTTGTCTTCTGGCCCATCTTTATACTTCTTGAAGTAGATCTTCCCAGTTTCCACATCCACCTTGAGGAACATCTTGGTTGTGAGACCAAGCAACTCTGATTTGACCTGTAAAAGAAGACCACGACCTCACAAGTTCACAAAAGAAACCTGTCCTGCAATTAAACCGTGCAAAGAACATTTGAAGAGAATCGTTCCAAAACGTTACATCCACAAATTTTTGCACATTTTGTTTAAATTATTATTTTTTAAATCTGAAATAATTCCTACGGGTACCTTCGTGTGCCTACGGGTGTCTACGGGTACCTTCGTGTGTAGAATATGACTGTTCCCACATGTTTTATTCATATGTTTAATGTGTATTAAAACAGGGTTTGGTTGTTCGTATCCTGTGATGTGGTTGTGTGGTCTAGCTATCTTCAGATGAATGAACTGTAAGTCGCTCTGGATAAGAGAATCTGCTGAAAATACTCACATGTTAAATGTAAATATTTTACATACAGATCTCATATTACTGTATTGATTAATTGTAGAAAAACTATATATACATATATATATATATATATATATATATATATATAGAACTGTACAAATGATATGTATATATATATATATACACACTGATGTAACAAATCATTTGTACAGTTCTTTAAATAAATTAAAAAATTGTCACATGACTGTGTAAAACCTAGCAGTACTACTTATTCCTCTGAGAGTGAGGCAGATATATATTATTACTGTGTAAAACCTAGCAGTACTACTGATTCCTCTGAGAGTGAGGCAGATATTTAGCATTTAGCAGTAAAACATGATTATTTGTCTCTCTGAAATGAAACCATCAAGTGATTTAGATTTTAAACAAATACATGTCTGTCATTGAACAACCCCCCATGCCATGATTTGATAGTGTATATAAAACACACCATTCTCTCATCATTTCTTTAAACATTAAAAGCCAATTTTCCAACATTTCTGAAAATGGATATATAGCGTTTTGGAATAAAACCTAATTTGAAGTTTACTCAGGGCAAACAACTGCCCCCTCTCATTGAAGCCACAGAAGTCCAAAGCGGACCACAGTACTGCAGACATTGTTAGCAAAAAAAAAAAAAACAGGATACCCCATTGTAGCGAATGTGAAAATAAATGTTTTTGTGGTCAATCTTCGTGGTAAAAAAAAACATTCAGATGACAATCATGTTACCGATAATTACTCCTATTACACCATATGCATGCCCTTAAACAAGAAGTATGATTACCCATAATTACTCCTATTACACCATATGCATGCCCTTAAACAAGAAGTGTGATTACCCATAATTACTCCTATTACACCATATGCATGCCCTTAAACAAGAAGTGTGATTACCCATAATTACTCCTATTACACCATATGCATGCCCTTAAACAAGAAGTGTGATTACCCATAATTACTCCTATTACACCATATGCATGCCCTTAAACAAGAAGTATGATTACCCATAATTACTCCTATTACACCATATGCATGCCCTTAAACAAGAAGTATGATTACCCATAATTACTCCTATTACACCATATGCATGCCCTTAAACAAGAAGTGTGATTACCCATAATTACTCCTATTACACCATATGCATGCCCTTAAACAAGAAGTATGATTACCCATAATTACTCCTATTACACCATATGCATGCCCTTAAACAAGAAGTGTGATTACCCATAATTACTCCTATTACACCATATGCATGCCCTTAAACAAGAAGTATGATTACCCATAATTACTCCTATTACACCATATGCATGCCCTTAAACAAGAAGTATGATTACCCATAATTACTCCTATTACACCATATGCATGCCCTTAAACAAGAAGTGTGATTACCCATAATTACTCCTATTACACCATATGCATGCCCTTAAACAAGAAGTATGATTACCCATAATTACTCCTATTACACCATATGCATGCCCTTAAACAAGAAGTGTGATTACCCATAATTACTCCTATTACACCATATGCATGCCCTTAAACAAGAAGTGTGATTACCCATAATTACTCCTATTACACCATATGCATGCCCTTAAACAAGAAGTATGATTACCCATAATTACTCCTATTACACCATATGCATGCCCTTAAACAAGAAGTATGATTTAGCTGCTATGGTCAGCCTGCATTACTACGGTTGGCCTTCAACTTGATACTCAATGAGAGGGGGCAGAGCTAGCCTGCATTACCACGGTTGGCCTTCAACTTGATACTCAATGAGAGGGGGCAGAGCTAGCCTGCATTACCACGGTTGGCCTTCAACTTGATACTCAATGAGAGGGGGCAGAGCTAGCCTGCATTACTACGGTTGGCCTTCAACTTGATACTCAATAAGAGGGGGCAGAGCTAGCCTGCATTACCACGGTTGGCCTTCAACTTGATACTCAATGAGAGGGGGCAGAGCTAGCCTGCATTACCACGGTTGGCCTTCAACTTGATACTCAATGAGAGGGGGCAGAGCTAGCCTGCATTACCACGGTTGGCCTTCAACTTGATACTCAATGAGAGGGGGCAGAGCTAGCCTGCATTACCACGGTTGGCCTTCAACTTGATACTCAATGAGAGGGGGCAGAGCTAGCCTGCATTACCACGGTTGGCCTTCAACTTGATACTCAATGAGAGGGGGCAGAGCTAGCCTGGAGCTAGCTGCGCATGTAATGTAGAGTATCAATGGTATGATTTCCTTGGCTTCACATTAATGGTGTCACATGGTCAATGCCTTTGTTCATTCAAATACACTCAATGAGTTTACCCCAATGATAATTGAGAGAAATCCCTTTGTTTCAGTCAAGTTTCTTTCTAAATCTGGCCTTTTGATATGTCATAAAGTTATGAAAATGCCTCTTGGCTATTGTATCTTTTATTATTTTTTATAGCTCACTTACTTCAAATGTAATAGGTGGTATTAGAGACCTTCTGTGGCCTCCGTCGTATCCAGCCCACTCAAACACGGCTGTTTTGGCCTGAAAAAAGGGAACTACAGTATTTGAAGGGGACTTCCTCACAACTGTGTTTTTACCCTGGTCGGGGTAAGTCAACATGACACAGGAAAGACGTTTCAGCATCTCAGAGGTCACCTACACCAGGGTCACTTAGAGATTGATAGATATAGAAAATGGATGAGCTTGGTGCAACAAAAAATAAAATTGAATAACGTTTTAATTTTCGAATATGATTTTCTTCCCAAATGAAACCCTATTCCCTTATATATAGTGTGTTACTTTTGGCCAGAGCCCTATGGGCCCTATAGTAGTGCACTATATAGGGAATAGGGTGCAATTTGGGACAGGTCCTAGGGTTTAGAATGGTGTTAAAACATTACCTTCTCTTCTATGGAGTAGAGCAGTTTGGTCAGTTGTTCCAGCCTGAAGGACACAGACTGGTCGGAATCTGCTGACACCTAGAAATTAAAACAGAAACGTGATGTGAATTAGACACTTAAAGAGACAACATAATTCATTTTAAACCAACTACTGGAAACATGATATCATATTCTATTGATAGGCAGAGTGTCTATGTCTGCAGAATAAACCAAGAAAAGGGCAGAGTGTCTATTTCTGCAGAAAAACCCAAGAAAAGTGCAGACTACACTATAGTAGAATAGAGCAGAGGTAGACTACAGTACACTATAGTAGAATAGAGCAGAGGTAGACTACAGTACACTATAGTAGAATAGAGCAGAGGTAGACTACAGTACACTATAGTAGAATAGAGCAGAGGTAGACTACAGTACACTATAGTAGAATAGAGCAGAGGTAGACTACAGTACACTATAGTAGAATAGAGCAGAGGTAGACTACAGTACACTATAGTAGAATAGAGCAGAGGTAGACTACAGTACACTATAGTAGAATAGAGCAGAGGTAGACTACAGTACACTATAGTAGAATAGAGCAGAGGTAGACTACAGTACACTACAGTAGAATAGAGCAGAGGTAGACTACAGTACACTATAGTAGAATAGAGCAGAGGTAGACTACAGTACACTATAGTAGAATAGAGCAGAGGCAGACTACAGTACACCATAGTAGAATAGAGCAGAGGTAGACTACACTACAGTAGAATAGAGCAGAGGTAGACTACAGTACACTATAGTAGAATAGAGCAGAGGTAGACTACAGTACACTACAGTAGAATAGAGCAGAGGTAGACTACAGTACACTATAGTAGAATAGAGCAGAGGTAGACTACAGTACACTATAGTAGAATAGAGCAGAGGTAGACTACAGTACACTATAGTAGAATAGAGCAGAGGTAGACTACACTACAGTAGAATAGAGCAGAGGTAGACTACAGTACACTATAGTAGAATAGAGCAGAGGTAGACTACAGTACACTACAGTAGAATAGAGCAGAGGTAGACTACAGTACACTACAGTAGAATAGAGCAGAGGTAGACTACAGTACACTATAGTAGAATAGAGCAGAGGTAGACTACAGGACACTATAGTAGAATAGAGCAGAGGTAGACTACACTACAGTAGAATAGAGCAGAGGCAGACTACACTACAGTAGAATAGAGCAGAGGTAGACTACACTATAGTAGAATAGAGCAGAGGCAGACTACACTACAGTAGAATAGAGCAGAGGTAGACTACAGGGCACTATAGTAGAATAGAGCAGAGGTAGACTACAGGACACTACAGTAGAATAGAGCAGAGGTAGACTACACTACAGTAGAATAGAGCAGAGGCAGACTACAGTACACTACAGTAGAATAGAGCAGAGGTAGACTACAGGACACTACAGTAGAATAGAGCAGAGGTAGACTACAGTACACTATAGTAGAATAGAGCAGAGGAAGACTACAGTACACTACAGTAGAATAGAGCAGAGGAAGACTACAGGACACTATAGTAGAATAGAGCAGAGGTAGACTACAGTACACTACAGTAGAATAGAGCAGAGGTAGACTACAGTACACTATAGTAGAATAGATCAGAGGTAGACTACACTACAGTAGAATAGAGCAGAGGTAGACTACACTATAGTAGAATAGAGCAGAGGTAGACTACAGTACACTACAGTAGAATAGAGCAGAGGTAGACTACAGTACACTACAGTAGAATAGAGCAGAGGTAGACTACATTACACTACAGTAGAATAGAGCAGAGGTAGACTACAGTACACTATAGTAGAATAGAGCAGAGGTAGACTACAGTACACTATAGTAGAATAGAGCAGAGGTAGACTACAGGACACTATAGTAGAATAGAGCAGAGGTAGACTACACTACACTACAGTAGAATAGAGCAGAGGTAGACTACAGTACACTACAGTAGAATAGAGCAGAGGTAGACTACAGTACACTATAGTAGAATAGAGCAGAGGTAGACTACAGGACACTATAGTAGAATAGAGCAGAGGTAGACTACAGTACACTACAGTAGAATAGAGCAGAGGTAGACTACACTACAGTAGAATAGAGCAGAGGTAGACTACAGTACACTACAGTAGAATAGAGCAGAGGTAGACTACAGGACACTACAGTAGAATAGAGCAGAGGTAGACTACAGTACACTATAGTAGAATAGAGCAGAGGTAGACTACAGTACACTATAGTAGAATAGAGCAGAGGTAGACTACAGGACACTACACTACAATGTTAAACTAAAACATCAGAGAACCTTCAGCAACATTCAGCTTTAATATAATAGCAACCTGCAATCACGCATCTACAACCAGGAAGCGCTACGTCTCATTTTAACAGAAAGACCAAGATCCTCTCCAATAAGAGCTCGCACCGACCCATTTCCTAATTGAGTGTTATTAACGGTAAACCGATTCCGTCTCCAATGCAGTTAAAAACCGTCTCTTTACTGAATGTTGACGTTCAAACGTCTGATTAAAAAAAAAAAAGTGAATATGAATAATGTCCACCTACCTGAGTCCTCAGACGTCCGATCCCTGGGGCCAGCTGCTGGTCCAGAAGCCTCTGAAAGGTCTCCAGAGTGGGCAGGGTACGGGAGATCTCGCTGGTACAACCAATAGGAGCATAGCAATTGTTTTAATGCTGTTTACCAGGGTTTATGGGGGTCAATTTCAATTCAGTTTCCATCCCTAATTGGCTGAACGAATTAAATGGACCCCGAAACCGACTGAGATCTCACTGACACCATTATAGGAGTACAGAAATGTTCTTGCATTTGACAAGGGACAATTAAACACTGTTCATAGTGAAAGCCAAGTAATATACATGTTGCAGAAGCAGCTACTGTCCGTCAGTACTGTGTACCTGTTCAGTTGTTTACAGTACTGTGTACCTGTTCAGTTGTTTACAGTACTGTGTACCTGTTCAGTTGTTTACAGTACTGTGTACCTGTTCAGTTGTTTACAGTACTGTGTACCTGTTCAGTTGTTTACAGTACTGCGTACCTGTTCAGTTGTTTACAGTACTGCGTACCTGTTCAGTTGTTTACAGTACTGCGTACCTGTTCAGTTGTTTACAGTACTGTGTACCTGTTCAGTTGTTTACAGTACTGTGTACCTGTTCAGTTGTTTACAGTACTGTGTACCTGTTCAGTTGTTTACAGTACCGTGTACCTGTTCAGTTGTTTACAGTACTGTGTACCTGTTCAGTTGTTTACAGTACTGTGTACCTGTTCAGTTGTTTACAGTACTGTGTACCTGTTCAGTTGTTTACAGTACTGTGTACCTGTTCAGTTGTTTACAGTACTGCGTACCTGTTCAGTTGTTTACAGTACTGCGTACCTGTTCAGTTGTTTACAGTACTGTGTACCTGTTCAGTTGTTTACAGTACTGCGTACCTGTTCAGTTGTTTACAGTACTGCGTACCTGTTCAGTTGTTTACAGTACTGCGTACCTGTTCAGTTGTTTACAGTACTGCGTACCTGTTCAGTTGTTTACAGTACTGCGTACCTGTTCAGTTGTTTACAGTACTGCGTACCTGTTCAGTTGTTTACAGTACTGCGTACCTGTTCAGTTGTTTACAGTACTGCGTACCTGTTCAGTTGTTTACAGTACTGCGTACCTGTTCAGTTGTTTACAGTACTGCGTACCTGTTCAGTTGTTTACAGTACTGCGTACCTGTTCAGTTGTTTACAGTACTGCGTACCTGTTCAGTTGTTTACAGTACTGCGTACCTGTTCAGTTGTTTACAGTACTGCGTACCTGTTCAGTTGTTTACAGTACTGTGTACCTGTTCAGTTGTTTACAGTACTGCGTACCTGTTCAGTTGTTTACAGTACTGCATACCTGTTCAGTTGTTTACAGTACTGCGTACCTGTTCAGTTGTTTACAGTATCGTGTACCTGTTCAGTTGTTTATAGTACCGTGTACCTGTTCAGTTGTTTACAGTACTGCGTACCTGTTCAGTTGTTTACAGTACTGCGTACCTGTTCAGTTGTTTACAGTACCGTGTACATGTTCAGCTGTTTACAGTACTGTGCACCCGTTCAGTTGTTTACAGTACTGTGTACCTGTTCAGTTGTTTACAGTACTGTGTACCTGTTCAGTTGTTTACAGTACTGTGTACCTGTTCAGTTGTTTACAGTACTGCGTACCTGTTCAGTTGTTTGCAGATTCCCATGGTGAGCTTCTTTAGATGGGGGAGGGATGGATTCCCACTCTGGACTTGCTCAGCATCGAGAGAGACCGAGGTGTGGAAGTATTCCTCAATGGATTTTTGGTGCTCTTCTGGCAGGCTGGACGATATGATTGAATTGAATTGAATTTATTTTGGGTAACAGACACATATAGAAACAAAATGTACAATGTGGACCCAGAGGATATCACTTGAAAGTATTAATAAAAAATATTTAAAATCCTTGAATTTACAGATGCATCATCAGTCAGTGTAATTTGTTCGTTGGTATGTAACTTAAACATGGGCAGCTGGGTAACACAATACTATGTCTTTAGTAACACAAGGGCAAATCGTAACTTCCTCTTTACAGTCAAATTGTATTTTCGTCTCCTCCTACTGACATTAATGCATGCTGAAGTGAAAACTCGACCTGACAGGAAGTTAGTATTTGTCCCACAATACTGAAGACACTTGAGAAGTATCAGTACATTGATTAGTTGAATGTGAGCCTTCAGTACATACTTAGACATATCGATGTGTTGTAGTCTCTGTAGGTATGTGTCTCCCAGGGAACTACAAGCCAGCTCTGAGCCTCGGGAATCCCCTCCTTGGATTTCTTTACTGTTCCTAGGGGGCAGCTGAGGAGGGCATTTCACTGGCTCCGTTGATCCAACAACTGTCGTAACTGTTAAGACATAACGTTATGTCCTGTGACAGCGAAAATAAATTGGACCTTTTACGGATGTGTGAGACAGGCCCCTTTGAGTTAAGCCTAAAGATCAGACTGCCTTAGCTTAGCTTAGCTGTAGCAGAAACAGACCAGAGAGAATGAGAGAATGTCTGTATCCTGAATGGCACCATACTCTTTACATAGTACACTATTTTTTGGACCAGAGCCTCATGGGAACCCATATGGGTTTCTGGTCTAAAGCAGTACACTATATAGGGGGAAAAGGGTACAATTTGAGATGCCAATGTCTATTAACCTAACCTGCTTCTTCCTCTGGCTCCTCCTCCTTCTGAACAGGGAACTGCAGGTGTGTAGCCAGACCCATGTTGGGACTGTAGAACGTCTCCACCAGGTCAGACAGCACAGAGAATAATTGGATAGGCACGCCCTCAGAGGCCTGGAGAGAGGCACAAAAGCAGTGGTGTAAAGTACTTCATTTAAAAAAAATCTACTTGAAAGTACTACTTAAGTAGTTTGAGTTTATTTTTACAGGGACAGTGCACATTAATCAACGTTTCAGTAAAAGTGACGGTTTTAGCCAGCCGGGCTAATTTTCAAGGACAATGATGTACTTTTTACTCCATACATTTTTCCCCTGACACTCAAAAGTACATGTATTTATTATGGATTCCCATTGGCCAATAGCAGCAGCTTCTCTTCCTGGGGTCCAGCAAAATGAAGGCAGTTTATAGCATTTTTAAAAAAAACATTACAATACATTCACAGATATCACAAACACACTGTGTGCCCTCAGGCCCCTACTCCATCACTACCACATATCTACAGTACTAAATCCATGTGTACGTGTGCATATAGGGCATATGTTATTGTCTGTGTTTATATGCATGTGTCTTTGCCTATGTTCACGTTGCTTCACAGGTTAGTAGATTTCTCTGGGTCTAATGCGAATCATCAACACTTACAGGTTAGTGAACTACAGAACAGAACAGTAATCACAGCCTAGTACCCTTTGGAGTCCACAATGGTAGTAGTACAGATTTGAAAAATCTGGGCAAATATAATCCAACACAAGTGTGAAATGGTTTGAAGAATTGAAAGTTCCAGGCACTCATGTGGGTTTAAATGTATGTAGTACCATCAAGCCATGGTCCTGATACACTGTTTCTCAACGATCTCATCACAGGCTAGTACACTTCTGAGTTTAGTGCACTTCTGAGTTTAGTACACTACAACAGCAAGACAAGAACACTACAGAGCACCAACAGCAAGACAAGAACACTACAGAGCACCAACAGGAAGGCAAGAACACTACAGAGCACCAACAGTAAGACAAGAACACTACAGAGCAACAACAGTAAGACAAGAACACTACAGAGCACCAACAACAAGACAATAACACTACAGAGCACCAACAGTAAGACAAGAACACTACAGAGCACCAACAGCAAGACAAGAACACTACAGAGCACCAGCAGCAAGACAAGAACACTACAGAGCATCAACAGCAAGACAAGAACACTACAGAGCACCAACAGGAAGACAAGAACACTACAGAGCACCAACAGTAGGACAAGAACACTACAGAGCACCAACAGTAAGACAAGAACACTAGAGAGCACCAACAGGAAGGCAAGAACACTACAGAGCACCAACAGTAAGACAAGAACACTACAGAGCACCAACAGTAGGACAAGAACACTACAGAGCACCAACAGTAAGACAAGAACTCTACAGAGCATCAACAGGAAGACAAGAACACTACAGAGCACCAACAGTAAGGCAAGAACACTACAGAGCACCAACAGTAAGGCAAGAACACTACAGAGCACCAACAGGAAGACAAGAACACTACAGAGCACCAACAGCAAGACAAGAACACTACAGAGCACCAACAGGAAGACAAGAACACTACAGAGCACCAACAGTAAGACAAGAACACTACAGAGCACCAACAGTAAGGCAAGAACACTACAGAGCACCAACAACAAGACAAGAACACTACAGAGCACCAACAGTAAGACAAGAACACTACAGAGCACCAACAGCAAGACAAGAGCACCAACTGTAAGACAAGAACACTACAGAGCACCAACAGGAAGACAAGAACACTACAGAGCACCAACAGGAAGACAAGAACACTACAGAGCACCAACAGCAAGACAAGAGCACTACAGAGCACCAACAGGAAGACAAGAACACTACAGAGCACCAACAGCAAGACAAGAGCACCAACTGTAAGACAAGAACACTACAGAGCACCAACAGTAAGACAAGAACACTACAGAGCACCAACTGTAAGACAAGAACACTACAGAGCACCAACAGCAAGACAAGAACACTACAGAGCACCAACAGGAAGACAAGAACACTACAGAGCACGAACAGCAAGACAAGAGCACTACAGAGCACCAACAACAAGACAATAACACTACAGAGCACCAACAGTAAGACAAGAACACTACAGAGCACCAACAGCAAGACAAGAGCACCAACAGTAAGACAAGAACACTACAGAGCACCAACAGGAAGACAAGAACACTACAGAGCACCAACAGTAAGACAAGAACACTACAGAGCACCAACAGGAAGACAAGAACACTACAGAGCACCAACAGTAAGACAAGAACACTACAGAGCACCAACAGCAAGACAAGAACACTACAGAGCACCAACAGGAAGACAAGAACACTACAGAGCACCAACAGCAAGACAAGAACACTACAGAGCACCAACAGCAAGACAAGAGCACCAACTGTAAGACAAGAACACTACAGAGCACCAACAGTAAGACAAGAACACTACAGAGCACCAACTGTAAGACAAGAACACTACAGAGCACCAACAGCAAGACAAGAACACTACAGAGCACCAACAGCAAGACAGGCTAGTAGCCTGTTCTTCTCATCTCTCTACTTGGTGCTTCCTCTCTGGTGCCAGTATAGATCTTCTCAGTGTGGCAACGTGAGAGTTCTTCTAAGGCTTTATGTTTCCAGAGAGACTTGATGTTGTATGAATGACAGGGTTTCCTTCTAGACCAATCATACAGCTTAAACACTCTTTCCACTGTTTGGCTAAATTCCAAGGGCTTTAGCGTACAAACTACCAAGTCACCTGGGTTCGTTAGCGTATTAACTACCTAGTCACCTGGTTTCTTTAGAGTATTAACTACCTAGTCACCTGGTTTCGTTAGCGTATTAACTACCTAGTCACCTGGTTTCGTTAGCGTATTAACTACCTAGTCACCTGGTTTCGTTAGCGTATTAACTACCTAGTCACCTGGTTTCGTTAGCGTATTAACTACCTAGTCACCTGGTTTCGTTAGCGTATTAACTACCTAGTCACCTGGTTTCGTTAGCGTATTAACTACCAAGTCACCTGGTTTCTTCAGAGTATTAACTACCAAGTCACCTGGTTTCTTCAGAGTATTAACTACCTAGTGACTTGTTTTCTTCAGCCCATTTCACAGCCACTGTGGATACGTTGATTAATTTAAATGCAGTGAAAATCTATATTTTTGCGTGAAGGGTCTGCTATTTTCTGTTGCGCACAAGATTAACTTTGTGGCTTTTCATACGCCCACGCCTCAGAATAATTTATAACTTTCTGCTACTGAAAGAGGAAGACGGTTTTGATCAACATTGGCAGTGGCCTGTAGAAACCGTAGTACCCTTCAACATTAGCAGAGTGGCCTGTAGAAACCGTAGTTTCCTTTCAGCATTAGCAGAGTGGCCTGTAGAAATCGTAGTACCCTTCAACATTAGCAGAGTGGCCTGTAGAAACCGTAGTACCTTTCAACATTAGCAGAGTGGCCTGTAGAAACCGTAGTACCCTTCAGCATTAGCAGAGTGGCCTGTAGAAACCGTAGTACCCTTCAGCATTAGCAGAGTGGCCTGTAGAAATCGTAGTACCCTTCAACATTAGCAGAGTGGCCTGTAGAAACCGTAGTACCCTTCAACATTAGCAGAGTGGCCTGTAGAAATCGTAGTACCCTTCAACATTAGCAGAGTGGCCTGTTGAAACTGAAGTACCCTTCAACATTAGCAGAGTGGCCTGTAGAAACTGAAGTACCCTTCAACATTAGCAGAGTGGCCTGTTGAAACCAAAGTACCCTTTAACATTAGCAGAGTGGCCTATGGAAACCGAAGTACCCTTCAACATTAGCAGAGTGGCCTGTTGAAACCAAAGTACCCTTCAACATTAGCAGAGTGGCCTGTAGAAACCGAAGTACCCTTCAACATTAGCAGAGTGGCCTGTAGAAACTGAAGTACCCTTCAACATTAGCAGAGTGGCCTGTTGAAACCAAAGTACCCTTTAACATTAGCAGAGTGGCCTATGGAAACCGAAGTACCCTTTAACATTAGCAGAGTGGCCTATGGAAATCGTTTTAACCTTCACGTCTGTGTTTAGCTCAGGCTAAAACTCAAGATGACTATAATGCTTTTCAGCTACAATAGATCAATGAAAATCGATCTAATTCATCACTACTGTAGAGTCGTCTCTAGGTTCTGAATATTCTGACTGCCACACTAATACAGGCATATTAACCAGAAGTGTTTCCATCTCAACCTCAGCCTAACACAACGATGCCTTTGTGTGACAGAGAGAGAGCAGAGAGAGTGGGCCTACAGATGAAGAGACATCCGGTGTACTGTATTCGCCCTTCATTAAAGAAGAGGACATTAGCAGTGTCGCATATTCACAGCCACAGGAAACAAGGCTGTTTATATTTAGTGTCTAGTTCTATGGAGCGCTCACACTTCAGCACATTTTTTTTTCCTCTCCGCACAAGTACGGCTTGGTTCAACGTACTGTATAACCAAAATAGGTTGCACAATATTCACAATACACCGGTACATTCCAGAACTCTACCACCACACATGGCCTTTTTTCATTGCTGACGGTATTGAAAACCAGAGCAGAAGTTGTCTGATTATTGAGGAATTGAGAAGTGGCTCTTAAAATAGCCCTTAACACCCAACACCTGGGAAGAGACCATATCAGCCATACAAGTTGGTGGTATAAGGCTCAGAACTTGTGTTGATCAACATAGTAACGGTAAATGCTTTGTGGGGGGGTTCTACGCTCAAAATGGAGTTCAGATCTCAGCTGAACCGAGAGATTCATCCCCTCAAAAGAGTTGTATCACCTGGACTGAGAGCTTCCTCCCCTCAAAAGAGTTGTATCACCTGGACTGAGAGCTTCATCCCCTCAAAAGAGTTGTATCACCTGGACTGAGAGCTTCCTCCCCTCAAAAGAGTTGTATCACCTGGACTGAGAGCTTCCTCCCCTCAAAAGAGTTGTATCACCTGGACTGAGAGCTTCCTCCCCTCAAAAGAGTTGTATCACCTGGACTGAGAGATTCCTCCCCTCAAAAGAGTTGTATCACCTGAACTGAGAGCTTCCTCCCCTGAAAAGAGTTGTATCACCTGGACTGAGAGATTCCTCCCCTCAAAAGAGTTGTATCACCTGGACTGAGAGCTTCCTCCCCTCAAAAGAGTTGTATCACCTGGACTGAGAGCTTCCTCCCCTCAAAAGAGTTGTATCACCTGGACTGAGAGATTCCTCCCCTCAAAAGAGTTGTATCACCTGGACTGAGAGATTCCTCCCCTCAAAAGAGTTGTATCACCTGGACTGAGAGATTCCTCCCCTCAAAAGAGTTGTATCACCTGGACTGAGAGATTCCTCCCCTCAAAAGAGTTGTATCACCTGGACTGAGAGCTTCCTCCCCTCAAAAGAGTTGTATCACCTGGACTGAGAGATTCCTCCCCTCAAAAGAGTTGTATCACCTGAACTGAGAGCTTCCTCCCCTCAAAAGAGTTGTATCACCTGGACTAAGCGCTTCCTCCCCTCAAAAGAGTTGTATCACCTGGACTAAAAGCTTCTGCCCCTCAAAAGAGTTGTCTCACCTGGACCGAGAGCTTCCTGTCCTCATTGGGTAGGATCCTGTAGGTATACACACAGTTCTGGTACCTGGAAATAGAAGAGATGGGATAGTATCATAAGGATTACAGCAGATATGTAATCTTGAATGTTTTTAAGAGAAGAGTGTGACAGGTGCAGTAATAACAGACGGCATCTTACACACTTCCATTGGTCTTTCTCTTTCCAACGGAAAATAGCACATGACCATTTCTGTATTTGTTTACCAGTTATTCAAATGAGCGCCCACAGTGACACAAAGATGTGTGGTGTGAGTTGTACAGTGCGGTCGAACCAGCTTTGCGGCATGACAGCATGTGCAGATACGTTGGCCGCTGCAGTAATAAGCATGTGTACTTTAAAATCGGTCTTCATTACATACAAAATTCCCGCCATTTAGTTAGTCACATCTAAAACTGCACGAAACACCAACAGTATTCTAGACAGTTTCTCTGGTTGATCAAAGTCTTGAGGAAAAACCTTTTCAATTCCAACAGATGTTGATTTATGTCATGAAGAAACAGAAAGTCTACATCACATTGTTTTGCTTTGTCTGTGTCTAACAATGTTTGTACCATGTTTGTGCTGCTACCACGTTGTTGTCATGTTGTGTTGCTACCATGCTGTGTTGTCATGTTGTGCTGCTACCACGTTGTTGTCATGTTGTGTTGCTACCATGCTGTGTTGTCATGTTGTGCTGCTACCACGTTGTTGTCATGTTGTGTTGCTACCATGCTGTGTTGTCATGTTGTGTTGCTACCGTGTTGTGTTGTCATGTTGTGTTGCTACCGTGTTGTGTTGTCATGTTGTGTTGCTACCTTGTTGTTGTCATGTTGTGTTGCTACCGTGTTGCTGTCATGTTGTGTTGCTACCATGCTGTGTTGTTATGTTGTGTTGCTACCATGCTGTGTTGTCATGTTGTGTTGCTACCTTGTTGTTGTCATGTTGTGTTGCTACCGTGTTGTTGTCATGTTGTGTTGCTACCACGTTGTTGTCATGTTGTGTTGCTACCATGCTGTGTTGTCATGTTGTGTTGCTGCCATGTTGTTGTCATGTTGTGTTGCTACCGTGTTGTTGTCATGTTGTGTTGCTACCATGCTGTGTTGTCATGTTGTGTTGCTACCTTGTTGTTGTCATGTTGTGTTGCTACCGTGTTGTTGTCATGTTGTGTTGCTACCATGCTGTGTTGTCATGTTGTGTTGCTACCATGCTGAGTTGTCATGTTGTGTTGCTACCTTGTTGTTGTCATGTTGTGTTGCTACCATGTTATTATCATGTTGCTACCGTGTTTTTGTCATGTTGTGTTGCTACCATGTTATTATCATGTTGCTACCGTGTTGTTGTCATGTTGTGTTGCTACCATGCTGTGTTGTCATGTTGTGCTGCTACCACGTTGTTGTCATGTTGTGTTGCTACCATGCTGTGTTGTCATGTTGTCTTTGCTGCCATGTTGTTGTCATGTTGTGTTGCTGCCATGTTGTTGTCATGTTGTGTTGCTACCACGTTGTTGTCATGTTGTGTTGCTACCATGCTGTGTTGTCATGTTGTGCTGCTACCACGTTGTTGTCATGTTGTGTTGCTACCATGCTGTGTTGTCATGTTGTGCTGCTACCACGTTGTTGTCATGTTGTGTTGCTACCATGCTGTGTTGTCATGTTGTGTTGCTACCGTGTTGTGTTGTCATGTTGTGTTGCTACCGTGTTGTGTTGTCATGTTGTGTTGCTACCTTGTTGTTGTCATGTTGTGTTGCTACCGTGTTG
Organism: Oncorhynchus mykiss; assembly: GCF_013265735.2. Classification (NCBI taxonomy): domain Eukaryota; kingdom Metazoa; phylum Chordata; class Actinopteri; order Salmoniformes; family Salmonidae; genus Oncorhynchus; species Oncorhynchus mykiss. Next base: position 97,102,497 of record NC_048569.1, on the reverse strand, counting down.
CTGTCATGTTGTGTTGCTACCATGCTGTGTTGTTATGTTGTGTTGCTACCATGCTGTGTTGTCATGTTGTGTTGCTACCTTGTTGTTGTCATGTTGTGTTGCTACCGTGTTGTTGTCATGTTGTGTTGCTACCACGTTGTTGTCATGTTGTGTTGCTACCATGCTGTGTTGTCATGTTGTGTTGCTGCCATGTTGTTGTCATGTTGTGTTGCTACCGTGTTGTTGTCATGTTGTGTTGCTACCATGCTGTGTTGTCATGTTGTGTTGCTACCTTGTTGTTGTCATGTTGTGTTGCTACCGTGTTGTTGTCATGTTGTGTTGCTACCATGCTGTGTTGTCATGTTGTGTTGCTACCATGCTGAGTTGTCATGTTGTGTTGCTACCTTGTTGTTGTCATGTTGTGTTGCTACCATGTTATTATCATGTTGCTACCGTGTTTTTGTCATGTTGTGTTGCTACCATGTTATTATCATGTTGCTACCGTGTTGTTGTCATGTTGTGTTGCTACCATGCTGTGTTGTCATGTTGTGCTGCTACCACGTTGTTGTCATGTTGTGTTGCTACCATGCTGTGTTGTCATGTTGTCTTTGCTGCCATGTTGTTGTCATGTTGTGTTGCTGCCATGTTGTTGTCATGTTGTGTTGCTACCACGTTGTTGTCATGTTGTGTTGCTACCATGCTGTGTTGTCATGTTGTGCTGCTACCACGTTGTTGTCATGTTGTGTTGCTACCATGCTGTGTTGTCATGTTGTGCTGCTACCACGTTGTTGTCATGTTGTGTTGCTACCATGCTGTGTTGTCATGTTGTGTTGCTACCGTGTTGTGTTGTCATGTTGTGTTGCTACCGTGTTGTGTTGTCATGTTGTGTTGCTACCTTGTTGTTGTCATGTTGTGTTGCTACCGTGTTGTTGTCATGTTGTGTTGCTACCATGCTGTGTTGTTATGTTGTGTTGCTACCATGCTGTGTTGTCATGTTGTGTTGCTACCTTGTTGTTGTCATGTTGTGTTGCTACCGTGTTGTTGTCATGTTGTGTTGCTGCCACGTTGTTGTCATGTTGTGTTGCTACCATGCTGTGTTGTCATGTTGTGTTGCTGCCATGTTGTTGTCATGTTGTGTTGCTACCGTGTTGTTGTCATGTTGTGTTGCTACCATGCTGTGTTGTCATGTTGTGTTGCTACCTTGTTGTTGTCATGTTGTGTTGCTACCATGTTGTTGTCATGTTGTGTTGCTACCATGCTGTGTTGTTATGTTGTGTTGCTACCATGCTGTGTTGTCATGTTGTGTTGCTACCTTGTTGTTGTCATGTTGTGTTGCTACCATGTTATTATCATGTTGCTACCATGTTTTTGTCATGTTGTGTTGCTACCATGTTATTATCATGTTGCTACCATGTTATTATCATGTTGCTACCATGTTATTATCATGTTACTACCATGTTGTTATCATGTTGTTGCTACCATGTTATTATCATGTTGCTACCATGTTGTTATCATGTTGTTGCTGCCATGTTATTATCATGTTGTTGCTACCATGTTATTATCATGTTGCTACCATGTTGTTATCATGTTGTTGCTGCCATGTTATTATCATGTTGTTGCTACCATGTTATTATCATGTTGCTACCATGTTTTTGTCATGTTGTGTTTCTACCATGTTATTATCATGTTGCTACCGTGTTGTTGTCATGTTGTTGCTACCATGCTGTGTTGTTCAGCCTCTTTCCCAGCAGGCCTCTTGACAGGCCGTTATTGTAAATAAGAATTTGTTCCTAATTGACTTGCCTAGTTTTATAAAGGTTTAATAAATGTAAATCAAAAACATGCAAAGCGCTGTCAGTTCCATACTGCAGGAGAAACTGTATCTGAAGTACTGTACACTTCTGTTCAAACGCCTTAGATGCCCTCAACTGGCAGCTTCATTAAATAGTACCCACAAAACACCAGTCTCAACGTTAACAGTGAAGAGGCGACTCCGGGATGCTGGCCTTCTAGGCGGAGTTGCAAAGAAAAAGCCATGTCTCAGACTGGCCAATAAAAAGTAAAGATTAAGATGGGCAAAATAACACAGACACTGGACAGAGGAACACGGAGTCGCCTCTTCACTGTTGATGTTGAGACTGGACAGAGGAACTCTGCCTAGAAGGCCAGCATCCCGGAGTCGCCTCCTCACTGTTGATGTTAAACCTGGACAGAGGATCTCTGCCTAGAAGGCCAGCATCCCGGAGTCGCCTCTTCACTGTTGAAGCTGCCAGTTGAGGACTTGTGAGGCGTCTGTTTCTCAAACTAGACACTCTAATGTACTTGTTCTCTTGCTCAGTTGTGCACCGGGGCCTCCCACTCTTCTTTCTATTCTGGTTAGAGACAGTTTGTGCTGCTCTGTGAAGGGAGTAGTACACAGCGTTGTACGAGATCTTCAGTTTCCTGGTAATTTCTAGCATGGAATAGCCTTCATTTCTCAGAACAAGAACAAGAATAGACTGACGAGTTTCAGAAGAAACCCTAACCCTTTCTGGCCATTTTGAGCCTGTAATCAAACCCACAAAGGCTGATGCTCCAGATACTCAACTAGTCTAAAGAAGGCCAGTCTTATTGCTTCTTTAATCAGGCCACAGTTTTCAGCTGTGCTAACATAATTGCGAAAGGGTTTTCAAAGGATCAATTAGCCTTTTTAAAATTATAAACTTGGATTAGCTAACACAACGTGCCGTTGGAACACAGGAGTGATGTTTGCTGATAATGGGCCTCTGTACGCCTATGTAGATATTCCATAAAACAATCAGTCATTTCCAGCTACAATAGTCATTTACAACATTAACAATGTCTACACTGTATTTCTGATCAATTTGATGTTATTTTAATGGACAAAAAAAGTATATATATATATTTTTTTAATAAAAAAACAAGGACATTTCTAAGTGACCCCAAACTTTTGAACGTTGGTGAAGGTATTTTACAGATTGAAATCCCAATAACAAAAGCATTTAGCGCCGATCCTGGTTTCATTTACGATTTAAAGTTTTGATAAGCTCTTCTTACGGAAAGGGACACGACTTCAACAGATGATCTTCCTTCCTCAATTTGAACTTTCCAACATCATTGTAGCTCAGTATATGTTTAACTGTCAATTCTTTCTTGAAACAGACTAGTCAGTATTCAGTATGGGATGGTTTACTCTCCCTACTCACAGCTACTTTCAACTGCTACCTGCACGCAAAGAGATATACAGGGATGAACTCTCAACAGACGACCGACTGTCCTCAATTAGATCTTTCCAACATCGTTGTTGACAGGTAAATGTTCAACTGTCAATTATTTCCTTGTCTGTTTTTCTTTGCAACAGAAATTATACTGCAGTTAGTAATCAGTATGGCAGTATGGTTTCCTCTCAAAGCTACTTTCAACTACTTTACAAAGAGATATAAGGGATGAACATCTCGGAACATCTTCCTTCCTCAATTTGATCTTTCCAACATAATTTTAGACTGTTAAACTGTCCATTTTATCCATATATATATATATATATATATATATATATGTATCTTATGGTATGTTTTACTTACAGAACACAGAGGGCGTAGGCACCCTGTATGGACTCACTGTCCCGGAGGAGGAAGCTCCCATCCTTAGCTGCTTTGGAGAGCAGATCCTCAGCCTTAGATCGGGTGATATTACCATGGTGCCATGGCTGGAGCGACGTAGACATCCTGGTCTTCTACTGAAAACACTCAGCTACATACAGCATCGACTATCACACTAGACAAGGACTTATCAGGGAAGATTCAACTGTAGCTAGTAACCATACTCTTCATGTTTCGCGTATGTTCTCTTCTCCTCCACTCTCGCTCTCTCTTGCTCTCTCTCTCTCTCTCTCTCTCTCTCTCTTCCTGTTAGTGGGGAGAAAGCTGTAAAAGGGAAGCTGCTACAAACACGGCTGTGAACTTCCTCATTTGAGAAGCGAGAGCGAGAGGAGGGCCAGAGAGAGAGGAGGACCAGAAAGAGCGAGAGAGTGAGAGGAGAATCAGACAGAGAGAGAGAGGGGAGGATCAGAGAGAGAGAGAGAGAGAGAGGGAGGATCAGAGAGAGAGAGAGAGAGAGGAGGATCAGAGAGAGAGAAAGAGAGGGAGGATCAGAGTGAGAGAGGGAGGATCAGGGAGAGGGAGGATCAGGGAGAGAGGAGGATCCGGGAGAGAAGAGGATCGGAGAGAGAGAGGAGGATCAGAGAGAGAGAGGAGGATCATAGAGAGGGAGAGAGAGAGAGAGGAGGATCAGAGAGAAAGAGGGAGAGAGATAGACAAAGAGGGAGAAAGATAGACAGAGAGTGAGAGAGAGAGGGGTTCAGAGAGAGAGAGAGAGCAAGAGGAGGACCAGAGAGAGAGAGAGCAAGAGGAGGACCAGAGGGAGAGAGCAAGAGGAGGACCAGAGAGAGGAGGTCCAGAATTATCTATCCAAAATGGAGATGTATGGATAAACCACTTTTCCGGCCTTTTTGGCCCTATAACAAAGAACAAACAGCAAAATCATACACATGATCAAATACAAATCTTAGAATCAACTATTAAAGACAACCAGAACCCACTGGATTCTCCAACTACATTGAATGAACAACAGGACAAAATACAAATCCTCCAACCCAAAAAGGCCTGTGATGTTGATGGTATCCTAAATTAAATGATAAAATATACAGACCACAATTCCAATTGGCTATACTTTAACTCTTTAACATCATCCTCAGCTCTGGCATCTTCCCCAATATTTGGAACCAAGGACTGATCAGCCCAATCCACAAAGTGGAGACAAATTTTAGCGTGGGATATGCGTCAACAGCAACCTTCGAAAAGTCGTCTGCATTATCATTGTTAACAGCAGACTCGTACATTTCCTCAGTGAAAACAATGTACTGAGCAAATGTCAAATTACCGTATGACAGACCATGCCCACACAAATTGACAAAGAAACAAACCAAAACAAAGGTAAAGTATTCTCATGCTTTGTTGATTTCCCAAAAACTTTTGACTCAATTTGGCATGAGGGTCTGCTATACAAACTGATGGAAAGTGGTGTTGGGGGTAAAACATACAACTTTCTAAAATCACAAACAACAAGTGACAACAAGGTTAAAATGGAGAAAAAAAACACAATTCTTTCCACATGGCCGTGGGGTGAGACAGGGATGCAGCTTAAGCCCCACCCTCTTCAACATATATATCAACAAATTAGCGATGGCACAAGAACAGTCTACAGCACCCGGCCTCACCCTACTAGAATCCGAAGTCAAATGTCTACTGTTTGCTGATGATCTGGTGCTTCTGTCACCAACCAAGGAGGGCCTACAGCAGCACCTAGATCTTCTGTACAGATTCTGTCAGATCTGGGCCCTGACAGTAAATCTCAGTAAGACAAAAATAATGGTGTTCCAAAATAGGTACTGTTGTCAGGATCACAAATGCAAATTCCATCTAGACACTGTTGCCCTAGAGCACACAAAAAAACTATACATACCTCGGCCTTAACATCAGCGCCACATGTAACTTCCGCAAAGCTGTGAACGATCTGAGAGACAAGGCAAGAAGGGCATTCTATGCCATCAAAAGGAACATAAAAATTGACATACCAATTAGGATCTTGCAAAAAAAATACTAGAATCAGATTTAGAGCCCATTTCCCTTCATGGTTGTGAGGTCTGGGGTCCGCTCACCAACCAAGAATTCAAACAATGGGACAATCACCAAATTGAGACTGCATGCATAATTCTGCAAAAATATCCCCTGTGTACAAAGTAAAACACCAATTATTATTATTTTTTTAACCTTTATTTATTTTATTGGACCTTTATTTAACTAGGCAAGTCAGTTAATTAAGAACAAAATCTTATTTACAATGACGGCCTAGGAACAGTGGGTTAACTGCCTTGTTCAGGGGCAGAAGGACAGATTTTTACCTTGTCAGTTCGGGGATTTGGTCTAGCAAAATAATACATGCAGAGCAGAATTAGGCCGATACCCGCTAATGATCAAAATCCAGAAAAGAGATGTTAAATTCTACAACCACCTAAAAATAAGCGATTCCCAAATCTTCCATAACAAAGCCATCACCTACACTTAGATGAACCTGGAAAAGAGTCCCCTAAGCAAGCTGGTCCTGGGGCTTCATTCGCAAACACAAACACACCCCACAGAGCCCCATGACAGCAACACAATTAGACCCAACCAAATCATGAGAAAACAAACAGATAATTACTTGACACATTGGAAAGAATTAACATAAAAACAGAGCAAACTAGAATGTTATTTGTCCCTAAACAGAGAGTACACAGTGGCAGAATACCTGACCACTGTGACTGACCCAAAATTAAGGAAAGATTTGACTATGTACAGACTGGTGAGCATAGCCTTGCTATTGAGAAAGGCCGCCGAAGGCAGACCTGGCTCTCAAGAGAAGACAGGCTATGTGCTCACTGCCCACAAAATGAGGTGGAAACTGAGCTGCACGTCCTAACCTCCTGCCAAATGTATGACCATATTAGAGACACATATTTCCCTCAGATTACACAGACCCACAAAGAATTTGACAACAAACCCAATTTTGATAAACTCCCATATCTATTGGGTGAAATACCAGTGTGACATCACAGCAGCAATATTTGTGACCTGTTGTCACAAGAAAAGGGCAACCAGTGAAGAACAAAAAACATTGTAAATACAATATATTTTGTACTTGAACTATTTTCACATCGTTACAACGCTGTATATTTACATAATATGACATTTGAAACGTCTTTATTATTTTTAGAACTTGTTTTGTCAATGTAAACATGTTTCCCATGCCAATAAAGCCCTTAAATTGTATGTAATTGAGAGAGAAAGGCCAGAGTTATTCTACACATTGGTAGCTTCGCCTAATGAAGAGCAAGACATGCAGCTTTGAATAGATTTTCCCCCCTTTATTTAACTAGGCAAGTCCATTAAAGAACAAATTCTTATTTTCATTGACTGCCTAGGAACACTGCCTTGTTCACTGCCTTGTTAAGGGGAAGAACGACAGATTTTTACCTTGTCAGCTCGGGGATTCGATCTTGCAACCTTCCGGTTACTAGGTCCAACACTCTAACCACTAGGCTGCCCTGCCGCCTCTACACTCTAACCACTAGGCTGCCCTGCCGCCTCTACGCTCTAACCACTAGGCTGCCCTGCCACCTCTACACTCTAACCACTAGGCTGCCCTGCCGCCTCTACACTCTAACCACTAGGCTGCCCTGCCGCCTCTACACTCTAACCACTAGGCTGCCCTGCCGCCTCTACACTCTAACCACTAGGCTGCCCTGCCGCCTCTACACTCTAACCACTAGGCTGCCCTGCCGCCTCTACACTCTAACCACTAGGCTGCCCTGCCGCCTCTACACTCTAACCATTAGGCTACCCTGCCGCCTCTACACTCTAACCATTAGGCTGCCCTGCCGCCTCTACACTCTAACCACTAGGCTGCCCTGCCGCCTCTACACTCTAACCACTAGGCTGCCCTGCCGCCTCTACACTCTAACCACTAGGCTGACCTGCCGCCTCTACACTCTAACCACTAGGCTGCCCTGCCGCCTCTACACTCTAACCATTAGGCTACCCTGCCGCCTCTACACTCTAACCATTAGGCTGCCCTGCCGCCTCTACACTCTAACCACTAGGCTGCCCTGCCGCCTCTACACTCTAACCATTAGGCTACGCCGCCACACTGGTTACCAGGATTCAGGAAATCCAATGAGAATCATACAGTCCAGGTGGCTGTTAAGTCTGAGGACCAATCTACTAGTTACTAAGCCTACAGTTTCTTACACTTAATTAAGCTATTCATTACACACTCGCACCTTAAAACGCACACACACACACACACACACACACACACACACACACACACAAAATGTGTTTTTTTTAGAATGTGGTTTTTGCATCAGCAGTTGTTCTCCTTGTGTTGTCAGTCACTGGCAGCTGTTCAGTTAGCCCATGTCAGCTAAAAAAACAGTTAGTTAGTGTTATTGGTAAGTTAACCTAGTTAGTGTAGTTAGTCTAGCCAGCTGTGTACACCACTTTACAAAGTGTTATTTAATAACCACTAAGACAGTCTATAACCTCAGTCTACTCTGTACAGAGTGGAATTTAATAACCACTAAGACAGTCTATAACCTCAGTCTACTCTGTACAGAGTGGAATTGAATAACCACTAAGCCAGTCTATAACCTCAGTCTACTCTGTACAGAGTGGAATTTAATAACCACTACTAAGACAGTCTATAACCTCAGTCTACTCTGTACAGAGTGGAATTTAATAACCACTAAGACAGTCTATAACCTCAGTCTACTCTGTACAGAGTGGAATTGAATAACCACTAAGACAGTCTATAACCTCAGTCTACTCTGTACAGAGTGGAATTGAATAACCACTAAGCCAGTCTATAACCTCAGTCTACTCTGTACAGAGTGGAATTTAATAACCGTTATTAAGACAGTCTATAACCTCAGTCTACTCTGTACAGAGTGGAATTTAATAACCACTAAGACAGTCTATAACCTCAGTCTACTCTGTACAGAGTGGAATTTAATAACCACTAAGACAGTCTATAACCTCAGTCTACTCTGTACAGAGTGGAATTTAATAACCACTACTAAGACAGTCTATAACCTCAGTCTACTCTGTACAGAGTGGAATTTAATAACCACTACTAAGACAGTCTATAACCTCAGTCTTCTCTGTACAGAGTGGAATTTAATAACCACTAAGACAGTCTATAACCTCAGTCTACTCTGTACAGAGTGGAATTTAATAACCACTAAGACAGTCTATAACCTCAGTCTACTCTTTAAGGTGTATAAGCACATAGAATGAAAAAAGACACCATTTATATATATATATATATGTGTAACAATTTATTAATTTACAGTCCTAAAGTGAAGATACAGTCAAATGTATAAATAACAGAAAGGCTATGAGATATTTTAGGTGAGAACAGTTGGCTCATTGCTCAGCCTGGGCTCTTTGATATCATATGACGCTCTATAGATCCCTTTCTGCAATATGTCAAATGTTATGTCAGGATGCATAGCAATTACAATGCATTGAGGAAAACAGGCTCGCAAACTCATGTCCAAACACATACATTTGAAGACACTGATGACTAACCTCAGTGCCAAACATAACGTTTTGCTAGAAAGTCGGGTAAGAGATTTATCCAATATATAATTTTGAAATGAATGGCTACATTTTTTTTTTTTTTTTGGTAATAGGACGACAAGGAAACGTTAATGGAGATTACTTGAGGAAAATACATTTTGATTGTATCATGAATTAACTTGGCGGGAAACATTGAAGATACACTTTAATTAGTGAGAATAAGATTGTATTATCGTAATAATATCCTTGCCCAAAAGTATGTTAGGCATTACTAAGCACGATTTTAAAGAGTTAACAGATCAAGACCTACTAAGATGAAAAGGCATGCATCCCCCCCCCCGTTTAAAAAAAAAAACAAGGTTTTACGCAAAATACTGTACAACTAGAATTACAGCTGGGATGGCATCCATTGATTTGGTTTTTACCAGCACTTTGGCAGGGTTGAAAATAGTTACAGCTGAAGGGAGATGATAATGAAACAAACTCTAATTGATTTCAAAGACAAAGTTAAAGTCAAAGATACAGTCTCATATGGACAGGAGAGGCAGTACAGAACAAAGATACAGTCTCATATGGACAGGAGAGGCAGTAGAGAACAAAGATACAGTCTCATATGGACAGGAGAGGCAGTATAGAACAAAGATACAGTCTCATATGGACAGGAGAGGCAGTAAAGAACAAAGATACAGTCTCATATGGACAGGAGAGGCAGTATAGAACAAAGATACAGTCTCATATGGACAGGAGAGGCAGTATAAAAATAAGTATTGAGAGGCTTGAGTGAAAACAGGTAGAAAAATGTATTTAAAAAATGACTTAAAAATAAGTCCGTCAGATAAAGTTGATATTTCAGATGGTTCCACCTCCGGCTTCTCAGAACTCAGACTTGGCGCTGACAGAGCTCTCGTGTGTTCCCTTCAGCTCTCCTGCACTGGTGGCCCCTGATCCCCCGGCCCTGTCTCTAAAGAACAGCCTCCTCACCGTTCCCCGGAACTTCTCGGCCCCAAACAGGTACACCAGAGGATCCAGGCCCCCGTTCAGACAGGTGAGGGAGGAGGTGACGCGGTTGGCCAGGGACAGACCCCGCCTGGTCTGGCAGGAGACATCTGGGTGGGCGTACCCCAGGATGAACGTGGCTCTGGAGGCGTGGTACGGCAGGAAGCACACCACATAGATCAGCATGACCAGGCCGATGGTCCTCAAGGCTCGCAGCTTCAGCTGGGGCTCCAGTCGGGATCCTCTCCTCAGGCTGTGGATGATGAGCAGGTAGCAGGACAGTGTGGAGAGGAAAGGAGGGGTGAAGGCTACGGCTAAAGAGACGAGGGCCTTGCGGGAGGCTTTCTCCCTGTACAGCTGCAGACACACCGTCATCCCGTCCACCTCCGCAGTCTGGCGGGTGACCAGCAGGGGCGCCATGGAGACGGTGACCAGCACCCACAGGGAAAAACTGATGGTGTGGGCGTAGCGGGCACGGCGGATCTTCAGTGACCTCACGGCGTGCACCACGGCCAGGTAGCGATCCCCAGCCACGCATGCCAAGAAGTAGAGACTCGCGTACATGTTGACATAAAACAGGAAGCCGGCGACTCGACACGGAACCTCGCCGAACGGCCAGTGGCCCCCCGTGAGGTGGTATGTGGCGCGGAGCGGCAGGATTATGACGTAGGAGAGGTCGGCCACAGCCAGGTGCAGCAGGAAGACGTTAGCGGGAGAGGATGTGCCACGCTGCCGGGAGAAGATCCAGAGGGCCAAGGCGTTACCTGTTGTGGTGAAAGAACGAGACTTGTACTGATCTCATTTATTAGAACTCAAACATCCTTATCTCAACTAGGGTGGATGAAGAGGGTATCTCAACTAGGGTGGATGAAGAGGGTATCTCAACTAGGGTGGATGAAGAGGGTATCTAAACTAGGGTGGATGAAGAGGGTATCTCAACTAGGGTGGATGAAGAGGGTATCTCAACTAGGGTGGATGAAGAGGGTATCTCAACTAGGGTGGATGAAGAGGGTATCTCAACTAGGGTGGATGAAGAGGTTATCTCAACTAGGGTGGATGAAGAGGGTATCTCAACTAGGGTGGATGAAGAGGGTATCTAAACTAGGGTGGATGAAGAGGGTATCTCAACTAGGGTGGATGAAGAGGGTATCTCAACTAGGGTGGATGAAGAGGGTATCTCAACTAGGGTGGATGTAGAGGGTATCTCAAGAATAACTGTCAAGGTAGGCTATATAGCGAACATAACAACACACCACACTAGGCAACACAGCACAACATAATGGAACAAAACATAACACAACACACCGCAACGCTACGCAACACAACATTATGTAACATAACATTACATTACCATTGAGCGCCAGGAGAAAGACCAGAATGTAGTAACCTCCAAACACCATGTTCTCCACAGTGTTATCTACAGGAGCACAGCTACTCTCTGAAGACGCGTTGGACAGGATGGACGTCAGGGCGTCCATGTCCATGGTGGGAGTGGTCTGTATCTTCATCTCTGGGAAGAGAGAGGAGAGAGAGAAAGAGGCAGACACAGAAAGAGAGAGAGAGAGAGAGAGAGAGAGAGAGAGAGAGAGAGAGAGAGAGAAAAAGGCGATCAAATAACTGAGAAGAACTTGATTTTGGCTGCTTGTAAATGCTCTTCTTTTGACTTGAAGAAGAAGAAAATGAGCAGCTGCTTTTTGGGATGTGGTTGCAGCAAAAGGCAATCTGTAATATAAAATAATGACAAAAGCTGGAAAATCTTGGAAAAGAGCGAGAAAATAAATTACCAAGATAAAAAATCAAAATGGAGGTTCTGTAGCCTACAGATGTCAACTATTTGCAAAGCAAAGAACAATGTTAAAAGTAAAATAAGGAGAGAGTCACCCAAGATCTTGGTGGCAATACTAGAGGGGAAGAAGACAACAATACATAGCTTATTTCATTCTGAGAGCCAATCACCAAATACCCAAAACATAGAAAGATTGGTATTGGAAAAGGCAGACAGATAACAATCAATGAGGACAATGATGAAAACGGCCCCTTCCTCATCATAATGTCTACCATAATGACACCATCATGGTTCAGGGGTCAGAGAGCAGCCTGAGGGAGTTCCAGGAAGACTTCCAGTCCCTCAGAGAAGAAGCTAAGAAGCCTCTCCACAGGCCAAAAGGCATGAGAAGACAACCCCTTCCGAGCCCTGACCAAAGCCCCGTCTCTCCAATCCTCTCCACAGACCAAAATCCATGAGAAGACAACCCCTTCCAAGCCCTGTCCGAAGCCCCGTCTCTCCAATCCTCTCCACAGACCAAAATCCATGAGAAGACGATGCCTCCAAACCCTGACCGAAGCCCCGTCTCTCCAATCCTCTCCACAGGCCAAAATTCATGAGAAGACAACCCCTTCCAAACCCTGACCGAAGCCCTGTCTCTCCAATCCTCTCCACAGACCAAAATCCATGAGAAGACAACCCCTTCCAAGCCCTGACCGAAGCCCCGTCTCTCCAAGCCTCTCCACAGACCAAAATCCATGAGAAGACGACCCCCTCCAAGCCCTGACAGCCCTGACCCCTCCAAGCCCTGACCGAAGCCCCGTCTCTCCAATCCTCTCCACAGGCCAAAATCCATGAGAAGACAACCCCTTCCAAACCCTGACCGAAGCGCCGTCTCTCCAATCCTCTCCACAGGCCAAAATCCATGAGAAGATGATGCCTCCAAGCCCTGACCGAAGCCCCGTCTCTCCAAGACTCTCCTCCGACGTCAAATCTCTTAGAGACAGTCTATCTTTTCTAGAAAGAGACTTTGCTGAGTTTAGAGAGAAATCATTGACCTACCAGAGCAGGACCGCAATCAACAGCTGAGGAGAGGTTGAAAATGTTAGTGAAGACACTTGTCAGTTGGTTAGCGCATGCTCTGAGTACACTTCCTGGTAATCCGTCTGGCCCTGCGTCTTACTCACATCGGCTACAGAGTGCTTGACACACAGTCGCCTGGAACAGCTGGTGTTCTCATGCATGCTTCATTGTTGCGCGCGTAGAAGTCATTTAGCTCGTTTGGTAGGCCCGTGTCACTGGGCAGCTCGCGGCCTGCCTTCCCTTTGTAGTCCTTAATAGTTTGCAAGCCCTGCCACATCCGATTAGAGTCAGAGCCGGTGTAGTAGGATTCAATCTTAGTCGTGTATTGATGCTTTGCCTGTTTCATGGTTCTTCGGAGGGCATAGCGGGATTTCTTATAAGCGTCCGGGTTAGAGTCCCGCTCCTTGAAAGCGGCAGCTCTACCCTTTAGCTCTGTGCGGATGTTGCCTGTAATCCATTGCTTCTGGTTGAGGTATGTACGTACGGTCACTGTGGGGACGACGTCATTGATACACTTATTGATGAAGCCGTGACTGATGTGGAACATGCACTACAGATGACATCATGGGTAAAGTACAACTGATCTGCTCTAAGATAGGCCTAATGAACTAGAAACATACATGAACTACAGATGACATCATGGGTGAAGTATCAATGCACGCATAGGCTATAAAGCTTAGAGAATAATACTTTTTTAACCTAACTATTATTATTATTGAGTATAGAAATACTGTTATTAGTTTTAGTTTTATAGTTATAACACATGATAACACCCACAATGACAACAAATTGGTTCACAGATTAAACATTCCACTGTTAAAACACATCCTAAAGGGACATTTGAAAGACAACATCCGTAAATATAAACTGCTATAACAGTCAGTGTTTGTGATCTTCAACCTTTGGGGGTGAATCAAAATCAAATCAAATCAAATTTTATTAGTCACATGCGCCGAATACAACAGGTGTAGGTAGACCTTACAGTGAAAAGCTTACTTACGAGCCCCTAAACGACAGTGCAGTTTAAGAAAATATGGATAAGAATAAGAGATAAAAGTAACAAGTAATTAAAGAGTACAGGAGGGGGCTGAGCACGCACCCCTGAGGGGCCCCTGTGTTGACGATCAGTGTGGTGGATGTGTTGTTACCACCTGGGGGCGGCCCATCGGGAAGCAACGTAACTTATTCTGGCCTGTTCTGAAAGAGGATGTTGTATCTTACTGTAAGTCCTGTGGCGTTTGCTAGCGGATGAGTAAACCAAAACAAACTTGACCGGTCGCAACTTTGCAGCCAAGTCGTGCTTTTGACTTGACCTTTCAGCAGGATTGTGTTGGTCCTTTGCCCAACGTCAAGAGTGGTAAACAGTTTCTCTTAACCATATTGTGTGCTGCCACTCGTTTCCCTGAGGCCATTCCACTGAGGAAAATCACAGCTTCCAGTATTGTTAAGGTCCTGGTGAAATTATTTTCAACGTTTGGACTTCTGCAGGTAGTGCAGTCGGACCAAGGTTAGAAGTTAATGTCAAGTGCTACAACAGTTGGGTGTAACCCATTACCCCTCTAGTGCCTACCACCCAGAGTCTCAAGGTCTAGTACCGACCACCCACAGTCTCAAGGTCTAGTACCCACCACCCAGAGTCTCAAGGTCTAGTACCTACCACCCAGAGTCTCAAGGTCTAGTACCGACCACCCAGAGTCTCAAGGTCTAGTACCTACCACCCAGAGTCTCAAGGTCTAGTACCTACCACCCAGAGTCTCAAGGTCTAGTACCGACCACCTACAGTCTCAAGGTCTAGTACCTACCACCCAGAGTCTCAAGGTCTAGTACCGACCACCCAGAGTCTCAAGGTCTAGTACCTACCACCCAGAGTCTCAAGGTCTAGTACCTACCACCCAGAGTCTCAAGGTCTAGTACCTACCACCCAGAGTCTCAAGGTCTAGTACCTACCACCCAGAGTCTCAAGGTCTAGTACCGACCACCCAGAGTCTCAAGGTCTAGTACCTACCACCCAGAGTCTCAAGGTCTAGTACCTACCACCCAGAGTCTCAAGGTCTAGTACCTACCACCCAGAGTCTCAAGGTCTAGAACCTACCACCCAGAGTCTCAAGGTCTAGTACCCACCACCCAGAGTCTCAAGGTCTAGTACCTACCACCCAGAGTCTCAAGGTCTAGTACCGACCACCCAGAGTCTCAAGGTCTAGTACCTACCACCCAGAGTCTCAAGGTCTAGTACCTACCACCCAGAGTCTCAAGGTCTAGTACCTACCACCCAGAGTCTCAAGGTCTAGTACCTACCACCCAGAGTCTCAAGGTCTAGTACCGACCACCCAGCGTCTCAAGGTCTAGTACCGACCACCCAGAGTCTCAAGGTCTAGAACCTACCACCCAGAGTCTCAAGGTCTAGTACCTACCACCAAGAGTCTCAAGGTCTAGTACCTACCACCCAGAGTCTCAAGGTGCTCTTGACAGACTTCATCAGACTTTGAAGTCTATATTGAGAGTTTACTGCTTTGAGTTTGTCACATTACCCCCTGGTCTGACCCAGTTGTCTGATTTGTCACATTACCCCCTGGTCTGGCCCAGTTGTCTAATTTTGTCACATTACCCCCTGGTCTGACCCGGTTGTCTGATTTGTCCCATTACCCCCTGGTCTGGCCCAGTTGTCTAATTTGTCCCATTACCCCCTGGTCTGACCCAGTTGTCTAATGTGTCCCATTACCCCCTGGTCTGACCCAGTTGTCTGATTTGTCCCATTACCCCCTGGTCTGACCCAGTTGTCTGATTTGTCCCATTACACCCTGGTCTGACCCAGTTGTCTGATTTGTCCCATTACCCCCTGGTCTGACCCAGTTGTCTAATTTGTCCCATTACCCCCTGGTCTGACCCAGTTGTCTGATTTGTCACATTACCCCCTGGTCTGACCCAGTTGTCTGATTTGTCACATTACCCCCTGGTCTGACCCAGTTGTCTGATTTGTCACATTACCCCCTGGTCTGACCCAGTTGTCTGATTTGTCCCATTACCCCCTGGTCTGACCCAGTTGTCTGATTTGTCCAATTACCCCCTGATCTGACCCAGTTGTCTGATTTGTCACATTACCCCCTGGTCTGGCCCAGTTGTCTAATTTTGTCACATTACCCCCTGGTCTGACCCAGTTGTCTGATTTGTCCCATTACCCCCTGGTCTGGCCCAGTTGTCTAATTTGTCCCATTACCCCCTGGTCTGACCCAGTTGTCTAATGTGTCCCATTACCCCCTGGTCTGACCCAGTTGTCTGATTTGTCCCATTACCCCCTGGTCTGACCCAGTTGTCTGATTTGTCCCATTACACCCTGGTCTGACCCAGTTGTCTGATTTGTCACATTACCCCCTGGTCTGACCCAGTTGTCTGATTTGTCCCATTACCCCCTGGTCTGACCCAGTTGTCTAATTTGTCCCATTACCCCCTGGTCTGACCCAGTTGTCTGATTTGTCACATTACCCCCTGGTCTGACCCAGTTGTCTGATTTGTCACATTACCCCCTGGTCTGACCCAGTTGTCTGATTTGTCACATTACCCCCTGGTCTGACCCAGTTGTCTGATTTGTCCCATTACCCCCTGGTCTGACCCAGTTGTCTGATTTGTCCAATTACCCCCTGATCTGACCCAGTTGTCTGATTTGTCACATTACCCCCTGGTCTGGCCCAGTTGTCTAATTTTGTCACATTACCCCCTGGTCTGACCCAGTTGTCTGATTTGTCACATTACCCCCTGGTCTGACCCAGTTGTCTGATTTGTCCCATTACCCCCTGATCTGACCCAGTTGTCTGTTTTGTCACATTACCCCCTGATCTGACCCAGTTGTCTGATTTGTCACATTACCCCCTGGTCTGACCCAGTTGTCTGATTTGTCACATTACCCCCTGGTCTGACCCAGTTGTCTGATTTGTCACATTACCCCCTGGTCTGACCCAGTTGTCTGATTTGTCACATTACCCCCTGGTCTGACCCAGTTGTCTGATTTGTCCCATTACCCCCTGGTCTGACCCAGTTGTCTAATTTGTCCCATTACCCCCTGGTCTGACCCAGTTGTCTGATTTGTCACATTACCCCCTGGTCTGACCCAGTTGTCTGATTTGTCACATTACCCCCTGGTCTGACCCAGTTGTCTGATTTGTCACATTACCCCCTGGTCTGACCCAGTTGTCTGATTTGTCCCATTACCCCCTGGTCTGACCCAGTTGTCTGATTTGTCCAATTACCCCCTGATCTGACCCAGTTGTCTGATTTGTCACATTACCCCCTGGTCTGGCCCAGTTGTCTAATTTTGTCACATTACCCCCTGGTCTGACCCAGTTGTCTGATTTGTCACATTACCCCCTGGTCTGACCCAGTTGTCTGATTTGTCCCATTACCCCCTGATCTGACCCAGTTGTCTGTTTTGTCACATTACCCCCTGATCTGACCCAGTTGTCTGATTTGTCACATTACCCCCTGGTCTGACCCAGTTGTCTGATTTGTCACATTACCCCCTGGTCTGACCCAGTTGTCTGATTTGTCACATTACCCCCTGGTCTGACCCAGTTGTCTGATTTGTCCCATTACCCCCTGGTCTGACCCAGTTGTCTGATTTGTCACATTACCCCCTGGTCTGATCCAGTTGTCTGATTTGTCCCATTACCCCCTGGTCTGGCCCAGTTGTCTAATTTGTCCCATTACCCCCTGGTCTGGCCCAGTTGTCTAATGTGTCCCATTACCCCCTGGTCTGACCCAGTTGTCTGATTTGTCCCATTACCCCCTGGTCTGGCCCAGTTGTCTAATTTGTCCCATTTCCCCCTGGTCTGACCCAGTTGTCTAATGTGTCCCATTACCCCCTGGTCTGACCCAGTTGTCTGATTTGTCCCATTACACCCTGGTCTGGCCCAGTTGTCTAATTTGTCACATTACCCCCTGGTCCGGCCCAGTTGTCTGATTTGTCCCATTATAAGTAATGATCGAGTGGCTCTTCCACTGGTGAAATGGCCTCACCGTTTGAGCGCAGGTGGTTTAGAAGTGATGTTTCTGTCGTTGCTTGCAGCCGCCAGTCTAATAGCACTTCTTCTGTAAATATTCCAGTCCCAACAGATGCAACTGTAACTGTCTAATGGCTGAAGAAGAGATGAAGACGTTTTTAAAAAAACATTGAACACCCATTGAATCTAAAATGCACAATCTATTTTATTTCCCTTTTTAATTTCAAGTCCTTCAATGTGGTTTAAATCTCCTACTAAAAGAGAACATTCACCGTTCTCTGTTATGACCTCCGACATCACTTTTAATTATCCAATCACCACTCCCCTGCCTGCCGCACAGGACAGCTGTAAGCAGTTAGCCATAAGGCCAAACATCAATATTATCAGAGCCTCCGTGAAAGGCACAAAAGAGGTGTGTACCGGAGATAGTTCTTACTATCCCGCAGATGTTGGAGCAAAGGGGAGTGTGTCAGTGGGATACACACACATAAACCACTCACAAAATACAGAATAACTCATTGATGAAAGTCATATGACGTAGTTGTGGGACTCCCCACTAAAACTAGGCTTGTCCTGGACTGCCTGGGAACTGCGGAGACATTCCTGGGTGAGAGGAGGCTCAACACCCTCCTTTGTCTGTTTTCAAAAACTTCAACCTCAGCAGCTGTCTCTCCTATACATGCTGACCGGAGAGCCAGAGTGACTCCCAAATGGTACCCTATTATACAGATGTACCATCTTAATTTGATCACTCTTTTGTTGATGATCATTTTCCTGCACGGCAGGAAAATGTAACCTTGTATTATATTCAAGGTTTAAAACGTGCTTCTAAAGTTTGTAATTTCCACTTAAAAACTGTAGACTTGATTTGACCTAACGTAAAATGTACCAACATCTACAACAAAAAAAAACTCACATTTCCTGTTGCTGCAGGATTGTTTTCCCTCAATAGCAATGTGGCTCAAATTAAGATCCTACATCTGTGCTATATGCCATTTAGCTGACACTTTTATCCAAAGCGACTTACAGTTTATGTATGGGTGGTCCTGGGTATCAAACCCCACTACCCGTTACAAGCACTGTGCTCTACCAACTGAGAAACACACTATTCCCTATGTACAGTAGTACACTACTTTTCACCAGAGTCTTACGGTTTCTCGTCAACAGTAGTGCACAATATAGGGAATAGATGACCATTTGGGACACAGACTCAGAGAGCCAGAGGTCACATAAGGACTTAGTCAGATGTAGTACCACTGGCAGGACGGATCTCTTCCCTGTCTGATCCTCGTGGTGTGAAACAGTGTTCAGGACAGATCTCTTCCCTGTCTGATCCTCGTGGTGTGAAACAGTGTTCAGGACAGATCTCTTCCCTGTCTGATCTTCGTGGTGTGAAACAGTGTTCAGGACAGATCTCTTCCCTGTCTGATCCTCGTGGTGTGAAACAGTGTTCAGGACAGATCTCTTCCCTGTCTGATCCTCGTGGTGTGAAACAGTGTTCAGGACAGATCTCTTCCCTGTCTGATCTTTGTGGTGTGAAACAGTGTTCAGGACAGATCTCTTCCCTGTCTGATCTTCGTGGTGTGAAACAGTGTTCAGGACAGATCTCTTCCCTGTCTGATCCTCGTGGTGTGAAACAGTGTTCAGGACAGATCTCTTCCCTGTCTGATCCTCGTGGTGTGAAACAGTGTTCAGGACAGATCTCTTCCCTGTCTGATCTTCGTGGTGTGAAACAGTGTTCAGGACAGATCTCTTCCCTGTCTGATCCTCGTGGTGTGAAACAGTGTTCAGGACAGATCTCTTCCCTGTCTGATCCTCGTGGTGTGAAACAGTGTTCAGGACAGATCTCTTCCCTGTCTGATCCTCGTGGTGTGAAACAGTGTTCAGGACAGATCTCTTCCCTGTCTGATCCTCGTGGTGTGAAACAGTGTTCAGGACAGATCTCTTCCCTGTCTGATCCTCGTGGTGTGAAACAGTGTTCAGGACAGATCTCTTCCCTGTCTGATCTTCGTGGTGTGAAACAGTGTTCAGGACAGATCTCTTCCCTGTCTGATCTTCGTGGTGTGAAACAGTGTTCAGGACAGATCTCTTCCCTGTCTGATCCTCGTGGTGTGAAACAGTGTTCAGGACAGATCTCTTCCCTGTCTGATCCTCGTGGTGTGAAACATTGTTCAGGACAGATTTCTTCCCTGTCTGATCTTCGTGGTGTGAAACAGTGTTCAGGACAGATCTCTTCCCTGTCTGATCCTCGTGGTGTGAAACAGTGTTCAGGACAGATCTCTTCCCTGTCTGATCTTCGTAGTGTGAAACAGTGTTCAGGACAGATCTCTTCCCTGTCTGATCTTCGTGGTGTGAAACATTGTTCAGGACAGATCTCTTCCCTGTCTGATCCTCGTGGTGTGAAACAGTGTTCAGGACAGATCTCTTCCCTGTCTGATCCTCGTGGTGTGAAACAGTGTTCAGGGGAGCTGTTGGACTACGAGAGGACGGCATTTACCAAGCAACCTTCTGCCTCCACATTGTGTAGGGGCGTCCCAAATTGCATTATTTTTTATACATGGTGCCCTAGTTTTGACCAGAGCCCTATGGAACCCTATTCCCTATATATAGTGCACTACTTTAGACCAGAGCCCTATGGGGGGTGGGGGTGGGGGGGGGATCACGCTCCACTGATTTATTACTGTGTGTGACAACCCCCTACAGGGAGATAAACCCCCAGAACAAGCCTCTATCACAATGGTCTGATGGTGTAAATGTGTGGGAGTGTTCGCACCAGTCCAGCAGTCAAGAGAGGAAAGAGGGGATTCTTTGGATCAGACTAGGGCTGTGTCCCAAATGGGCACCCTAATCTCTATTCAAGTGCACTGTTTTTGACCAGGGAAGATAGTCAAAAGTAGTGCACAATATATAGGGAATAGGGTGCCATTTGGGACACATACAAATAGTTTTGAGAGATTATTCAAAGCCTTCATTTGTGAGGGGGAATGGGATCGCTGTCGGGTTCTGCAGTGGAGAGCACAGCCTTCTCTCTAGACATATTACACTTTCCAAAGGAACCTGTCACTGGGGTTAACAGGAACCTGTCACTGGGGTTAACAGGAACCTGTCACTAGGGTTAACAGGAACCTGTCACTGGGGTTAACAGGAACCTGTCACTGGGGTTAACAGGAACCTGTCACTAGGGTTAACAGGAACCTGTCACTGGGGTTAACAGGAACCTGTCACTAGGGTTAACAGAAACCTGTCACTAGGGTTAACAGGAACCTGTCACTGGGGTTAACAGGAACCTGTCACTGGGGTTAACAGAAACCTGTCACTAGGGTTAACAGGAACCTGTCACTAGGGTTAACAGGAACCTGTCACTGGGGTTAACAGGAACCTGTCACTGGGGTTAACAGGAACCTGTCACTGGGGTTAACAGGAACCTGTCACTGGGGTTAACAGGAACCTGTCATTGGGGTTAACAGGAACCTGTCACTAGGTTTATTAGGAACCTGTCACTGGGGTTAACAGGAACCTGTCATTGGAGTTAACAGGAACCTGTCACTAGGTTTAATAGGAACCTGTCACTGGGGTTAACAGGAACCTGTCACTAGGGTTAACATGAGCCTGTCACTAGGGTTAACATGAGCCTGTCCCATGGGTTAACATGACCTTGTCACTGAGGTTAACAGGAGCAATGTGACCCCTGTTAAGAGTTGATCCCCACAGAAAATCCTGAAAGCACAAATTGAAGGCTACAAAATACAGTGGCAAATTTCCCTAACGTTAAAGAAGTTACCTGATGAGATTCACTGACCAACCGTCTGAAAACAGGAAGTTACCTGATGAGATTCACTGACCCACCGTCTGAAAACAGGCCTCATCTGACAGACTCCAAATCTAACTCCAACCGAAAAACACACAGCAGGAAGCCAGACTTGAGGTGTGCATGTGTGCTGATGAATTCGCTGGGTTTATTTGGCTCTGTGAACGGAGCTAGGTACGATATCTATTGAGTTACAATGGACCTGTTATCTCCAGTGACCTTGAGAACTTGAACAAGTCTTATCCTCCAAAAACTAAAACTCTACAAATAAGACCATGGTAAAGAAAATTCCTTAGCGTAGTCACAGATCAGAACACCACTAACATCTCAAATGCTTCAGTTAATAATTTGAGTCCAATGAGTCAATATAATTAAATCCCCCATTAAAATCTGTCAGTTTAAGAGAAATATGTTTTTTTTGCGTGGGCTGCGTCTCAATCCGCCTATGACGGCCTTCCGCATCGGTGGTGGAAGGTGGCAGAGCTACAGCGTTGTGTGTGTCAGACCAGGAGACATTCCAGAAATCGTTCTGAACTAATATGACAACTATACGGAAAGATGAGACTCTCACGAACACGATGGTGTTCTCGATTTTGCTCTACGACCCCCACAAGGGTCACGAGACTCGTCTGGAGGTAACCAGTACCGTTTAAAACAATTTCTGGAATGAATATGAAGGTATTGTAGTGTTGTGCCAACCCCCCAGAAGGGGTTAAATATGTGTAAAGATATACATATTTCCTGAGCTTTCTCCTAGATACAGGACAGACACCCTTTTTATTGCCCTTTTTTTAAAACAAATTTTTAATACGTCTCTTTGGGCTAAAAGTAGTAAATACCAAATTCAATATTTTATCACATATTTGTTTCTATATTGTTTTGATACCTAAATGGGTCCTACAATTCAAAATCAAATACCTAAATGATACATAGTATAACAATCTTAAAACAATTCCAGATATCAATTCCATACATCAATTCCATACATCAATTCCAGATATCAATTCCATATATCAATTCCAGATATCAATTCCATATATCAATTCCATATATCCGGGAAAGAGAGAGAGAGAGAGGACACTCAGAAGACTATGACATTGTCATGCGACATTTTCTGCAAAAAAAAACTTAAACTCAAATACAGAAAAGACCACGAGAAGGTAAATTATAAAACCAGAGAGAGATCAGACTTACCCACCAGTGTTCTTCTCAGACAGCGTGTACTGCTTGAGGGAAGTGCAATGAGGAGGAAGTGGTGTGGCTGCCCAGTGCAGTGAGGAGGAAGTGGTGTGGCTGCCCAGTGCAGTGAGGAGGAAGTGGTGTGCCTGCCCAGTGCAGTGAGGAGGAAGTGGTGTGGCTTGCCCAGTGCAGTGAGGAGGAAGTGGTGTGGCTGCCCAGTGTAGTGAGGAGGAAGTGGTGTGCCTGCCCAGTGCAGTGAGGAGGAAGTGGTGTGCCTGCCCAGTGCAGTGAGGAGGAAGTGGTGTGCCTGCCCAGTGCAGTGAGGAGGAAGTGGTGTGCCTGCCCAGTGCAGTGAGGAGGAAGTGGTGTGCCTGCCCAGTGCAGTGAGGAGGAAGTGGTGTGGCTGCCCAGTGCAGTGAGGAGGAAGTGGTGTGGCTTGCCCAGTGCAGTGAGGAGGAAGTGGTGTGGCTGCCCAGTGTAGTGGGGTGGAAGTGGTGTGCCTGCCCAGTGCAGTGAGGAGGAAGTGGTGTGGCTTGCCCAGTGCAGTGAGGAGGAAGTGGTGTGGCTGCCCAGTGCAGTGAGGAGGAAGTGGTGTGCCTGCCCAGTGCAGTGATGGGGTCGTGGAGTAGCTGACTAGTCTACGTTGGTCTGGCTGTCAACAGCTGGTGTAGGACGAAGCAGCAGTAGAGTTGTTATTGATTAGAAGAGCACAGTAAAGAGCTGCACGGGTAGGGTTCACAGAAGAGCAGGGTAAAGAGCTGTACGGGTAGGATTCACAGGAGAGCAGGGTAAAGAATAGTACGGGTAGGATTCACAGAAGAGCAGGGTAAAGAGTAGTACGGGTAGGGTTCACAGGAGAGCAGGGTAAAGAGTAGTACGGGTAGGGTTCACAGAAGAGCAGGGTAAAGAATAGTACGGGTAGGATTCACAGGAGAGCAGGGTAAAGAGTAGTACGGGTAGGGTTCACAGAAGAGCAGGGTAAAGAATAGTACGGGTAGGATTCACAGGAGAGAAGGGTAAAGAGTAGTACGGGTAGGGTTCACAGGAGAGCAGGGTAAAGAGTAGTATGGGTAGGGTTCACAGGAGAGCAGGGTAAAGAGTAGTACGGGTAGGGTTTACAGGAGAGCAGGGTAAAGAGTAGTACGGGTAGGGTTCACAGGAGAGCAGGGTAAAGAGTAGTACGGGTAGGGTTCACAGAAGAGAAGGGTAAAGAGTAGTACGGGTAGGATTCACAGGAGAGCACGGCAACGAGCAGTACGGGTAGGATTCACAGGAGAGCACGGCAACGAGCAGTACGGGTAGGATTCACAGAAGAGCACGGCAACGAGCAGTACGGGTAGGATTCACAGGAGAGCACGGCAACGAGCTGTACGGGTAGGATTCACAGGAGAGCACGGCAACGAGCAGTACGGGTAGGATTCACAGGAGAGCACGGCAACGAGCAGTACGGGTAGGATTCACAGGAGAGCACGGCAACGAGCTGTAGGGGTAGGATTCACAGAAGAGCAGGGTAAAAAGCCGTAGGTAGCACAGCACAGTGTAACGGGTCCTCTTCTGGATGTGGAACAAAGTGAAGACTAGGAGGGACTGGGGAGGACCTGGGTTGGTTGGGAGGCTCCTCTGCTGTCCTCTGTGCTGCTCTCTCTCACTGACAGGAGGTTAGGAATGTTGTCTTATCACCCTCTTTTCTATCTCTCTCTCCAGGATGCTCTCTCTTTCTCTCTCTCTCTCTCTCTCTCTCTCTCTCTCTCTCTCTCTCTCTGAGACTGTGGCTCTTTTTGTGTCTCAACATAATGTGATAACAGAAATTCTGAGTCCCAATGGGGAGGCTTTGATATGAACCCTGACCCCACCCTTTCTTCCCCATCCCCTCTGCTCTGAGGGCCACTTGTACGCCCAACAATAGGCCGAGTCAGGGGGAGTATCGGCAGGCTCTGTTCAGCACAGAGAAAAGAATGGCGTGCCTTGGTTGCAATGAGTGGCCGGGTGGGGAACCATGGTAACCGCTAAACCAAGCCTAGTACTGGTGTACACCACTGGTCCCAAATGACACAAAAGCAAGGCACTATATAGAAAATAGGGTGCTATTTGGGAGGCAGCCAATGTCTTTAGGATGAAGAACTCCACATTCCCCTCCTTCCTCCCTCCCCTCCTCCCTCCCTCCCTCCCTCCCTCCCTCCCTCCCTCCCTCCCTCCCTCCCTCCCTCCCTCCCCATCCTATCAATAGATAGAAGATGGACTGTTAATTGAGCAGTTTATGACTAAAGTCTTAGAGATGATGCTTTGTAGGGATCTTCTGTCTGGAGTTCTAAAAGACAGAGAGAGAGAGGGAGAGCGGGAGAGGGGGAGAGGGAGGAGGGGGAGAGAGAGAGGGGGGAGAGGGGAGAGGGAGAGAGAGGGAGAGAGAGAGAGGGGGGGGAGAAAGAGAGAGAAAGGGAAAGAGAGAGAGCGAGAGAGAGAGAGGGGGAGAGGGGGAGAGAGGGAGAGAGAGAGAGGGGGGGGAGAAAGAGAGAGAAAGGGAAAGAGAGAGAGAGAGAGAGAGGGGGAGAGGGGGAGAGAGAGAGGGGGGAGAGGGGAGAGGGAGAGAGAGGGAGAGAGAGAGAGGGGAGAAAGAGAGAGAAAGGGAAAGAGAGAGAGAGAGAGAGGGGGGGAGAGGGGGAGAGGGGGAGAGAGGGAGAGAGAGAGGGAAAGAGAGAGGGCCCCCTATGCTCCCTGGAAAGAGCGAGGGATGAGCTGAAAAACAAGAGGAGGGCGGGAGAGCGGTGGAAGAGGAGAACAGGGGCATCTTCCATTTGGGGGGAGAACCAAAAATAATTAGCCAGACAGATGTGGAGAAACTTGGAAGAGGGGGGGGGGGGGGGTATTTCTTTCATACACTGAGATCCCAGCTGTGTGTTAGACATATTGTCTCGCTCCCTTCTTTGGGCCTCGTGCATCGACATGTTAATAGCCTTCTCTGGCTATATCCCAAATGGCACCCTGTCCTATCTAGTGCACTACTTTTACTGCACTACGTTTGGCCAGGGCTCATAGGACTCTGGTCAAAAGTAGTGCACTATATAAGGAATAGGGTGCCATTTGGGATAAAGACCCTGAACTGAATGATGGTACTGTCTAGTCGGGGGCCAATGGATAAGCTTTGACATCAAAACCCTTTTCGTTGAGTCTTTTAATTGGGGTTTATCTCATCTTGTTCAGCCTCATCTTCTCTGTCTGTGTTGGTCTGTCTGTCCCCGAGGGGTATAAACATCACCTAGTGAAACGGTTTACTCTGGCTGGAGTGAACTGATTATCAGCTGTCTCTCTTAAACTATAGTATAGTTATAGTTTAGTTATAGTGTAGGTATAGCATAGTTACAGTATAGTCACAGTATAGTCATATTATAGTTGTAGTATAGTTGTAGTATAGTTATGGTGTGGTTATAGCTTGTTAGATTATAGCTATAGTATAGTTGTAGTATAGCTATACTATAGTTATGTGGCTATAGTTCGTTCGATTATAGTTATAGTAAAGTTATAGTATAGTTGTAGTATGGCTGTAGTATATGTGTAGTATAGTTATGGCATCGGTATATAGATATAGTGTAGTTATAGTATAGTTATAGTATGGTCATAGTATAGTTATAGTAAAGCTATAGTATAGTTACAGTATAGCCGTAGTAACGCTATAGTATAGTTACAGTGTAATTACGGTATTGTTGTATTATATGTACAGTATAGCTAGAGTATAAGTATAGTATCGTTATAGTATAGTTACAGTCTAGTCATAGTGTAGCTATAGTGTAGTTATAGTATAGCAAGGGGTGTAGTTATAGTGTAGTTACAGTATAGTTATAGTATAATTGTAGTATAGCTGTAGCATAGTTATAGAATGGCCACATTATAGCTGTAGTATAGTGATAGTATAGTTGTAGTATGGTTGTAGTATAGTTGGGGGTGTAGGTATTGTATAGTTATAGTATAGTTGTAGTATGGTTGTAGTATATTTGTAGTATAGTTATGGCACCGGTATATAGGTATAGTGTAGTTATAGTATAGTTATAGTATGGCCATAGTATAGCTATAGTAAAGCTATAGTATAGTTACAGTATAGCCGTAGTAACGTTATAGTATAGTTACAGTGTAGTTGCGGCATTGTTGTATTATAGGTACAGTATAGCTAGAGTATAGTTTTAGTATAGTTACAGTCTAGTCATAGTGTAGCTATAGTGTAGTTATAGTATAGCAGGAGGTGTAGTTATAGTGTAGTTACAGTATAGCAAGGGGTGTAGTTATAGTGTAGTTACAGTATAGGTATAGTATAATTGTAGTATAGCTGTAGCATAGTTATAGTATAGTCACCGCATAGTTATAGTATATTATATAGTTATATTATAGGTGTAGTATAGTGATAGTATAGTTGTAGTATGGTCGTAGTATAGTTGGGGGTGTAGGTATTGTATAGTTATAGTATAGTTGGAGATGTAGTTATAGTATAGCTATAGTATAGTTGGACATGTATGTATAGTATTGCTGTAGTGTGGTTGTAGTATAGTTGGGGATGTAGGTATTGTATAGTTGTAGTATAGTTGGAGATGTAGGTATATTATAGGTGTAGTATAGTGATAGTATAGTTGTAGTATAGTTGGAGATTAAGTTATATTATAGGTGTAGTATAGTGATAGTATAGTTGTAGTATGGTTGGAGATGTAGGTATATTATAGGTGTAGTATAGTGATAGTATAGTTGTAGTATAGTTGGAGATGAAGTTATATTATAGGTGTAGTATAGTGATAGTATAGTTGTAGTATGGTTGTAGTATAGTTGGGGGTGTAGGTATTGTATAGTTGTAGTATAGTTGGGGATGTAGTTATAGTATAGTTATAGTATAGCTGGGGATGTAGTTATAGTATAGTTATAGTATAGTTGGAGATGTAGCTATTGCATAGTTGGGGATGTAGTTATACTATAGGTGTAGTATAGTGATAGTATAGTTGTAGTATAGTTGGAGATGTAGTTATATTATAGGTGTAGTGTAGTGATAGTATAGTTGTAGTATGGTTGTAGTATAGTTGGGGGTGTGGGTATTGTATAGTTGTAGTATAGTTGGGGATGTAGTTATAGTATAGTTATAGTATAGCTGGGGATGTAGTTATAGTATAGTTATAGTATAGTTGGAGATGTAGGTATTGCATAGTTGGGGATGTAGTTATAGTATAGTTGTCAAGACTTCCGCCGAAGCCCGTCCCTCTCCTTGTTCGGGCGGCGTTCGGCGGTCGACGTCACCGGTCTTTTAGCCATCGCCGATCCACTTTTCATTTTCCATTTGCTTTGTCTTTGTTTTCACCTGGTTTCTGTTCATTATTCAACACTCTGTTTCCCACATGTCAGTGTGCGTGTTTATTGATTGTACATGGCGGTACTTGCCGGCGGGTTATGTATTTAAGCCCATTATTTTTGAGTGACCGGTATTTCTCCACACTTTGAGTATACTGGTGCTGTCGTGGAATTAAATACCTTGTGCACTCATTTCTGCTCTCCTTCTCCTGCTCTCCACCACCTGATAAGTTATAGTTATAGTATAGTTGGGGATGTGGTTATAGTGTAGTTGTAGTATATTTATATTATAGTTATAGTATAGTTATACTATAGTTATATTATAGTTATAGTATAGTTATAGTATAGTTATATTATAGGTATAGTATAGTTATATAGTTATAGTATAGTTGGGGATGTAGTTATAGTATAGTTGTAGTATAGTTATATTATAGTAATAGTATAGTTATATTATAGTTATAGTATAGTTATAGTATAGTTATAGTATAGTTATATTATAGTTATAGTATAGTTATAGTATAGTTATAGTATAGTTGTAGTATAGTTATATTATAGTAATAGTATAGTTATATTATAGTTATAGTATAGTTATATTATAGTTATATTATAGTTATAGTATAGTTATATTATAGTTATAGTATAGTTATAGTATAGTTATATTATAGTTATATTATAGTTGTAGTATAGTTATAGTATAGTTATATTATAGTTTTATTATAGTTATAGTATAGTTATAGTATAGTTATATTATAGGTATATTATAGTTATATTATAGTTATAGTATAGTTGTAGTATATTTATATTATAGTTATAGTATAGTTATAGTATAGTTATATTATAGTTTTATTATAGTTATAGTATAGTTATAGTATAGTTATATTATAGGTATATTATAGTTATATTATAGTTATAGTATAGTTATAGTATAGTTATATTATAGGTATATTATAGTTATAGTATAGATATAGTATAGTTATATTATAGGTATATTATAGTTATATTATAGTTATAGTATAGTTATAGTATAGTTGGGGATGTGGTTATAGTGTAGTTGTAGTATAGTTATATTATAGTTATAGTATAGTTATAGTATAGTTATATTATAGTTATAGTATAGTTATATAGTTATAGTATAGTTGGGGATGTAGTTATAGTATAGTTATACTATAGTTATATTATAGTTATAGTATAGTTATAGTATAGTTATATTATAGTTATAGTATAGTTATATAGTTATAGTATAGTTGGGGATGTAGTTATAGTATAGTTGTAGTATAGTTATATTATAGTAATAGTATAGTTATATTATAGTTATAGTATAGTTATAGTATAGTTATAGTATAGTTATATTATAGTTATAGTATAGTTATAGTATAGTTATAGTATAGTTGTAGTATAGTTATATTATAGTAATAGTATAGTTATATTATAGTTATAGTATAGTTATATTATAGTTATATTATAGTTATAGTATAGTTATATTATAGTTATAGTATAGTTATAGTATAGTTATATTATAGTTATATTATAGTTGTAGTATAGTTATAGTATAGTTATATTATAGTTTTATTATAGTTATAGTATAGTTATAGTATAGTTATATTATAGGTATATTATAGTTATATTATAGTTATAGTATAGTTGTAGTATATTTATATTATAGTTATAGTATAGTTATAGTATAGTTATATTATAGTTTTATTATAGTTATAGTATAGTTATAGTATAGTTATATTATAGGTATATTATAGTTATATTATAGTTATAGTATAGTTATAGTATAGTTATATTATAGGTATATTATAGTTATATTATAGTTATATTATAGTTATAGTATAGTTATAGTATAGTTATATTATAGGTATATTATAGTTATATTATAGTTATAGTATAGTTATATTATAGGTATATTATAGTTATATTATAGTTATAGTATAGTTATAGTATAGTTATATTATAGGTATATTATAGTTATATTATAGTTATAGTATAGTTATAGTATAGTTATATTATAGGTATATTATAGTTATAGTATAGTTATAATATAGTTATATTATAGGTATATTATAGTTATATTATAGTTATAGTATAGTTATAGTATAGTTGGGGATGTGGTTATAGTGTAGTTGTAGTATAGTTATATTATAGTTATAGTATAGTTATAGTATAGTTATATTATAGTTATAGTATAGTTATATAGTTATAGTATAGTTGGGGATGTAGTTATAGTATAGTTGGGGATGTAGTTATATTATAGTTATATTATAGTTATAGTATAGTTCTAGTATAGTTATATTATAGTTATAGTATAGTTATAGTATAGTTATAGTATAGTTATATTATAGATATATTATAGTTACAGTATAGTTATATAGTTATAGTATAGTTGGGGATGTAGTTATATTATAGTCATAGTATAGTTGGGGATGTAGTTATATTATAGTTATAGTATAGTTATATTATAGTTATAGTATAGTTATAGTATAGTTATAGTATAGTTATAGTATAGTTATATTATAGTTATATTATAGTTATAGTATAGTTATATAGTTATAGTATAGTTGGGGATGTAGTTATAGTATAGTTATAGTATAGTTATAGTATAGCTGGGGATGTAGTTATAGTATAGTCATAGCATAGTTGGGGATGTAGTTATAGTATAGTTATAGCATAGTTGGGGATGTAGTTAAAGCATAGTTATAGTATAGTTATAGTATAGTTATAGTATCGTTGGGGATGTAGTTATAGTATAGTTATAGTATAGTTATAGTATAGTTGGGGATGTAGTTATAGTATAGTTATAGTATAGTTATAGTATAGCTGGGGATGTAGTTATAGTATAGTTATAGTATAGCTGGGGATGTAGTTATAGTATAGTTATAGTATAGTTGGGGATGTAGTTATAGTATAGTTATAGCAAAGTTGGGGATGTAGTTAAAGTATAGTTATAGTATAGCTGGGGATGTAGTTATAGTATAGTTATAGCATAGTTGGGGATGTAGTTATAGTATAGTTCTAGCATAGTTGGTGATGTAGTTATAGTATAGTTATAGTATAGCTGGGGATGTAGTTATAGTATAGTTATAGCATAGCTGGGGATATAGTTATAGTATAGTTATAGTATTGTTGGGGATGTAGTTATAGTATAGGTATAGTATAGTTGGGTATGTAGTTACAGCATAGTTATAGCATAGTTGGGGATGTAGTTATAGTATAGTTCTAGCATAGTTGGTGATGTAGTTATAGTATAGTTATAGTATAGCTGGGGATGTAGTTATAGTATAGTTATAGCATAGCTGGGGATGTAGTTATAGTATAGTTATATTATAGTTGTAGTATAGTTATATTATAGTTATAGTATAGTTATATAGTTATAGTATAGTTGGAGATGTAGTTATAGTATAGTTATATTATAGTTGTAGTATAGTTATATTATAGTTATATTATAGTTATAGTATCGTTATATAGTTATAGTATAGTTGGGGATGTAGTTATAGTATAGTTATAGCATAGTTGGTGATATAGTTATAGTATAGTTATAGCATAGTTGGTGATGTAGTTATAGTATAGTTATAGCATAGTTGGTGATGTAGTTATAGTATAGTTATAGTATAGTTGGGGATGTAGGTATAGTATAGTTGTAGTATAGTTATAGTATAGCTGGGGATGTAGTTATAGTATAGTTGTAGTATAGTTATAGCATAGTTGGTGATGTAGTTATAGTATAGTTATAGTATAGCTGGGGATGTAGTTATAGCATAGTTGGGGATGAAGTTATAGTATAGTTGTAGCATAGTTGGGGATGTAGTTATAGTATAGTTATAGTATAGCTATAGCATAGTTGGGGATGTAGTTATAGTATAGTTATAGTATAGCTGGGGATGTAGTTATAGTATAGTTATAGTATAGGTATAGTTATAGCATAGTTGGGGATGTAGTTATAGTATAGTTATAGTATAGCTGGGGAAGTAGTCATAGTATAGTTATAGTACAGTTATAGTATAGCTGGGGATGTAGTTATAGTATAGTTATAGTATAGTTATAGTATAGTTCTAGCATAGTTGGGGATGTAGTTATAGTATAGTTATAGTATAGTTATAGTATAGCTATAGCATAGTTGGGGATGTAGTTATAGTATAGGTATAGTATAGCTGGGGATGTAGTTATTGTATAGTTATAGTATAGGTATAGTATAGCTGGGAGTGTAGTTATAGTATAGTTATAGTATAGTTCTAGCATAGCTGGGGATGTAGTTATAGTATAGTTATAGTATAGCTGGGGATGTAGTTATAGTATAGTTATAGTATAGTTGGGGATGTAGGTATAGTATAGTTGTAGTATAGTTATAGTATAGCTGGGGATGTAGTTATAGTATAGTTATAGTATAGTTCTAGCATAGCTGGGGATGTAGTTATAGTATAGTTATAGTATAGTTATAGTATAGCTGGGGATGTAGTTATAGTATAGTTATAGTATAGCTGGGGATGTAGTTATAGTATAGTTATAGTATAGTTCTAGCATAGCTGGGGATGTAGTTATAGTATAGTTATAGTATAGTTATAGTATAGCTGGGGATGTAGTTATAGTATAGTTATAGTATAGTTCTAGCATAGCTGGGGATGTAGTTATAGTATAGTTATAGTATAGCTGGGGATGTAGTTATAGTATAGTTATAGTATAGGTATAGTATAGCTGGGGATGTAGTTATAGTATAGTTATAGTATAGTTCTAGCATAGCTGGGGATGTAGTTATAGTATAGTTATAGTATAGCTGGGGATGTAGTTATAGTATAGTTATAGTATAGTTCTAGCATAGCTGGGGATGTAGTTATAGTATAGTTATAGTATAGCTGGGGATGTAGTTATAGTATAGTTATAGTATAGCTGGGGATGTAGTTATAGTATAGTTATAGTATAGTTCTAGCATAGCTGGGGATGTAGTTATAGTATAGTTATAGCATAGCTGGGGATGTAGTTATAGTATAGTTATAGTATAGTTGGGGATGTAGTTATAGTATAGTTATAGCAAAGTTGGGGATGTAGTTAAAGTATAGTTATAGTATAGTTATAGTATAGCTGGGGATGTAGTTATAGTATAGTTATAGCATAGCTGGGGATGTAGTTATAGTATA
Source organism: Oncorhynchus mykiss (assembly GCF_013265735.2). Taxonomy (NCBI): domain Eukaryota; kingdom Metazoa; phylum Chordata; class Actinopteri; order Salmoniformes; family Salmonidae; genus Oncorhynchus; species Oncorhynchus mykiss. Next base: position 97,069,072 of record NC_048569.1, on the reverse strand, counting down.
GTTATAGAATAGTTGGGGATGCTGTAGAGTTAATAAACACAGAAAACCTCCTCAAACCCTCAGAAAAAAAAACACCACAACCAGAATCCACACCAGCAACAAGTGTAATAAGATCAGACACAGGAAAAGTATTTTATGTGTCAAATAACATCATCATTATGCAAAACTAAATTGTTTATTTTCAAAAAAAGAAGCAGTCCATGAAAACCCTTTGGGGATGCACGAAGGCAGACAACACCTGTTTATTCATCAGAAGACAGTCGATACATGGCAGCGGAATTGTAAACATTTCAATGATCAATCATTTCAGTAATTATTTCAGTAATATTTGTCAGTTATAAATAAGTTATGCCTTCCTTTACCTGTGGCAGGGCACATAAAACATTTGTGGAAAGTTTTGTGTCATCATATTTCAAGTTAGGTATATTGGTCGTGTATGTAGTTAACTTTTACAATGCACAAATTACATTTAGAATTTAGAATGAAAAAATGATTGTGTGTGTGCGTGTGTGTGTATGTGTGTGTGTGTGTGTGTGTTAGAGCATTAGTTGTAAATTCAAGGCACAGTTTGCATCATGTTTCTACCATCCCAGCAGCTCAAGGCCTCACATGTTCCCGTTACCATGGTTCCCACTATATGACCAGGCTGCAAAGTCAAAAATATGTCTATATCATAACAAATGTATGACAATTTCACGATACGGTCTTAAATTTAAAGGGATACTTTGGGATTTTTGGCAATGAGGCTCTTTTATCTACTTCCCCGGAGTCAGATGAACTTGTGGATACCATTTTGTATGTCTCTCTGTCCAGTATTAAGGAAGTTAGAGGTATTTTCAAGAGCCAATGCTAACTAACTAGCGTTAGTTAAATGACTGGAGTCCACGGGTATCTGCTAGCATGCTATTCCTTTAAGGTTCAGGTTAGGCATGAGGTTAAGTAGTGTGGGTGTTAGGGTTAGGTTTAAAAATCAGGTCTGAAGAAGATACATTTTATAACTAAGCAGGGCTTCCGACTTTGCAACTTGTCCAGATAGTGACGACCTGGTTACACGTCTCGTGTTATTCGTTGTATCTCTGGTTTCTGGTCCTAACTGCTTTCGTCTCGTTCAGGTACATGTTGACATAAGAGGTCAGAAGATCATCCATTTTATAGCCCTGATGGACAAAGACACAAAGCACAATATGAAAACATTATTCAGAATAAGTGTATCTTATTAAGGCCAGGCACTACAACCCTAACAGGGAACTTTTAAAATATTATATTGAAATATGCATATGAGGTGATATCTCATTAAATATGCACATATGTGATCCGTTTCAAGAACCTAGGCTTATGTCACTACTTCACAGGAGAGGCATTTGAACGTAAACAGAAAAATAAAAATACATTTTTATTTTTTGTTGTTGCCAGAAATGCCTTCTTGAATATGCAAACTTTCACATGCCTTTATAACAAACTTGTATGCCATCTGTAAATACGAATAAAATTGTTAAATTATGAGCCTAGTCGTTTTAGCCACAGAAAAATACAGGAACCTTCCTACTAGCTATGATTGGCAGAGATAATGGGTGGGCTGGACATGCCGAGAGATGAGTTTGGATTGGTCTGCCACGTAGCATGCTTCTATCTATAACATGAGCTGCTCACTATGTATGGATAATCCTTTCTACTGTGTTTTTTTTTATACATCATGAAGAACTGAAAAAGTGTTGCAGTGCTGCCCTGATGTTAATAACGCTGTCGACAAAGATCAGTGGGGGAAAATGCCGGAGTACTTTCTGGTGACTCTCTCTGACGATAAGGAAATCCTTTGATTTACGTAGAAAACATTTTCAAGGAACCAGACATTGTCTTCTGATGACAGTGACGGGGGGAAGAAACGACAATCAATGGTGTTGTTGTCGCGGAAGAAATTGACAACAGTTTTGAAGTCAGTGGAATGTCCGGTGGAATCAGAGATGATTGCCAAATGCGGAGAGAGTCGAAAACAAGAACACAGGAGACGGTTGTTTAAAAAAAAATCTGTCTCCTGATTACATCTTCAAGCTAAAGGGCAACGATGGCATCCATTACAGAGGGCATTCATCCATTGTATACGGATGAGTCTAGCTACATTTTCCGATATTATACGTTTCTAATTTTGTCAGAAAGTTCTCTATGATCTGTGTAGTAATATTATTTGTATCTAAGAAAACATTTTGAATTGTATTGCTAGTTATAGCCTAATCTTAGCTAGCTAGCTAAATTTGAACCTAGTTGGTTAGCTTTAGCTACCTGCAGATTCATGCATGGTGTATGGTATTATGAGTTAGGATTATGGTTAATTGTTTAGCCAGCTAGCTACATGTCTAAACAAAAAACTCCACTATTCAATTAACCATTTCACTGTTCCGTTTACACCTTCTGTATCCTGTGCATGTGACAAATACATTTAGATTCGATTTGATATAGTGTGTGTTTAACAGAGATGGTAATGTGAAGAACAACATGATCTGCACCAAAGTCAGATTAGGATATACAGGGCAATCGGAAAGTATTCAGACCCCTTGACTTTTTCCACATTTTGTTACAATACAGCCTTATTCTAAAATGGTTTGAACAAAATGTTTTCCTCGTCAATTTATACACAATACCCCATAATGACATCACAATACCCCATAATGACATCACAATACCCCATAATGACATCACAATACCCCATAATGAAAACAGGTTTTTACCTGATTTACATAACTATTCAGGCCCTTTGTTATGAGACACAAAATTGATCTCAGGTGCATCCTGTTTCCATTGATCATCCTTGAAATGTTTCTACAACTTGATTGGAGTCCACCTGTGGCAAATTCAATTGATTGGACATGATTTGGAAAGGCACACACCTGTCTACATAATGTCCCACAGTTGACAGTGCATGTCAGAGCAAAAACCAAGCCATGAGGTCGAAGGAATTGTCCATAGAGCCCCAAGATAAGATTGTGTTGAGGCACAGATCTGGGGAAGGGTACCAAAAAATGTCTGCAGCATTGAAGGTCCCCAAGAACACAGTGGCCACCATCATTCTTAAATGGAAGACGTTAGGAACCACCAAGACTCTTCCTAGAGCTGGCTGCACAGCCAAACTGAGCAATCAGGGGAGAAGGTCCTTGGTCAGGGAGGTAACTAAGAACCCGATAGTTACTCTGACAGAGCTCCAACAATCCTTCGTGGAGATGGGAGAACCTTCCAGAAGGACACAAATCTCTGCAGTACTCCACCAATCAGGCCTTTATGGTAGAGTGAACAGATGGAAACCACTCCTCAGTAAAAGACACATGACAGTCCGCTTGGAGTTTGCCAAAAGGCACCTAAAGGACTCTCAGACCATGAGAAACAAGATTCTCTGGTCTGATGAAGCCAAGATTGAACTCTTTGGCCTGAATGCCAAGTGTCATGTCTGGAGGAAACCTGGCACCATCCCTACGGTGAAGCATGGTGGTGGCAGCATTATCATGTTTTGGGGATGTTTTTTCAGGGGTAGGGACTGGGAGACTAGTGAGGATTGAGGGAAAGATGAACGGAGCAAAGTACAGAGAAATCCTTGATGAAAAGCTGCTCCACAGCGCTCAGGACCTCAGACTGGGGTGAAGGTACACCTTCCAACAGGACATTGACCCTAAGCACACAGCCAAGCCAACACAGGAGTGGCTTCAGGACAAGAGTCTGAATGTCCTTAAAGTGGTCCATCCAGAGCCCAGACTTGATCCCGATCGAACATCTCTGGAGAGACCTGAGAATAGCTATGCAGTGACACTCCCCATTCAACCTGACAGAGCTTGAGAAGGAGCTGCAGAGAAGAATGGGTGAAGCTCCCCAAATACAGGTTTGCTAAGCTTGTGGCGTCAACAAAGTACAGAGAAAAGGGTCTAAATACTTATGTAAATGTAATATCAGTTTTTTATTATACATTTCTGCACAAAAAAAACCCTGTTTTTGCATTCTCATTATGGGGTATTGTGATGTCATTATGGGGTATTGTGATGTCATTATGGGGTATTGTGATGTCATTATGGGGTATTGTGTGTATATTGATGAGGATTAAAAATATATATATATTTTAGAATACACACGCACACGTCTGTTTAAAACATGCACATACTATCTCCTGTTAGGGCCTAAACATTTTTCCTACCTCTATATAATGTCCTTTTTATTAGATTTTTTACTGTATCTCAAATAGAGTCCTTCGTATTGTATGAGTTATCATTTCCATACCAGAAAGTATATTTCATTCATTGTTTATTTACAATTGCTTATTTGGGGTGCCAGCGGTTTAAACCAGTTTCTAGTTAACTGTTTCTGTGCAGATTTCAGATTTCTGAAGAGGTACTTATTAGAGTGGAGGAGCAGTGCACGAAGGGGTTCATGGGGTTCTCCCCAGGGGTATGGGGGGTTCATGGGGTTCTCACCAGGAGTATGGGGGGTTCATGGGTTAGGGTTAGTATGGGGGGTTCATGGGGTTCTCCCCAGGAGTATGGGGGGTTCATGGGGTTCTCCCCAGGAGTATGGGGGGTTCATGGGGTTCTCCCCAGGAGTATGGGGGGTTCATGGGGTTCTCCCCAGGAGTATGGGGGGTTCATGGGTTAGGGTTAGTATGGGGGGTTCATGGGGTTCTCCCCAGGAGTATGGGGGGTTCATGGGGTTCTCCCCTGGAGTATGGGGGGTTCATGGGTTAGGGTTAGTATGGGGGGTTCATGGGGTTCTCCCCAGGAGTATGGGGGGTTCATGGGATTCTCCCCAGGAGTATGGGGGGGGGGGGGAGGGTCATGGGGTTCTCCCCAGGAGTATGGGGGGGGGTCATGGGGTTCTCCCCAGGTGTATGGGGGGGTAATGGGGTTCTCCCCGGGAGTATGGGGAGGGGGGGGGGGGATCACGGGGTTCTCCCCAGGAGTATGGGGGGGTTCGTGGGGTTCTCCCCAGGAGTATGGGGGGGGGGTCATGGGGTTCTCCCCAGGTGTATGGGGGGGTTAATGGGGTTCTCCCCGGGAGTATGGGGAGGGGGGGGGATCACGGGGTTCTCCCCAGGAGTATGGGGGGGTTCGTGGAGTTCTCCCCAGGAGTATGGGGGGGTTCATGGGGTTCTCCCCAGGAGTATGGGGGGGGGGGGGGGGTTCATGGGGTCTGTTTGGATATCTTTTTACTTTGGTGATCTTTGTCCAGACCTTTGTAGTGGAACAGGAATATATAGTATTGGGAGGACATACACTTGAATCATTTAAATTATTCCTGTTAAATGCTGTGTAATTCAATGTGGTGAGCTTTGTAATTATGGATGTATATTATGCCTCTTTTAAATGCAGGACATTTGTCTGAAGGTAATCTGACAAACAAAAGCAAAAATACATTTCAATCCAGATTTAGACATTTTTATGTTTACTTTTAGAAAATACTAATATTAATGGACCCATAAAAAAATTAAAAATACATCTCAAAATGAATAGGTAGATGCAAAACATGTCAATTCAGCCCGTGGTGCCTGTGGTGCCCGTGGTGCCTGTGGTGCCTGTGGTGCCGGTGGTGCCTGTGGTGCCCGTGGTGCCTGTGGTGCATGTAGTACCTGTGGTGCCTGTGGTGCATGTGGTGCCTGGCCTTGAAAGTTTAATATTTCTAACATGAGCTAATAAAATATTACGAAAAATAAATTGCTTATCGCTGCCACAAGGGGGAAAAAGTCTGGCCAGTTGTTTTTCTTGTGGCAGCGTTGTGTTTCCGTAATAAATTGAATAAAGAAGTACACAAAATAACTAGTTACAAGTCAACAGTAAAAAAAATAAAAACAAGCAAACAAACAAAACCGTAATAAATGTCTTTACCAGGGATGTTTCACATAGGATCTTGTTTCCCTTCACCAGGTTGCCCACGGTGATGTGGAAGTAGGTGGAGCCACTGCACCAGTTAGCGATACGGTTGAACGGGTGAGTCGCTAGGACATCCTATGGGACAGATAAGACAGACAGGTCAGACAGACATCTCTTTTACTGTTCATGCTCTCTGTTGAATATTAATGTCAGTGGAGGGCTGTGTGGGGGGGTAGCCTAGTGGTTAGAGCGTTGGACTAGTAACCGGAAGGTTGCAAGTTCAAACCCCTGAGCTGACAAGGTACAAATCTGTCGTTCTGCCCCTCAACAGGCAGTTAACCCACTGTTCCTAGGCCGTCATTGCTGACAATAATTTGTTCTTTAACTGAGTTTATTTCACCTTTATTTAACCAGATAGGCAAGTTGAGAACAAGTTCTAATTTACAATTGCGACCTGGCCAAGATAAAGCTAAGCAGTTCAACACATACAACAACACAGAGTTACACATGGAGTAAAACAAACATACAGTCAATAATACAGTATAAACAAGTCTATATACGATGTGAGCAAATGAGGTGAGATAAGTGAGGTAAAGGCAAAAAAAAGGCCATGGTGGCAAAGTAAATACAATATAGCAAGTAAAACACTGGAACGGTAGATTTGCAATGGAAGAATGTGCAAAGTAGAAATAAAAATAATGGGGGTGCAAAGGAGCAAAATAAATGAATGAATTAAATACAGTAAGGAAAGAGGTAGTTGTTTGGGCTAAATTATAGGTGGGCTATGTACAGGTGCAGTAATCTGTGTTAAATAAAGGTCAAATAAATAAAAACATAGCTTAACGAGAGGGCCGTGAACATTTACCTAGTAATGCCTTATACTGTTAGAAAACACACATTTTTCCTCCCTTTTTTTGTAGTTAGTTTTATCATCTATGATTTGTTTTGTTTGTACTTTTTGTACTACAATGCCCTGCTATAGTAAATAGTTTGAAACATAGTACATTCCCAGAAGTCATTTTCAGAATGTATATGCTATGAACTAACTATCTACTCAAAATCAAGATTATAACTTGACATGCTATTAGATTGCAGAGGCCTTATTATTGTAATAATGTTTTATATAATGAATATGGGGAAGGGAAGAGCCGAGTCATTTCCTGGTAGACTGGTCATTGTTTCATTGTTGTCTAGCTCCTTGTGAATTGACAGTCGCTGGCGAATCTACTAGCTCGTCACAATCTCAGATGTCATCAAGTATAAAATGTGTCCCTTTGCGATGAACACAAAGTGGTTTTGTTTCACATCTTCAAATTGTGTTAAAAGTTTAAAAAAAAAAGTTTTTAAATTAAATATAAATCTGTGTGTTTATTACAGAACACATTCGTATGGCTGCAGTAGACTCGTTGCAGCTGTGTGCCTGAGACGTACCGTGACAACACAAATTGATGGTCAGTCCAATCAGCGAATGAGCATTTAAGGCGGGACTCTCGAGCCTCCAATGGCTGTGGATATGTAACCCGATACCCCAGAATCATTCGATTCAATTTGACCTAACAGAAGTTGATTTATACGCACATTGCCTTGATAAAACAATTACATTATAACGAAAGCCCCAGAAATACAGTAATTAACATTGAAGAGGAACCCTTTATAATCCATTCTCTCAAGAGGAAAACAAGGAGTCTTGCGTGCGTGCGTGCGTGTGTGTGTGTGTGCGTGTGTGCGTGCGTGCGTGCGTGTGTGTGTGTTGTGTTTTACCTTGGTTTTCGGGTGGATGATTGAGACCCCCTGTTTGCTGATGGCAATTCTGACGATATCTGGGAAGTTAGGGTCTGATGTTTGCTGGAAAAAGTCAAACATCTCTTTAGGTGATAGAAAGCAGAGTAGTGGCTGTTCCTTCATCACTTAGAGACTTAGGCTGCGTGAACAAAATGGCACCCTATTCCCTATATAGTGCACTACTTTTGACCCAAATGGCACCCTATTCCCTATATATAGTGGACTACTATTGACCAGGGCTCATAGGGTGCCAGTTTGGGACACAGCCTTTACAAGAACTTTAAATGGGTCCATAAAACGAGCTGTGTCCTTCGAACAGCGATACACCGTCTGGAAAGACCCATTTCTCCCGAGGGAACTTTATTTGTGATAAAAAAATATATATATTTAAAATAAATTCAGTGTCGAGGTGTTATCTCGTACCTTCACTTCAAAGAAAGCACAGCCGAAGGTGGGCCAGCGACAGACCACCTTGAGAAACGCTAGACTGGCTTCTTCACTGGTCATACTAGCCTGCTTGTTGTAGGCTGCAACGATGTTCTGGTAAGCAAAGACATTAAAACGGTCAACCACAACAACAACAACAAAAATCCCATTCTTAAAACATTTTACATAGTTGATCCTCTGACCTCCGCCATCGAATGAATTGAGTTAAGGGTCATTTGAGTTCAGGGGTCATGTAGAGGGTAACTTGGAGCTGCAGTCCCAGACAAAAAAAAAAAGGGACACTACTGACTGTGTTTGTATACAGGTCACATGACGTCATTGAAGGAACACTCATCACCCAGTCCCTTCCAGCTATGTGCACTCATACACTCCTCCCAGGCATTGAGATTTGTGTAAACCCTATTTCTTATACCGGTCCAGGGAAGAGAACAAGTGCACACTTTTGGAGGAAGGGAGGAGTGAATGTATTAAGGAGAGACTCTCTTACATCAATGTGTGACAACTGTAAAAAATAAAAGTATTTTTTTTGTATTTTTTTTAAATGCTTTATAAATAAACGATTAATTGATCGATCGATCACAACTGATTGATTGATTTTACCTTCTGCCAGTCCGTAGTGGACATGGCTTTCAGCATGTCGTTGGGCACCAGATCTTTCAGCATCTTGGGGATCAGAACGAACTGGGTCTTGTCGTTGTTGAACTTTACCCTGAAGAGCAGAGCCCCTATGTTCACCATGTCCTCCTTGGTACATCGATGGTACCCTCTCAGGTACTTAGGTAGCTCCTAGGTGGGGAGAGAGAAAGGCTGTCCTGTTAGTATAATGAACTGTTAGCAGTGTTCGGGTCAATTCAGAAAGTAAAACAAATTCCAATTCCAATTTTTCCTCATTGAAAAAGCATTTATAATTGGAAGCTGAATGTCAGTGTACTTACTGAATTGACAGGTTTTTTTTAAAAATGAAATTGACCCCAACCCTGACTGTAAAGATAGGCATTTTCACCATGGGTACAATGTACTATTTTGTGGTTAGAGAGGGAGGCCAGTAACCGGAGGGTTGCTGGTCGAATCCAAGTGCTGCCTTATGTTAAATCTATCAGGAGTTAACCAGCATCCAGAGGGTCACTGATGTCAATATCTCAGGTGTCACCTAATGCCAACGGGCCCTTGAGAAAGGCCCTCAACACACCTGAGGGCAGTGGAAGATAAACCACGATGTGCCCCAATATCTCAGCTGTCACCTAATGCCAATGGGCCCTTGAGAAAAATGGTAACGGCAAGGAGAAGTCATCCATTTTTAAAATGAATAGTTTTATTAGACAGTTGTTGTCACGCCCTGACCTTAGATATCTCTGTTTTCTATATATTTTGGTTAGGTCAGGGTGTGACTAGGGTGGGTACTCTAGGTTTTCGTATGTCTAGGGGGTTTTGTATGTCTAGGGGGTTTTGTAGGTCTAGGGGTTTTGTATGTCTAGGGGTTTTGTATGTCTAGGGGGTTTTGTAGGTCTAGGGGTTTTGTATGTCTAGGGGTTTTGTATGTCTAGGGGTTTGTATTGTCTAGGGGTTTTGTATGTCTAGGGGTTTTGTATGTCTAGGGGTTTTGTATGTCTAGGGGTTTGTATGTCTAGGGGTTTTGTATTGTCTAGGGGTTTTGTATGTCTAGGGGTTTTGTATGTCTAGGGGTTTTGTATGTCTAGGGGTTTTGTACGTCTAGGGGTTTTGTATGTCTAGGGGTTTGTATTGTCTAGGGGTTTTGTATGTCTAGGGGTTTTGTACGTCTAGGGGTTTTGTATGTCTAGGGGTTTGTATTGTCTAGGGGTTTTGTATGTCTAGGGGTTTTGTACGTCTAGGGGTTTTGTATGTCTAGGGGTTTGTATTGTCTAGGGGTTTTGTATGTCTAGGGGTTTTGTACGTCTAGGGGTTTGTATTGTCTAGGGGTTTGTATTGTCTAGGGGTTTTGTATATCTAGGGGTTTTGTATGTCTAGGGGGTTTGTATGTCTAGGGGTTTGTATTGTCTAGGGGTTTTGTATATCTAGGGGTTTTGTATGTCTAGGGGTTTTGTATGTCTAGGGGTTTTGTATGTCTAGGGGTTTGTATTGTCTAGGGGTTTTGTATGTCTAGGGGTTTTGTATGTCTAGGGGGTTTGTATGTCTAGGGGGTTTGTATTGTCTAGGGGTTTTGTATTGTCTAGGGGTTTTGTATGTCTAGGGGTTTGTATGTCTAGGGGGTTTTGTATGTCTAGGGGGTTTGTATGTCTAGGGGTTTTGTATGTCTAGGGGTTTGTATTGTCTAGGGGTTTTGTATGTCTAGGGGTTTTGTATGTCTAGGGGTTTGTATTGTCTAGGGGTTTTGTATATCTAGGGGTTTGTATTGTCTAGGGGTTTTGTATATCTAGGGGTTTTGTATGTCTAGGGGTTTGTATGTCTAGGGGTTTGTATGTCTAGGGGGTTTTGTATATCTAGGGGTTTTGTATGTCTAGGGGTTTGTATGTCTAGGGGTTTTGTATATCTAGGGGTTTTGTATGTCTAGGGGGTTTTGTATATCTAGGGGTTTTGTATGTCTAGGGGTTTGTATGTCTAGGGGTTTGTATTGTCTAGGGGTTTTGTATGTCTAGGGGTTTGTATGTCTAGGGGGTTTTGTATGTCTAGGGGTTTGTATTGTCTAGGGGTTTTGTATGTCTAGGGGTTTGTATTGTCTAGGGGTTTTGTATGTCTAGGGGTTTTGTATGTCTAGGGGTTTTGTATGTCTAGGGGTTTTGTATGTCTAGGGGTTTTGTATGTCTAGGGGTTTGTATTGTCTAGGGGTTTTGTACGTCTATGTTGGCCTGATACGACGAACGTGACAGTTGTATTATTTTGACCTCCCCACAGTTCATTGGTAGAGGAAGTGTAAACTCCAACAGCCTATTAGCAAAAAGAAAAGAAGGTATATTGGAAGCAGAGAGAAAAGGTTGCACTTTTAAATCAAATTTTCTGCAATTCTATACATTTTGCCATGGCTAGCGCTGTGTTCCCCTGCTCAAACATTATTTTAAAAAATCAAATCGACATGTGGCCTTAATACCTTTTTTTCTCTTCGAATCTCAGCGATATTCATAAAATATATTATGTTTTGACATGAAAAAAAAATGATATATACACATTTCCTTCCAAAATAAAATACTCGGACGCCCTGGTCTAAAGTAGTGCACTACACGGGCAATTAAAGGTGTTGTTTGGGACTCAGGCATTGTAACATACCTGAGGGTAGTGAAAGATGAGATCGGCCTCCAGGTCTCTGCCAGGACTGACGTTAAACCACAGCTTCCTCATAAAGAACACTAGGTAGGACATGTTCATGGGTCCTCCTCCTACACACACACACACACACACACACACAGACAGACAGACAGACAGACAGACAGACAGACAGACAGACAGACAGACAGACAGACAGACAGACAGACAGACAGACAGACAGACAGACAGACAGACAGACAGACAGACAGACAGACAGACAGACAGACAGACAGACAGACAGACAGACAGACAGACAGACAGACAGACAGACAGACAGACAGACAGACAGACAGACAGACAGACAGACAGACAGACAGACAGACAGACAGACAGACAGACAGACAGACAGACAGACAGACAGACAGACAGACAGACAGACAGACAGACAGACAGACAGACAGACAGACAGACAGACAGACAGACAGACAGACAGACAGACAGACAGACAGACAGACAGACAGACAGACAGACAGACAGACAGACAGACAGACAGACAGACAGACAGACAGACAGACAGACAGACAGACAGACAGACAGACAGACAGACAGACAGACAGACAGACAGACAGACAGACAGACAGACAGACAGACAGACAGACAGACAGACAGACAGACAGACAGACAGACAGACAGACAGACAGACAGACAGACAGACAGACAGACAGACAGACAGACAGACAGACAGACAGACAGACAGACAGACAGACAGACAGACAGACAGACAGACAGACAGACAGACAGACAGACAGACAGACAGACAGACAGACAGACAGACAGACAGACAGACAGACAGACAGACAGACAGACAGACAGACAGACAGACAGACAGACAGACAGACAGACAGACAGACAGACAGACAGACAGACAGACAGACAGACAGACAGACAGACAGACAGACAGACAGACAGACAGACAGACAGACAGACAGACAGACAGACAGACAGACAGACAGACAGACAGACAGACAGACAGACAGACAGACAGACAGACAGACAGACAGACAGACAGACAGACAGACAGACAGACAGACAGACAGACAGACAGACAGACAGACAGACAGACAGACAGACAGACAGACAGACAGACAGACAGACAGACAGACAGACAGACAGACAGACAGACAGACAGACAGACAGACAGACAGACAGACAGACAGACAGACAGACAGACAGACAGACAGACAGACAGACAGACAGACAGACAGACAGACAGACAGACAGACAGACAGACAGACAGACAGACAGACAGACAGACAGACAGACAGACAGACAGACAGACAGACAGACAGACAGACAGACAGACAGACAGACAGACAGACAGACAGACAGACAGACAGACAGACAGACAGACAGACAGACAGACAGACAGACAGACAGACAGACAGACAGACAGACAGACAGACAGACAGACAGACAGACAGACAGACAGACAGACAGACAGACAGACAGACAGACAGACAGACAGACAGACAGACAGACAGACAGACAGACAGATTATTAAGGGTTAAGGGTTCAAAACTGGGTCATGGATAAAATCAATGGCATTTCTAAGGCATGATGTGATCTTATCTTACCCTCTTTGACACTCTTGGCTTTCTTGGACCAATCAGTGATCTGTCTCAGGCTGTCAAAGAAGTAGTCGGAATCATTCAGACTGAGAACCTGGACAACATAGAGGCAAAAGGACGTCACGCAAACTAGAGACTTAAAAAAAAAACTTCTACTTGCTGTATATCTGAGATACGGGAATCTAGCCTGGTCCCAGATCTGTTCGTGCTGTCTTGCCAAAGACCATATGAGTCCAGGGGAACCAGGCTACTATGAATCATGGAGGTCATCAGGAGTCTGTTAAATTAACATTTATCGATGACAAACCTTGTCGGGTGTTTTGACGAAGATGCTGAAGCCATCAGATGAGACCAGCTGGAGCTTGGTGGAGATGGTCTGACAGAGGTCCCTGATTCTAGTACTGGTGTTGACCTCAAAGATCTACAGAGGGCGGAGGAGGAACAGGATCCCCAGGGAGAAGGGATGTGAGGGATATTAGTGGAAGGATCCGCAGGGAGTAGGGATGTGAGGGATATTAGTGGAAGGATCCCCAGGGAGTAGGGATGTTAGTGGAAGGATCCCCAGGGAGTAGGGATGTTAGTGGAAGGATCCCCAGGGAGTAGGGATGTTAGTGGAAGGATCCGCAGGGAGTAGGGATGTGAGGGTTATTAGTGGAAGGATCCCCAGGGAGTAGGGATGTTAGTGGAAGGATCCCCAGGGAGTAGGGATGTGAGGGATATTAGTGGAAGGATCCCCAGGGAGTAGGGATGTTAGTGGAAGGATCCCCAGGGAGTAGGGATGTGAGGGATATTAGTGGAAGGATCCCCAGGGAGTAGGGATGTTAGTGGAAGGATCCCCAGGGAGTAGGGATGTTAGTGGAAGGATCCCCAGGGAGTAGGGATGTGAGGGATATTAGTGGAAGGATCCCCAGGGAGTAGGGATATTAGTGGAAGGATCCCCAGGGAGTAGGGATGTTAGTGGAAGGATCCCCAGGGAGTAGGGATGTGAGGGATATTAGTGGAAGGATCCCCAGGGAGTAGGGATGTTAGTGGAAGGATCCCCAGGGAGTAGGGATGTGAGGGATGTTAGTGGAAGGATCCCCAGGGAGTAGGGATGTGAGGGATATTAGTGGAAGGATCCCCAGGGAGTAGGGATGTGAGGGTTATTAGTGGAAGGATCCCCAGGGAGTAGGGATGTTAGTGGAAGGATCCCCAGGGAGTAGGGATGTTAGTGGAAGGATCCCCAGGGAGTAGGGATGTGAGGGTTATTAGTGGAAGGATCCCCAGGGAGTAGGGATGTGAGGGATATTAGTGGAAGGATCCCCAGGGAGTAGGGATATTAGTGGAAGGATCCCCAGGGAGTAGGGATGTTAGTGGAAGGATCCCCAGGGAGTAGGGATGTTAGTGGAAGGATCCCCAGGGAGTAGGGATGTTAGTGGAAGGATCCCCAGGGAGTAGGGATGTGAGGGATATTAGTGGAAGGATCCCCAGGGAGTAGGGATGTTAGTGGAAGGATCCCCAGGGAGTAGGGATGTGAGGGATATTAGTGGAAGGATCCCCAGGGAGTAGGGATATTAGTGGAAGGATCCCCAGGGAGTAGGGATGTGAGGGATATTAGTGGAAGGATCCCCAGGGAGTAGGGATATTAGTGGAAGGATCCCCAGGGAGTAGGGATGTTAGTGGAAGGATCCCCAGGGAGTAGGGATGTGAGGGATATTAGAGGAAGGATCCCCAGGGAGTAGGGATGTGAGGGATATTAGTGGAAGGATCCCCAGGGAGTAGGGATGTGAGGGATATTAGTGGAAGGATCCCCAGGGAGTAGGGATGTTAGTGGAAGGATCCCCAGGGAGTAGGGATATTAGTGGAAGGATCCCCAGGGAGTAGGGATATTAGTGGAAGGATCCCCAGGGAGTAGGGATGTTAGTGGAAGGATCCCCAGGGAGTAGGGATGTGAGGGATATTAGTGGAAGGATCCCCAGGGGACATAGAGTACAGTTCTGTACAGGTTCGATACAGTTTCAACAAAAGGAACACCATTTGCGTGGACAATTTGTTTCCGGCTCAAAGGACCAGTGTTTCTGAAAGGGACTGTATGTGTTTTGTTTGTACAAATGATGAGAAGTTTAGCTTAGCACTTGTCAGAGTAACCCGTCATGGCGCAGGGCTCTTTACCTCCTCCATGTCGTTGGGGAAGTGGACCTTGTGGAAGATCTGAGTGGAGTTCTGCTGGATGGCATCTATCTCCACCTGGTGAGGAGGCAGCTTCCTGGGCTCTATCCTGATAGACAACACACATTACAGTACAACCACCTTAACCCTCTAACCCCTGACCTCTAACCCTAACCTCCACCTGGTGAGGAGGCAGCTTCCTGGGCTCTATCCTGATAGACAACACACGTTACAGTACAACCACCTTAACCTCTAACCCCTGACCTCTAACCCTTGAACTCTAACCCTAACCTCCACCTGGTGAGGAGGCAGCTTCCTGGGCTCTATCCTGATAGATAACGCACATTACAGTGCAACCACCTTAACCTCTAACCCCTGACCTCTAACCCTAACCTCCACCTGGTGAGGAGGCAGCTTCCTGGGCTCTATCCTGATAGATAACACACGTTACTAGCACCACACTCTTGGCCAAATCAGTAATTAATGAAATAGTTATACATTTACTCTGGCATGTCACGACCCGTTAATGGTAGGTGGCGCCGTGTCAGAGTAAATTTATAACTATTTCATGAATTACTGATTAAGCAGCATTCTCTGCTCAGTTTGGCAGCTGAGCGAGTGTGAGAGGGATACGCAGCGTTCTCTGCTCAGTTTGACAGCTGAGCGAGTGTGAGAGGGATACGCAGCGTTCTCTGCTCAGTTTGTCAGCTGAGCGAGTGTGAGAGGGATACGCAGCGTTCTCTGCTCAGTTTGGCAGCTGAGCGAGTGTAAGAGGGATAAGCAGCGTTCTCTGCTCAGTTTGGCAGCTGAGCGAGTGTGAGAGGGATAAGCAGCGTTCTCTGCTCAGTTTGGCAGCTGAGCGAGTGTGAGAGGGATAAGCAGCGTTCTCTGCTCAGTTTGGCAGCTGAGCGAGTGTGAGAGGGATACGCAGCGTTCTCTGCTCAGTTTGGCAGCTGAGCGAGTGTGAGAGGGATACGTAGCGTTCTCTGCTCAGTTTGGCAGCTGAGCGAGTGTGAGAGGTATACGCAGCGTTCTCTGCTCAGTTTGGCAGCTGAGCGAGTGTGAGAGGGATACGCAGCGTTCTCTGCTCAGTTTGGCAGCTGAGCGAGTGTGAGAGGGATATGCCGGTATGCTTCGCGGTTCACCAGATATCTTTTTCTGCAGTTTTTTTGTTTGTTGAAGATCACGACGCAGCGCTGCGGTTCAGGCAGCAGATGATCCGCTGTCCGCCACTGACTTGTCGTTCTCACTCGTCATCTCTCACCGCTGTCGGCACACGGAGTTTGTTCTGTCTGAGCTCAGTTGTCATGAAACGCAAATACAGCGATGAGTTTCCCTCTCTTTCATACACACTTATAACGAGGAGCGCCCACAATGTGTTTTGTGCTTAGCAATGAGTCTCTCATTACGAACACATTTTATAAAACGACACGTCCTGACCAAAACATCCACAGCATGGCGGTCAACCCAGGGAGGTCTTTCAGAACAGGGCTTCAACAGTGGAAAAGTCAGTCAACTAGCAAGGCATTGTTGTCATTTTATAACAGGTAAGCATAAGCAGTAATAAGGGAGTGCTATCTCTCACAGTAGTAGATGTGAGTTTCTCTTTCAAACAATCCCATGGCCTTGTACACAGTTAATATCTAACATTCGCCAAAGCAAGCTACTGATAGTGCAACCCTAGTAACAGTACATATGAATATGAAATATGATCAGGCCTACTGTACATTTTACTGTAGAAATTATTGTTGAAAATGAGTCTAGGTTGGAACTGTTGCTGTTAAAATAGAATAGTAATTGTTATTCTGAACTGGAATAAACTGATGAAAGCAAGATACTTTTTGAGGTGAACCCCCTCACACAGTTCTGGGTTGTTCCATCTACAACAGGAAGTGGTCTCTTGTCTGACTGAGAATCCCCTCACACAGTTCTTGGTTGTTCATCTACAACAGGAAGTGGTTTCCTGTCTGACTGAGAACCCCCTCACACAGTTCTGGGTTGTTCCATCTACAACAGGAAGTGGTCTCCTGCCTGACTGAGAAAGCAGTAGATGTTCTGGTCCAGTTTGGTACCACATTCCTGTGTGAGTCAGGGTTCTCAACTCTGGCATACGTTAACACAACAAGTACAGAAACGGACTCCATGCTGAGCATCACCTCTGGGCTGCAGTGTCCAAAACTGAGCCCAGAATAGACATGGACAGAATAGACCTCTCATTAGGACTCTCTCTCTCTATATGTGTGTGTATGTATGTCTTGGGCTACATCTGTGTGTGTGTTTATGTCCTGGGCTACGTGTACGTGTGCGTGTGCGTGTGCGTGTGCGTGTGTGTGTCTGTGTCTGTGTCTGTGTGTGTGTGTGTGTGTGTGTGTGATGTGACCAATCAGTTTATTCTCGTTCAGATATTTAAAAAATATATAAAAATTGTTTTGGATTTGTTTTTTAAACAGCAAAACTTCCAACCTAGACTTTCTTTCTACAGTAAGATGGACAGTAGGCCTGATCATTGTTCATCTGTACTGTTTCTTACAGTTGCACTATCAAAACGCCTGTGTGTCTGTTCTGTTATTCATCTGTGTGATGTGATCAATCCGTTTATTCCAGTTCAGAATGAAAAGGATTTATTGTATTTTAACAGCACCAGTTCCAACCTAGACAGATACGTGAGAGTGTTTTTAATAGGAGAAAGTAAACATGAATTTCATTATTTGTTTCTGTCTATATTGCATTTGTTTTAGGCATAAGGGCAATGAAATGTACCGATATTTATGTATAGTTGCATATTTTCCTAAGCTTATGTCCCAGGAAAACAGTCTAATAGACCTCCTCTAATGGGGCTGAGGAGATACAGTCTAATAGACCTCCTCTAATGGGGCTGAGGCGATACAGTCTAATAGACCTCCTCTAATGGGGCTGAGGAGATACAGTCTAATAGACCACCTCTAATGGGGCTGAGGAGATACAGTCTAATAGACCTCCTCTAATGGGGCTGAGGAGATACAGTCTAATAGACCACCTCTAATGGGGCTGAGGAGATACAGTCTAATAGACCACCTCTAATGGGGCTGAGGAGATACAGTCTAATAGACCTCCTCTAATGGGGCTGAGGAGATACAGTCTAATAGACCTCCTCTAATGGGGCTGAGGAGATACAGTCTAATAGACCACCTCTAATGGGGCTGAGGAGATACAGTCTAATAGACCTCCTCTAATGGGGCTGAGGAGATACAGTCTAATAGACCTCCTCTAATGGGGCTGAGGAGATACAGTCTAATAGACCACCTCTAATGGGGCTGAGGAGATACAGTCTAATAGACCACCTCTAATGGGGCTGAGGAGATACAGTCTAATATACCTCCTCTAATGGGGCTGAGGAGATACAGTCTAATAGACCTCCTCTAATGGGGCTGAGGAGATACAGTCTAATAGACCACCTCTAATGGGGCTGAGGAGATACAGTCTAATAGACCACCTCTAATGGGGCTGAGGAGATACAGTCTAATAGACCTCCTCTAATGGGGCTGAGGAGATACAGTCTAATAGACCTCCTCTAATGGGGCTGAGGAGATACAGTCTAATAGACCTCCTCTAATGGGGCTGAGGAGATACAGTCTAATAGACCTCCTCTAATGGGGCTGAGGAGATACAGTCTAATAGACCACCTCTAATGGGGCTGAGGAGATACAGTCTAATAGACCTCCTCTAATGGGGCTGAGGAGATACAGTCTAATAGACCACCTCTAATGGGGCTGAGGAGATACAGTCTAATAGACCACCTCTAATGGGGCTGAGGAGATACAGTCTAATAGACCTCATCTAATGGGGCTGAGGAGATACAGTCTAATAGACCTCCTCTAATGGGGCTGAGGAGATACAGTCTAATAGACCTCCTCTAATAGGTACAGTAAGTGAAGACATTCAGTATTTGATGTGCTCATGTACCTCAGTGATCCCTGTAGGCGCTGTAGACAGTCAGGGGCCAGGGGTTCACGCCGTCGGGACTCCAGGAAGCGCTGGGTGTGTTTGAGCAGCGACTGGCTCGGAGGGAAGAGACCACAGCACAGCCACAGTAGCTGCCAGCCCTGCTCCAAACTGAACCTAACAACAACAACAACAACAACAACAACACCATCATTATCATCATCAGAGACCACAGCACAGCCACAGTAGCTGTGTTGTTTAACCTCCCATCTACGTGTAGGAGCAGTGACGACCCGGCATTCAGGGCAGGTGTGGCCCCACCTGTTTTGAGCCCCACATATTTTGCTAAAAACAACGTCCTTTCCTCTGTAGTCTTTTCCTTTGTTGACCTATTCTCTGTTGTGTTGTCTTCTGTTGTCCTCTCCTCCGTTGTCCTCTCTTCTGTTGTCTTCTGTTGTCCTCTCCTCTGATGTCCTCTCTTCTATTGTCTTCTGTTGTCATCTCCTCTGATGTCCTCTCCTCCGTTGTCTTCTGTTGTCCTCTCTTCCGTTGTCCTCTCCTCTGATGTCCTCTTTTCCATTGTCTTCTGTTGTCCTCTCCTCTGATGTCCTCTCTTCTGTTGTCCTCTCCTCTGTTGTCTTCTGTTGTCCTCTCTTCCGTTGTCTTCTGTTGTCCTCTCCTCTGTTTTCTTCTGTTGTCCTCTCCTGTCCTCTCTTCCGTTGTCTTCTGTTTCTGTTTTCCTCTCCTCTGATGTCCTCTCCTCTGTTGTGTTGTCTTCTGATGTCCTCTCTTCTGTTGTCTTCTGTTGTCCTCTCCTCTGTTGTCTTCTGTTGTCCTCTCCTCTGTTGTCCTCTCTTCTGTTGTCCTTTCCTCTGTTGTCCTCTGTTGTCCTCTCCTCTGTTGTCTTCTGTTGTCCTCTCCTCTGTTGTCTTCTGTTGTCCTCTCCTCTGTTGTCTTCTGTTGTCCTCTCCTCTGTTGTCCTCTCATCTGTTGTCCTCTATTGTCCACTCCTCTGTTGTCCTCTGTTGTCCTCTCCTCTGTTGTCCTCTCCTCTGTTGTCCTCTCCTCTGTTGTCCTCTCATCCTCTCTTCCGTTGTCTTCTGTTTTCCTCTCCTCTGATGTCCTCTCCTCTGTTGTGTTGTCTTCTGATGTCCTCTCCTGTTGTCTTCTGTTGTCCTCTCCTCTGTTGTCTTCTGTTGTCCTCTCCTCTGTTGTCCTCTCCTCTGTTGTCCTCTCCTCTGTTGTCCTCTCCTCTGTTGTCTTCTGTTGTCCTCTCCTCTGTTGTCTTCTGTTGTCCTCTCCTCTGTTGTCCTCTCCTCTGTTGTCTTCTGTTGTCCTCTCCTCTGTTGTCCTCTCCTCTGTTGTCCTCTGTTGTCCTCTCCTCTGTTGTCCTCTGTTGTCCTCTCCTCTGTTGTCCTCTCCGCTGTTGTCCTCTCCGCTGTTGTCCTCTCCTCTGTTGTCCTCTCCGCTGTTGTCCTCTCCTCTGTTGTCCTCTCATCCTCTCTTCCGTTGTCTTCTGTTTTCCTCTCCTCTGATGTCCTCTCCTCTGTTGTGTTGTCTTCTGATGTCCTCTCTTCTGTTGTCTTCTGTTGTCCTCTCCTCTGTTGTCTTCTGTTGTCCTCTCCTCTGTTGTCTTCTGTTGTCCTCTCCTCTGTTGTCCTCTCTTCTGTTGTCCTCTCCTCTGTTGTCTTCTGTTGTCCTCTCCTCTGTTGTCTTCTGTTGTCCTCTCCTCTGTTGTCTTCTGTTGTCCTCTCTTCCGTTGTCTTCTGTTGTCCTCTCTTCCGTTGTCTTCTGTTGTCCTCTCCTGTCCTCTCTTCCGTTGTCTTCTGTTTCTGTTTTCCTCTCCTCTGATGTCCTCTCCTCTGTTGTGTTGTCTTCTGATGTCCTCTCTTCTGTTGTCTTCTGTTGTCCTCTCCTCTGTTGTCTTCTGTTGTCCTCTCCTCTGTTGTCCTCTCTTCTGTTGTCCTTTCCTCTGTTGTCCTCTGTTGTCCTCTCCTCTGTTGTCTTCTGTTGTCCTCTCCTCTGTTGTCTTCTGTTGTCCTCTCCTCTGTTGTCTTCTGTTGTCCTCTCCTCTGTTGTCCTCTCATCTGTTGTCCTCTGTTGTCCTCTCCTCTGTTGTCCTCTGTTGTCCTCTCCTCTGTTGTCCTCTCCGCTGTTGTCCTCTCCTCTGTTGTCCTCTCCTCTGTTGTCCTCTCATCCTCTCTTCCGTTGTCTTCTGTTTTCCTCTCCTCTGATGTCCTCTCCTCTGTTGTGTTGTCTTCTGATGTCCTCTCTTCTGTTGTCTTCTGTTGTCCTCTCCTCTGTTGTCTTCTGTTGTCCTCTCCTCTGTTGTCCTCTCCTCTGTTGTCCTCTCTTCTGTTGTCCTCTCCTCTGTTGTCTTCTGTTGTCCTCTCCTCTGTTGTCTTCTGTTGTCCTCTCCTCTGTTGTCCTCTCCTCTGTTGTCTTCTGTTGTCCTCTCCTCTGTTGTCCTCTCCTCTGTTGTCCTCTGTTGTCCTCTCCTCTGTTGTCCTCTCCGCTGTTGTCCTCTCCTCTGTTGTCCTCTCCTCTGTTGTCCTCTGTTGTCCTCTCATCCTCTCTTCCGTTGTCTTCTGTTTTCCTCTCCTCTGATGTCCTCTCCTCTGTTGTGTTGTCTTCTGATGTCCTCTCTTCTGTTGTCTTCTGTTGTCCTCTCCTCTGTTGTCTTCTGTTGTCCTCTCCTCTGTTGTCCTCTCTTCTGTTGTCCTCTCCTCTGTTGTCTTCTGTTGTCCTCTCCTCTGTTGTCTTCTGTTGTCCTCTCCTCTGTTGTCCTCTCCTCTGTTGTCCTCTGTTGTCCTCTCCTCTGTTGTCCTCTCCGCTGTTGTCCTCTCCGCTGTTGTCCTCTCCGCTGTTGTCCTCTGTTGTCCTCTCATCTGTTGTCTTCTGTTGTCCTCTCCTCTGTTTTCCTCTGTTGTCCTCTCCTCTGTTGTCTTCTGTTGTCCTCTCCTCTGTTGTCCTCTCCTCTGTTTTCCTCTGTTGTCCTCTCCTCTGTTGTCCTCTCCTCTGTTGTCCTCTGTTGTCCTCTCATCTGTTGTCTTCTGTTGTCCTCTCATCTGTTGTCTTCTGTTGTCCTCTCCTCTGTTGTCAACAGCCTACCTGTTGTTGTACAGGCCCTAACAGCCTACCTGTTGTTGTAAGGCCCTAACAGTCTACCTGTTGTTGTACAGGCCCTAACAGCCTACCTGTTGTTGTAAGGCCCTAACAGTCTACCTGTTGTTGTACAGGCCCTAACAGCCTACCTGTTGTTGTACAGGCCCTAACAGCCTACCTGTTGTTGTACAGGCCCTAACAGCCTACCTGTTGTTGTACAGGCCCTAACAGCCTACCTGTTGTTGTAAGGCCCTAACAGTCTACCTGTTGTTGTAAGGCCCTAACAGTCTACCTGTTGTTGTAAGGCCCTAACAGTCTACCTGTTGTTGTAAGGCCCTAACAGTCTACCTGTTGTTGTACAGGCCCTAACAGCCTACCTGTTGTTGTAAGGCCCTAACAGTCTACCTGTTGTTGTAAGGCCCTAACAGTCTACCTGTTGTTGTACAGGCCCTAACAGCCTACCTGTTGTTGTAAGGCCCTAACAGCCTACCTGTTGTTGTAAGGCCCTAACAGTCTACCTGTTGTTGTACAGGCCCTAACAGCCTACCTGTTGTTGTAAGGCCCTAACAGTCTACCTGTTGTTGTAAGGCCCTAACAGTCTACCTGTTGTTGTACAGGCCCTAACAGCCTACCTGTTGTTGTAAGGCCCTAACAGCCTACCTGTTGTTGTAAGGCCCTAACAGTCTACCTGTTGTTGTAAGGCCCTAACAGTCTACCTGTTGTTGTAAGGCCCTAACAGTCTACCTGTTGTTGTACAGGCCCTAACAGCCTACCTGTTGTTGTAAGGCCCTAACAGCCTACCTGTTGTTGTACAGGCCCTAACAGTCTACCTGTTGTTGTAAGGCCCTAACAGTCTACCTGTTGTTGTAAGGCCCTAACAGTCTACCTGTTGTTGTAAGGCCCTAACAGTCTACCTGTTGTTGTACAGGCCCTAACAGTCTACCTGTTGTTGTACAGGCCCTAACAGCCTACCTGTTGTTGTACAGGCCCTAACAGCCTACCTGTTGTTGTAAGGCCCTAACAGTCTACCTGTTGTTGTAAGGCCCTAACAGCCTACCTGTTGTTGTACAGGCCCTAACAGCCTACCTGTTGTTGTACAGGCTCTAACAGCCTACCTGTTGTTGTAAGGCCCTAACAGTCTACCTGTTGTTGTAAGGCCCTAACAGTCTACCTGTTGTTGTAAGGCCCTAACAGTCTACCTGTTGTTGTAAGGCCCTAACAGCCTACCTGTTGTTGTACAGGCCCTAACAGCCTACCTGTTGTTGTAAGGCCCTAACAGTCTACCTGTTGTTGTACAGGCCCTAACAGTCTACCTGTTGTTGTACAGGCCCTAACAGTCTACCTGTTGTTGTAAGGCCCTAACAGTCTACCTGTTGTTGTAAGGCCCTAACAGTCTACCTGTTGTTGTAAGGCCCTAACAGTCTACCTGTTGTTGTACAGGCCCTAACAGTCTACCTGTTGTTGTACAGGCCCTAACAGCCTACCTGTTGTTGTAAGGCCCTAACAGTCTACCTGTTGTTGTAAGGCCCTAACAGTCTACCTGTTGTTGTAAGGCCCTAACAGTCTACCTGTTGTTGTAAGGCCCTAACAGCCTACCTGTTGTTGTACAGGCCCTAACAGCCTACCTGTTGTTGTAAGGCCCTAACAGTCTACCTGTTGTTGTACAGGCCCTAACAGTCTACCTGTTGTTGTACAGGCCCTAACAGCCTACCTGTTGTTGTAAGGCCCTAACAGTCTACCTGTTGTTGTAAGGCCCTAACAGTCTACCTGTTGTTGTACAGGCCCTAACAGCCTACCTGTTGTTGTAAGGCCCTAACAGTCTACCTGTTGTTGTACAGGCCCTAACAGCCTACCTGTTGTTGTACAGGCCCTAACAGTCTAGCTGTTGTTGTACAGGCCCTAACAGCCTACCTGTTGTTGTAAGGCCCTAACAGTCTACCTGTTGTTGTAAGGCCCTAACAGTCTACCTGTTGTTGTACAGGCCCTAACAGTCTACCTGTTGTTGTACAGGCCCTAACAGCCTACCTGTTGTTGTACAGGCCCTAACAGTCTACCTGTTGTTGTACAGGCCCCAACAGCCTACCTGTTGTTGTAAGGCCCTAACAGTCTACCTGTTGTTGTAAGGCCCTAACAGTCTACCTGTTGTTGTAAGGCCCTAACAGTCTACCTGTTGTTGTACAGGCCCTAACAGCCTACCTGTTGTTGTAAGGCCCTAACAGTCTACCTGTTGTTGTACAGGCCCTAACAGCCTACCTGTTGTTGTACAGGCCCTAACAGTCTAGCTGTTGTTGTACAGGCCCTAACAGCCTACCTGTTGTTGTACAGGCCCTAACAGTCTACCTGTTGTTGTACAGGCCCCAACAGCCTACCTGTTGTTGTAAGGCCCTAACAGTCTACCTGTTGTTGTAAGGCCCTAACAGTCTACCTGTTGTTGTACAGGCCCTAACAGCCTACCTGTTGTTGTACAGGCCCTAACAGTCTACCTGTTGTTGTACAGGCCCTAACAGCCTACCTGTTGTTGTACAGGCCCTAACAGTCTAGCTGTTGTTGTACAGGCCCTAACAGCCTACCTGTTGTTGTACAGGCCCTAACAGTCTACCTGTTGTTGTACAGGCCCTAACAGCCTACCTGTTGTTGTACAGGCCCTAACGGTCTACCTGTTGTTGTTGGTCGTCTGGGAAACAGGCCCTAACAGCCTTCCTGTTGTTGTACAGGCCCTAACAGCCTACCTGTTGTTGTTGCTGGTCATCTGTTTCATGATCTGACAGTAGATCTCGTCTCTCAGGGCCTCGTCCTTGGTGGCTGGCCCAAAGATCTGGTCTGTCAACTCTAGAGGACTCTGTATCTGCTTTGTGGGGTAGTCTCCCATGTACTTCAGGATAGGTAAACACAGGTCAAGGACTGGTAGGAGCAACATCTCTGAAAACTGTATTTGAAGAAACTTGCATGTAATTTGCCATCCTACCATAAACGACATTGAACACATTTAGACTACAATAAGTGTATCTGGGTCTCCGCATATCATATATATTTTCGTCTTCAGTCTGCACCACTGTCCATGCACTTTGGTCTGAATAGAAAGAGAGGTAGCGACAGCGTTTTCTTTTCTCAGTAAGGACATCACTGAAGACCAGAATATGTCACTCTAGATAAGACTACTTGCTAAATTACTAAAAAATGCAATGTTGAGACGATTCCAAAGACGCTCTTGAAGATAATGTTGAAGTCATCTGTCAGTGAGAAGGTGGGGAAATCAATTATTAAAGGATATCGGTGAAGGCCAGGCAGGCCCGGTGGCTGAGCTCAGAGTTCCCCGCCAGCTTCTTAAGAAGGGGCTGTTTGATTGGCTCCCTGGACTTGACCCACAGCCTCTCAGGGGCCACGTTCTTAGAGATCACCTGACGGTTCACATCCTTGATGGGCTGCCTGGAGAGACAGACAGAAGCACAGAACATTAAGGAGTTGTTAAAATCAGGATGTTGTCCCATATATATTACTGTATATATATAATATATTATTATATATTACATGTGTTAGTTATATACCATATATATCGAAATATTATTGGCTATACTATTATCACTTTTTCTGTTAATATTATATTAGAAGTTTCTCTATTATAGGAGAACTGTTATCTGAAGTACTCATAGGACAACTGTTACCTGAAGTACTCACAGGAGAACTGTTACCTGAAGTACTCACAGGAGAACTGTTATCTGAAGTACTCACAGGACAACTGTTACCTGAAGTACTCACAGGAGAACTGTTACCTGAAGTACTCACAGGAGAACTGTTACCTGAAGTACTCATAGGAGAACT
Organism: Oncorhynchus mykiss; assembly: GCF_013265735.2. NCBI lineage: Eukaryota > Metazoa > Chordata > Actinopteri > Salmoniformes > Salmonidae > Oncorhynchus > Oncorhynchus mykiss. Next base: position 97,043,166 of record NC_048569.1, on the reverse strand, counting down.
GTTACCTGAGGTGCTCACAGGAGAACTGTTACCTGAAGTACTCACAGGAGAACTGTTACCTGAAGTACTCACAGGAGAACTGTTACCTGAAGTACTCATAGGAGAACTGTTACCTGAAGTACTCATAGAAGAACTGTTACCTGAAGTACTCATAGGAGAACTGTTACCTGTAGTACTCATAGGAGAACTGTTACCTGAAGTACTCATAGGAGAACTGTTACCTGAAGTACTCATAGGAGAACTCTTTGAGGGACACGGGGGCCACTCGCTCCACGGTGCCTGTCTCCTTCTGATTGGCTGCCATGATGCTCTTCCTCTGGTCAGGTGACAGGTTAAGAAGACTCTGGAAACATTTCATGTTGACATTTTAGTAATTTAACCCGACTGATAATGATCAGTGTATTGAAATAAGGAAGGTAAAACAACCACGAATCACAATGAATAAAACCTTCTTCAAAATAGCATCATCAGTAGCAGTAAGAGTAAAGTGAAGGGTTGATTTCTTCAGCCCATATTTCACCTTAGATAGTAAAACAAGAACACGCGGTCATACCATGACTTCATTGGTGGGTTTGGTGAGAGTGGGCAGGACCAGGATAGCGTCGATGGGTACTGCCCCCGTCTTGCCGGTGCGTTCGTTCTTGCCCTTGATCCAGCCGCGGCCGACAGTCAGCTCGTCGTCTTTAATGAGAACTATCAGCTCTCCTTTCTTAAAGCTCAGGAACGTAGGGTCGTCTATATGAGAGAGAGGGAGAGAGAGAGAGAGAGAGAGAGAGTTTCATTTCTCCAAATTAGAAACACTTTTTCGAGGTTTCAAAGACCTCTCTGATGACGATAGGCTACCTGTCCTGTTGGGGGAGGACGCAGAGAGCTGTGGGTTGGCAGCGCACTACATTGTTGACGACCATAAGATGAGGTCTTATCATGACCAATCAACCTGCACATGTCCTCTACTGTATGCTTATTGTTATTGTTCACTGTATGGTTATTTTGACCCTTGGTTATTGTTGTTACAGTTTTAAATGTCCAAAGCTTTGGCAATATGTACATTTTTGTGTCATGCCAATAAAACAACTGAGAGAGAGAGAGAGAGAGAGAGAGAGAGAGAGAGAGAGAGAGACTAAGGGAAAGAAGAGAGGGATAGAGAGAGAGAGAGAGAGAGAGAGAGAGAGAGAGAGAGAGAGAGAGAGAGAGAGAGAAAGAAGAGAGGGATAGAGAGAGAAAGAGAAAGAAAAGAGAGAGAGAGAGAGAGAGAGAGAGAGAGAGAGAGACTGAGGGAAAGAAGAGAGAGAGAGAGAGACTGAGGGAAAGAAGAGAGAGAGAGAGAGACAGAGAGAGAGGGAGAGAGAGGGAGAGGGGGAAAGAAGAGAGAGAGAGAGAGAGAGACAGAGAGAGAGGGAGAGAGAGGGAGAGGGGGAAAGAAGAGAGAGAGAGAGAGAGAGAGACTGAGGGAAAGAAGAGAGAGAGAGACAGAGAGAGAGAGACAGAGAGAGAGAGAGAGAGACAGAGAGAGAGAGAGAGACAGAGAGAGAGAGAGAGAGACAGAGAGAGAGAGAGAGACAGAGAGAGAGAGAGAGAGAGAGAGAGAGAGAGAGAGACAGAGAGAGAGAGAGAGAGAGAGAGAGAGAGAGAGAGAGAGACAGAGAGAGAGAGAGAGAGAGAGAGAGAGAGAAACCACAAAAATGGAAAAACACCACATTTTTTTTTATTTTTTACCTTTATTTAACTAGGCAAGTCAGTTAAGAACAAATTCTTATTTTCAATGACGGCCTAGGAACAGTGGGTTAACTGCCTGTTCAGGGGCAGAACGACAGATTTTGTACCTTGTCAGCTCGGGGATTTGAACTTGCAACCTTCCGGTTACTAGTCCAACTCTCTAACCACTAAGCTACCCTGCCGCCCAATTGAGACCCTGCATGCAGAATTCTGCAAAAATGTCCTCCATGTACACCGTAAAACACCAAATAATGCATGCAGAGCAGAATTAGTCAGATACCCACTAATTATCAAAATCCAGAAAATAACATTTAAATTCTACAACCACCTAAAAGGAAGCGATTCCCAAACCTTCCATAACAAAGCCATCACCTACAGAGAGATGAACCTGGAGAAGAGTCCCCTAAGCAAGCTGGTCCTGGGGCTCTGTTCACAAACACAAACACACCCCACAGAGCCCCATGACAGCAACACAATTAGACCCAACCAAATCATGAGAAAACAAACAGATAATTACTTGACACATTGGAAAGAATTAACAAAAAAACAGAGAAAACTAGAATGTTATTTGGCCCTAAACAGAGAGTACACAGTGGCCCAAACTTAAGGAAAGCTTTGACTATGTACAGACTCAGTGAGCATAGCCTTTCTATTGAGAAAGGCCGCCGTAGACAGACATGGCTCTCAAGAGAAGACAGGCTATGTGCTCACTGCCCACAAAATGAGGTGGAAACTGAGCTGCACTTCCTAACCTCCTGCCCAATGTATGACCATATTAGAGAGACAAATTTCCCTCAGATTACACAGATCCACAAAGAATTCGAAAACAAATCCAATTTTGATAAACTCCCATATCTATTGGGTGAAATTCCACAGTGTGCCATCACAGCAGCAAGATTTGTGACCTGTTGCCACGAGAAAAGGGCAACCAGTGAAGAACAAACACCATTGTAAATACAACCCATATTTATGCTTATTTATTTTATCTTGTGTTCTTTAACCATTTGTACATCGTTACAACACTGTATATATATGTATAATATGACATTTGTAATGTCTTTATTGTTTTGAAACTTCTGTATGTGTAATGTTTACTGTTAGTTTTTACTGTTTATTTCACTTTTGTATATTATCTACCTCACTTGCTTTGGCAATGTTAACACATGTTTCCCATGCCAATAAAGCCCCTTAAATTGAATTATATTGAATTGGAGAGAAACCAGAAATGAATATAGCTGACATACTACTGTACTAAACAAAACAAAGTATGTTAAACTTAAAGACGAAATTTTCGTATGTTGAAACCAACGTATCTAAAACTTGATTAAATTTAGCTAAAAATATAAATGTTTCTAAATCCTTGGTTGGTGTTTGTCTTACCTTGGTTGACTTCCTGCAGAGCCACAGCATACTGAGAGCGTTCCCTCAGTCCTCCCAGGAACATATGCACCAGCTCTGCTATGTTCCCAGCCATCGCCGCATTCAGAGAGAAGTCTCCCTTCAGAGTCAGGAGACTCACAGACTGGCCAAACGTCTTGCCCTCCCTGAGGGGAGGGAGGAGAATCACTACTGAAACATACTAGTTACCTCGTAACGTCTATCTATAACGTATCCAACACATAATCCAGGGTCATATTCACTACCCAGCTAACCAGGAACATTCCCAGAACGTTAGCTGAGATTCTGTAGTTAGGGTTTTATCTGACATTAGCATGATAACATCCACAAAACATACAGATAATGTTTTTGATAACAAAATCTATTTTTATACAAATAAATATATACACTGCTCAAAAAAAATAAAGGGAACACTAAAATAACACATCCTAGATCTGAATGTTAGAATCAGTGTTGCTTCCTAAGTGGACATTTTGATTTCACCGAAGTGTGATTGACTTGGAGTTACATTGTGTTGTTTAAGTGTTCCCGTTATTTTTTTGAGCAGTGTGTATCCTTGGAATGTTCTTCTTACATTCACTAAGATGTGCACAACGTCTGTAACAACCACCACAAAACATTCCCCAGACGTTCACATTAGGTTTCCAGGTAACGTAATAGGACAATGTACCAGTAATGTTTTCCCAGCAAACCAAAATCGAACCTGTGAAAGTTCCTAGAACATTCATTAGGTTGAGGCAAATGTTCCCATGACACAAAAAAACTGTCCAACCACTGTGCAGCCTTTGACTTAGCTTCCTGGGGGGACGTCCCAAGCGGCACCCTATTCCCTACGTAGCGCACTACGTTTGATCAGAACCTTATGGGCCCTATAGTAGTGCACTATATAGGGAATAGGGTGTCGTTTGGGACTCACAACCCTGCTCCCAACCACTGCGCACCTTAACTGTGACCTTTAAACCTATAGCTTACTGAGCTGTACCTCATGGTGTTGACCCCAGTGACCTCTGGGTAGGAGAGCTGCAGCAGTCTCCTCTCCTTCTCGTCCAGGAAGGTGATGCCTGTCCAATTGATCGCCACAATGAACTTGTTTTTAGGAAGTGCAGGACCTGGGAATATGTAATAATGGGTTAAACCAGAGGAATAAACAGAACGTCTGCTTCCCAAATCCCATCCTGTTCCCTATATAGTCCACTGCTCTTTTTAACAGAGGCTTTACTAGAGATTACACACAGGTGGATTGTATTTATCCTCATTAGTCATTTAGGTCAACATTGGATCATTCAGAGATCCTCACTGAACTTCTGGAGAGAGTTTGCTGCACTGAAAGTAAAGGGGCTGAATAATTTTGCACGCCCAATTTTTCAGTTTTTGATTTGTTAAAAAAAGTTTGAAATATCCAATAAATGTCGTTCCACTTCATGATTGTGTCCCACTTGTTGTTGATTCTTCACAAAAAAATACAGTTTTATATCTTTATGTTTGAAGCCTGAAATGTGGCAAAAGGTCGCAAAGTTCAAGGGGGCCGAATACTTTCGCAAGGCACTGTATATATAGATATATATATATAGTCCTACCATGTTGGTGTGGGTTCCAGCCCATATATACATATAGTCCTACCATGTTGGTGTGGGTTCCAGCCCATATATACATATAGTCCTATCATGTTGGTGTGGGTTCCAGCCCATGCCTTTCAGGCACAAATAATCCAATCTCCCCTGATTGGCTTGATTTAGTTACACATTTATTAACCTATGGAGAGTCCAGGGATATTTTACCCCCGATCTTTATAAGAAATGCCCATACCAGACACAATTTGGGGTTTTCTGATCCACGCCCCCTACCTTTGTTTTTACCCCCTAGAGTTGATTTACACATTTATTTTTCAATATAGACAATTTTGACTTTGTGTCTGCGGTAACTAGTGAAAACCGCTGTGCCTGTTGTTCAAACACGTATCTGCCACTCTCATTGGCTAGAATAGTCCCACCTGATCTTGCCTCCTTCCAACTGCCTTCCATTTTGAAGACGTGCATTTTCATTGTTAAAACGGCCACTACATTATCTGGTCAAATATAATGGATCATCCGCGACTACATAGGGAATAGGCTGCCATTTTGGACACAAACTAAATATGTCAAACTCCCTCATGCCAAGGGTTAAATCTGTAATAAGAAGTATGTGAAGGCAAAAACATATTTTTTTGGGGGGGGGGAGAAGGATGGAGAATTAGGATGTAGCCTGAGATCACTTTATATGAGAGAACCATGTTTAAAAAAAAAAACAAACATTTTTTTATACCTGATAACTTGCCTCCTTCCAACTGCCTTCCATTTTGAAGACGTGTATTTTCATTCTTAAAGCGGCCACTACATTACATAGGCTGCCATTTTGGACACAAACTAAATATGTCAAACTCCCTCATGCCAAGGGTTAAATCTGTAATAAGAAGTATGTGAAGGCAAAAACATATTTTTTGGGGCAGGGGGGAGAAGGATGGAGAATTAGGATGTAGCCTGAGATCACATTATATGAGAGAACCATGTTTTTAATTTTTTTACATTTTTTTATACCTGATAACTTGGCGGCCTCGAAGAACCTGGAGAAGAACAAAGGCCACTTCTGTCGAGCGTAGTCCACCACCTCGGCCTTCACACCCGCCGCTTTCTGCCTGGAGTTGATATATGGACCCTGGTGTATGACAGACCGAGCAGAGGAACATCAGAAGACGCTACACGGTTGGATAGAACACTGTCTTGTCGCACAGTGGAGAAGGAGCCAATCATATGAATTCATACAACTGCTCTCTATCACCAGCAAGGACCTTAAAGAAAAATGGCCTGTTAATAAGTCATGTCCAGGGTCCGTATCATTCTATTTCAATTCACACTCTTTCACGAGGAACATTTAACCTGGAATTCAAATTTACCTGCTGAACTGACTGGATTGAAAATGGAATTGACCACAACCCCCATTAATGAGTGATCTGACTCGTGTTTTTGTCCTTACATGTGTATTTTCCTAAATTGTTCACGTAAACTCAAATGATTGAGTCGACTGACCTGAGCATGGGCAGTGCTGACCATCTGAAGCCATTTGTCCTGAGTCTTGGCCTCCAGAAGAGAAGCGTTAATGCAGTCCTGAACCACGGTCTTAGCGTTGTCAAGACTACAGTCGGAGCCGTGCTGAACGTAGAAGTGTTTAGCTGACAGCTGGACTATATCGTCATCCTGGAGAGAATGGAGATTAGAAGAGAAAGGACATTAAGTTCAAGTTTAAGTTTTGTTTTTTTTTAAACTACTTTTGCCGATTTCTGTTAGAATTTGAAAACGTGTTTTTTACTTAAACCGGTAACAAAGACTGAAATGGGGTGGAAGTCGAAACAAATCCCATGACTGAAACTTGAGTTGATCTCAGATCAGCTGTCTGGTTTAATTTAATAACACTATTACATGACTAGGTAAATATATCAACTATTCTACTATGGAGTTGTCTGGTTTAATTTAATAACACCATTACATGACTAGGTACAGTGCCTTGCGAAAGTATTCGGCCCCCTTGAACTTTGCGACCTTTTGCCACATTTCAGGCTTCAAACATAAAGATATAAAACTGTATTTTTTTGTGAAGAATCAACAACAAGTGGGACACAATCATGAAGTGGAACGACATTTATTGGATATTTCAAACTTTTTTAACAAATCAAAAACTGAAAAATTGGGCGTGCAAAATTATTCAGCCCCTTTACTTTCAGTGCAGCAAACTCTCTCCAGAAGTTCAGTGAGGATCTCTGAATGATCCAATGTTGACCTAAATGACTAATGATGATAAATACAATCCACCTGTGTGTAATCAAGTCTCCGTATAAATGCACCTGCACTGTGATAGTCTCAGAGGTCCGTTAAAAGCGCAGAGAGCATCATGAAGAACAAGGAACACACCAGGCAGGTCCGAGATACTGTTGTGAAGAAGTTTAAAGCCGGATTTGGATACAAAAAGATTTCCCAAGCTTTAAACATCCCAAGGAGCACTGTGCAAGCGATAATATTGAAATGGAAGGAGTATCAGACCACTGCAAATCTACCATCTACACTATATGAACCAGTGACATAGATCACTTGACTTCAAGACTTGACTGTGTAGGGTAAGGTTGCCCTCGTGATGCTAATCTTGGGTCAGTTCTGAATTTTCCCCACTAATTGTGAGAGTCAGGATTGGGGGAAGGAAAGCTGTTCCTAGATCTGTACCTAGGGGGAAAACGTAACCCCAGAGCATTACGTCACCTTGTCACACTTGTACTCTCCGAAGCGTAGTCCCCTGATGATCTGTCTGTAGATGAGGTCTGTGCTGACGGAGTCCTCTTTACAGTCATGCCACGGGGTGAAGATCTCCTTTCTGTAGTAGAGTCGCCAGGGGGCGTGCTGCTCCTGCCCACCCTTCCGTTTCACTTCCTGTTCGCACTGGGAGATGGCGTCCATCACGTGCTCCCGCCCGCTGCCCAGCGACCACACCTGGAGGGGGGTGGGATCAACAGACACCTCATTGACATTACACTAAACACATACCAACACTAAGAACCCTGTCACATTGGTCAACCAGACAGTTTCTCAATTCCAAATCGACTCCCAGTCTCTCGTCTCTAGACGCTCCTTTAGATCGGAAGAGGTCAGCAATACGGGCCAAAATGTAATCCGACCTATCAGAAGGCAAAGGTGAAGCCCGTGCCATATCGCTTACACCTTCGGATGTACAGGAGGGGCCTGAGGGTCGAATTCAGGGTGTCTCAAATACCTTTCTGGAAGTAGAGGTCAGAGTAATACCTTTCTGGAAGTAGAGGTCAGAGTAAAACCTTTCTGGAAGTAGAGGTCAGAGTAAAACCTTTCTGGAAGTAGAGGTCAGAGTAAAACCTTTCTGGAAGTAGAGGTCAGAGTAAAACCTTTCTGGAAGTAGAGGTCAGAGTAAAACCTTTCTGGAAGTAGAGGTCAGAGTAAAACCTTTCTGGAAGTAGAGGTCAGAGTAAAACCTTTCTGGAAGTAGAGGTCAGAGTAAAACCTTTCTGGAAGTAGAGGTCAGAGTAAAACCTTTCTGGAAGTAGAGGTCAGAGTAAAATCTTTCTGGAAGTAGAGGTCAGAGTAAAACCTTTCTGGAAGTAGAGGTCAGAGTAAAACCTTTCTGGAAGTAGAGGTCAGAGTAAAACCTTTCTGGAAGTAGAGGTCAGAGTAAAACCTTTCTGGAAGTAGAGGTCAGAGTAATACCTTTCTGGAAGTAGAGGTCAGAGTAAAACCTTTCTGGAAGTAGAGGTCAGAGTAAAATCTTTCTGGAAGTAGAGGTCAGAGTAAAACCTTTCTGGAAGTAGAGGTCAGAGTAAAACCTTTCTGGAAGTAGAGGTCAGAGTAAAACCTTTCTGGAAGTAGAGGTCAGAGTAAAACAGCACAGTACTGCTTACCTTTTCATAGATAGCCACGTAGAGAGAGAAGCCGAAGGTGTCTTTGAGGGAGACCTTCTCAGAGAGTAACTGGCAGATCTCCTTGGAGGTGGAGGAGGAGTCTACAGGCAGGCTGATGGTACGACTGTCCATCAGGGTCACAGACACCGCAATGGGCTTCTTAGACTTGGTCGCCTGTCAGTCACCACAAACACAGGTCAGAGGTCAAAGGTTGGAGAAGAGAAAAACTACAGAAGAACTACAAAACGTTTAAACAAAATTGGGATCGTTACCTCTTAAATCTACCCCTTCCTTTTTCGAACATTCTGTTAAAAATCGTGCAACATTTCAGCGTCCTGCTACTCATGCCAGGAATATAGTATATGCATATGATTAGTATGTGTGGACAGAAAACACTCTGAAGTTTCTAAAGCTGGTTAAATCACGGCTGTGACTATAACAGAGCGTAAGTTTCATCGAAAAGCACAAGAAAAACTGGTCACTGAAAGCTGAAAATAATATCCATGCGCCACTTGCATGTATTGTTTAAAGGACACCAAATTAAATAGGACCAAGGATGCAATTCCTACAGCATCCACACGATGTCGCCATTGTCGTCTTTGTCCTGAGAGTTATTTCTTGGTAAAAAAAAGGAAAGGGATTCCATTTCTTCCGGTCTCCGACAGGATGTTTTGGAGGAGAGATTTCCGACCATGATTTCAAAACGTGGAGCTATTGAATACACATCGCCCCGTGACCATTTTGATAGATTATAAACGTTTACTAATACCTAAAGTTGGATTACAAAAGTATTTCGAAGTGTTTTGTGAAAGTTTATCGTCGACTTTTTTAATTTTAAAAAATGACGCAGTGTTTTGAAACAATGTTTTTTTCTGAATTACCCAGTTTCCATAGATAGCTATTTTGGGTATATATGGACCGATTTAATCGGAAAAAAAAGACCCAATAGTGATGTTTATGGGGCATATAGGAGTGCCAAGAAAGAAGCTCGTCAAAGGTAATGAATGTTTTATATTTTATTTCTGCTATTTGTGTAGCGCCGGCTACGCTAATTCTTTTGTTTACGTCGCCTTCAGGCATTTTGGGGTGTTGCATGCTATCAGATAATAGCTTCTCATGCTTTCGCCGAAAAGCATTTAAAAAATCTGACTTGTTGGCTAGATTCACAACGAGTGTAGCTTTAAGTTAATACCCTGTATGTGTGTTTTAATGAACGTTTGAGTTTTAACGAGTACATTTAGCATTTAGCGTAGCGCATTTGCATTTCCAGGTGCCTATAGTTGAGACATCTGCGTCTCAGATAGGAGCAACTGGTTTTAAGAAAAGAACCCCGAACTGAAACCCTTTTTTTGTTTATGTATTTATTCTACCACAAAATTCAAATCACAGTGAAGTTATCACCAAACTACCACTAACAGGCCCCAAACTACCACTAACAGGCCCCAAACTACCACTAACAGGCCCCAAACTACCACTAACAGGCCCCAAACTACCACTAACAGGTCCCAAACTACCACTAACAGGTCCCGATCACCAAACTACCACTAACAGGCCCCAAACTACCACTAACAGGTCCCGATCACCAAACTACCACTAACAGGCCCCAAACTACCACTAACAGGTCCCAAACTACCACTAACAGGCCCCAAACTACCACTAACAGGTCCCGATCACCAAACTACCACTAACAGGCCCCAAACTACCACTAACAGGTCCCGATCACCAAACTACCACTAACAGGCCCCAAACTACCACTAACAGGTCCCGATCACCAAACTACCACTAACAGGCCCCCAAACTACCACTAACAGGCCCCAAACTACCACTAACAGGCCCCAAACTACCACTAACAGGTCCCGATCACCAAACTACCACTAACAGGCCCCAAACTACCACTAACAGGTCCCAAACTACCAATAACAGGCCCCAAACTACCACTAACAGGTCCCAAACTACCAATAACAGGCCCCAAACTACCACTAACAGGCCCCAAACTACCACTAACAGGTCCCAAACTACCACTAACAGGTCCCGATCACCAAACTACCACTAACAGGCCCCAAACTACCACTAACAGGCCCCAAACTACCACTAACAGGCCCCAAACTACCACTAACAGGTCCCGATCACCAAACTACCACTAACAGGCCCCAAACTACCACTAACAGGTCCCAAACTACCAATAACAGGCCCCAAACTACCACTAACAGGCCCCAAACTACCACTAACAGGTCCCAAACTACCACTAACAGGTCCCAAACTACCACTAACAGGTCCCGATCACCAAACTACCACTAACAGGCCCCAAACTACCACTAACAGGCCCCAAACTACCACTAACAGGTCCCAAACGACCACTAACAGGCCCCAAACTACCACTAACAGGCCCCAAACTACCACTAACAGGTCCCAAACTACCACTAACAGGCCCCAAACTACCACTAACAGGCCCCAAACTACCACTAACAGGCCCCAAACTACCACTAACAGGCCCCAGGCCCCAAACTACCACTAACAGGCCCCAAACTACCACTAACAGGTCCCAAACTACCACTAACAGGCCCCAAACTACCACTAACAGGCCCCAAACTACCACTAACAGGTCCCAGAGAACCCTAAAACGGCATTAAATACCATTGTTGCTGATTGGGTTGAGGGACAGCAGTAATAAGCAGGTTATCATTTCAATTTATGAATGCGAAAATCAATGGCTGTTTTAAACGTCAAGATTTAAATAAATAAAAATATAAAAAATATCCCTAGTTCCCTCTCACCTCTAGTTCCAGCCAGCTCGGGGGCTCTCCTCTAACCCCATTGGCTACGGTGCGTCTCAGTCTCTTGGCACAGTAGGGGGCGTAGCCCATCGGGCCGAAGCGGATGAAGCTCTGAAGGAACTGGAGGAAGGGAGAGAGAGTGAGTGATCAGTCAATGTAGGACCTTATTGATCTAGACTAGATCATGGGTCCATTCAGAGTTGTGAAAAACATGAGTCCATTCTGAGTTGTGATAATGCATGGGTCCATTCAGAGTTGTGATAATGCATGGGTCCATTCAGAGTTGTGATAATGCATGGGTCCATTCAGAGTTGTGATAATGCATGGGTCCATTCAGAGTTGTGATAATGCATGGGTTCATTCAGAGTTGTGATAAACATGGGTCCATTCAGAGTTGTGATAATGCATGGGTCCATTCAGAGTTGTGATAATGCATGGGTCCATTCAGAGTTGTGATAATGCATGGGGCCATTCAGAGTTGTGATAATGCATGGGTCCATTCAGAGTTGTGATAATGCATGGGGCCATTCAGAGTTGTGATAATGCATGGGTCCATTCAGAGTTGTGATAATGCATGGGCCCATTCAGAGTTGTGATAATGCATGGGGCCATTCAGAGTTGTGATAATGCATGGGTCCATTCAGAGTTGTGATAATGCATGGGTCCATTCAGAGTTGTGATAATGCATGGGCAACTCAGACTTTACGTAAATCATTCACTAACCTGGTTTCCACCCAACCTTTTTAAGCGAGTAAATTACAAACGGGATAAAAACAAATGTCACAACGTGCCTGATGGAAACAGCAAATTTGTCTGTAAACTTTCCAACCAAACATCAACAAAACAAAACGCGCTAGACAAGGTGAGATACTTTTGTGTCGGTAAAATTAGTAATGCGAGAAGTGGAGGAGGAAATGGCTTTTATGCAGAAATATTGATATAATAACCATCACATCGAAGTAAACTTACGCGATGATATGGTGTGTGGTCCTCCCACTACAACTCAGGGAAACCAAGCAGTTTATTAGAGCTACAGATAAAATAAGTTATGATCAACTTCTCAGGGTGGTGAAAGTGCACGGTGACGAGCTTGACGATCCTCTCCAATTAATATCCGGGGTCTTATTCTGGTGACACGATGATCGATGCTGGGCTGCCATTTGACTAATGTAACCAATCTCACTTTTCTGTCCATAATAATCTAACCATGTAGGCTAGCCGACCCGCACTGGATATCTGCGAGGTGTTGGCTAGAACGCAGTGCCAAGACAAGAGTCGCTATATAACAACATGTTTCTTGTGACAAATCCATCAGTGGATTCTGAAAATGCGATGGAAACCCATTTAACTGGTATTTTATTTTACGGAACTGAACCGTAAAAGTTATTTTTATGTGCACTATGTACGCCTTTTATCTGCAAGGACAGGAGGGAGGACCTACCTTGATGAAGCGTTCAGTGGGGGGGAAAATCCCCAGACAGATGGACAGAAGGATCCAACCTCGGTAGAAACTGCTGCGGTTACCGTTCTCCTGCAGCTGCTTACAGATCTGACAATAGATCTCATCTCTACGTGGAGAAAACAGATGAACAGAGGGAGGGCAAAGAGAGAGGGAGATGAAAGAGAGGGCAAAGAGAGAGGGAGAGGAAAGAGAGGGAGAGGCAAGAGAGAGGGAGAGGAAAGAGAGAGGGAGATGAAAGAGAGGGCAAAGAGAGAGGGAGAGGAAAGAGAGGGAGAGGCAAGAAAGAGGGAGAGGAAAGAGAGAGGGAGATGAAAGAGAGGGCAAAGAGAGAGGGAGAGGAAAGAGAGAGGGAGAGAGAGTAAAGAGAGAGGGAGAGGAAAGAGAGAGGGAGAGGCAAGAGAGAGGGAGAGGATAGAGAGAGGGAGAGGATAGAGAGAGGGAGATGAAAGAGAGAGAGAGGCAAGAGAGAGGGAGGCAAGAGAGAGGGAGAGGATAGAGAGAAGGAGAGGATAGAGAGAGGGAGAGGCAAGTGAGAGGGAGAGGCAAGTGAGAGGGAGATGTTAGAGACAGGGAGAGGCAAGAGAGGGAGAGGCAAGAGAGAGGGAGGGGTTAGAGAGAGGGAGAGGATAGAGAGAGGGAGAGGAAAGAGAGAGGGAGAGGAAATAGAGAGGGAGAGGAAAGAGAGAGGGAGAGGTTAGAGAGAGGGAGATGAAAGAGAGATGGAGAGGCAAGAGAGGGAGAGGCAAGAGAGAGGGAGAGGAAAGAGAGATGGAGAGGGTAGAGAGAGGAAGAGGAAAGAGAGAGGGAGAGGCAAGAGAGGGAGAGGCAAGAGAGAGGGAGAGGATGGAGAGATGGAGAGGGTAGAGAGAGGAAGAGGAAAGAGAGAGGGAGAGGTTAGAGAGGGAGAGGCAAGAGAGGGAGAGGCAAGAGAGGGAGAGGCAAGAGAGAGGGAGAGGATAGAGAGAAGGAGAGGCAAGTGAGTGGGAGAGGCAAGTGAGAGGGAGAATAAAGAGAGAAGGAGAGGAAAGAGAGAGGGAGAGGCAAGAGAGGGGGAGAGGATAGAGAGAGAGAGAGGCAAGAGAGGGGGAGAGGATAGAGAGAGGGAGAGGCAAGAGAGGGGGAGAGGATAGAGAGAGGGAGAGGAAAGAGAGAGGGAGAGGAAAGAGAGAGGGAGAGGATAGAGAGAGGTAGATGTTAGAGAGAGGGAGAGGCAAGAGAGGGGGAGAATAAAGAGAGAAGGAGAGGAAAGAGAGAGGGAGAGGCAAGTGAGAGGGAGAGGCAAGTGAGAGGGAGAAAAGAGAGAGGGAGAGGATAGTGAGAGGGAGAGGATAGAGAGAGGGAAAGGCAAGAGAGAGGGAGAGGATAGAGAGAGGCAAGTGAGAGGGAGAATAAAGAGAGAGGGAGAGGAAAGAGAGAGGGAGAGGATAGAGAGAGGCAAGAGAGGGGGAGAGGATAGAGAGAGGGAGAGGCAAGAGAGGGGGAGAGGATAGAGAGAGGGAGAGGCAAGAGAGGGGAAGAGGATAGAGAGAGGGAGAGGATAGAGAGAGGCAAGAGAGGGGGAGAGGATAGAGAGAGGGAGAGGCAAGAGAGGGGGAGAGGATAGAGAGGGGGAGAGGCAAGAGAGGGGGAGAGGATAGAGAGAGGGAGAGGGAGAGGAAAAGAGTGCAGCCGGAGCCACAGCTGAGTCACACACCTGAGGTCTCTTCTGACGATGGCGTAACCCACGATGCTGTGCAGCTTTTCCAGAGCAGTCATTGGCCGGTCGAGGGTGGGTCCCTCTCCTACCAGTATCTCGTCTTCCTCACTGATGGTTTGCACAGTGGGCGGCTTGGAAACCTCTTCTCCTTCCTCTGACTGGGGGGGACACATCAACCATACACATCATAAAGATCACTCTATGGTTGCAGGCCGCCTCTCCCACCTCGAGGCTACCCGGTTGTCGCCCCATTTTAATGTTTAGTCTAGATATTGTGGACACTGTTGTGGTTTTACTGGGCCTCTTGATCTTTGGACCCTGGGCTCAGTGCTCAGTTTTAGTCCTAAATGGCACCCTATTCCCTATATAGTGCACAACTTTTTTGACAAGGGCCCAATAGTGCACTATATAGGGAATAGGGTGCCATTTCAGACCCAGTTCTCAGTCGCACCTCCTCCTGGATGATAGAGGGTTTCCTCATGCCCCTAGAGGGAGAGGCTGGGACCTCCTCGGGGATGGAAGAGGTCTTCCTGCCCCCACTCAGCATGTTGGTGAACGTAGAGCCCTTCCTGGCTCGGGGCGTCGCATCTACAGCCGAGGAGCCCTTCCGGTTCAGTATCACCTGAGGACCACAAAGGGAAGTAAACGTTCAGGCTTTATTGGGGTGGTTTCCCGGACACAGATTAAGCTTAGTGTCCTTAGCTTTCAGCCAATCAGCAAGCCAAAAAATTGACGTTTAGACTGTGTTTGTGTGTGTGTGTGTGTGTGTGTGTGTGTGTGTGTGTGTGTCTGTGTGTGTGTGTGTGTTAATGTTAATGTTAATGTTGGTGTGTGTTAATGTTGGTGTGGTGACCTAGAGAATAAAGCTCTGAAAATCACCTCTTCAGGCTTGGCAGACGCCTTACGGTTCCGGGACAGCAGGTCTGTAAAGGTGGAACCCTTCCTCCCTTTAGGAGCAGGTTCCTCTGGTACTGTGGAGACTTTACGGTTTTTCTGGTTCCTCAGAACCCTCTATAAAATACGTTAATTCATTAACATGGTCAAAAGGACAACATTCACAGAAACTGTCGAGAAAAAAAACAGCAGAAGAATGAAAAGAAAATGCCGTCCATAATTCTGCTGTGTTTCTTGCCCTGCTGACTAACCCCAGTGGTACTTACCTGATCCAGGCCCACCATGTGGCTCAGCCTCCTGTCCTGTCTCAAGGCCAGGTCCGGATCCAGGGAGTTGTTAACCATGTTTGACCCCCTCAGGCCCCTGGCCCCCTGGCCCTGCACCAGCTTGGGTTCCGGCAGATCCCCCATGAACCTCAGGATGATCCACCAGACTGTCATGGAGGCCTGCAGACAGAGAGAGAGAAAACACAACCATGGATTTAGTTTTTTTTCTTCTTTTTTTCTGTGAACAATTTTTCTATTTAAATGTTTTCTATTAAATGTTCATCAAACAGAGGATCGTAGTCAAATAAAGAAGGAGTTAAAGTGAAACGTACGGTATTTACTGTTATTAAACAATGGTTCTTTTAAGAAACATTGAAAGCTGTGTTTTAGGAAAGCCTCCGAATGTGTGAAGATCATAAAAGACTATGAGTTCAGAAAACCTTTTGATTTCACAACAATGACGGACACCGTGATGGCACCGACAGTTTTTTCAATGTTCCCGGTCACTTTCGACAAGGCGAATTGGATGTTTTTTTTGTTGTTGTTGTTGCTGAACTCTCTCATAAATATATATTTATATATATTTTTTAAATGGGATTTACCACAACATCTCCTTCGTCTTCGTGGTAGAGTAGTGGCTGTCTGAGCCTCTGGCGGACGTGTGTTGGCGTGGCGGCGCCCTGGAAGTACATGGAGGCAAACTTGGAGAAGGAATACTCATCCAGGTCGTCGTAGTCCTCCTCGGGGATGTCCTCTACCATGGGCAGGTCGTCCAGATCCACCTCCTCTGGTCTGGTCCGCTCTCCCTGCTTCTCCAGGTCCTGAAGAAGGAGAAGAAGAAGACAGAGATAATGGATATTGTGACTTTGAGGTCTCGTGAAAACCTTGACTAAAAACAGAATGTGGTTTAACAAGGCTCTGGGACAGTAGCATGGTGTTACAAGGGTTGGAAGCATCATCAAAAGGGGGATGGGACCACAGAGTAAAACAATCTAGAGGGTGCACTCAGGGACAAAAAGGACCGTGATAACAATGCAACACTTGAAAGTAGCACCTCTGGTTTTCTAAATCGGTATAGGTTGGGAACTCATCAACTCTTCGCGGATGCTGCAATACCAGTATTTTACCACAATACATCTTACTACATCGATTAGAGAGGTCCTTAACCTTGAATCCAGCTGGGGCTTGTCCCTCCTGCCCTCCCACCATATTGGGCAGGAACCCGAAGATGTCGTCCACCATTTCCTGTGCTGTGATGGATTCTGATTGGGTGCTGGCCTCCTTCTCTTTCTTCTGCTGGAGAACCTGGTGTAAACGTCTTTGCCTCTCCAGGGCTGCCAACTCTTCCTCGCGACGCTCCTTAGCTGACAGGAACGTCTAGGAACAAACAGGAGTTCAGGAACACAGTCAAAAAACTGATTTAACGAGTCGGTTAGTGAGATTTAATTATTGATTGATTGAAATCAAATCAGTCAAGTCTCTCCTCACGATGCTGATCAGAAATAAGTCAAACAGTCAGGTCAAACAATCAACCAAGCTATTAAGCAATCAAACCATCCAATGTATTTATAAAGCCCCTTTACAACAACAGTTGTCGCAAAGTGTTTAACAGTAATCCTGCCTAGACCCCCACACAAAGAGCATAGAACATATATCTAACAGATTGACTCCATTTATTATCAAGAAATACACACATATACTACACGTACAGTGAACATTTCATCTTGAAAAAAAAGGTGAAGGTGTACGAGAGCTTATCTTACGTCTCTCTTCATCTTCTTCACTTGTTTCCTAGCCAGCATTCCCCTGGTGTTCGTCTGCAAGAGGATCACTGCTCGCCTCTTCCTCTGCCACTCCTTCCTGGCCAGGTACCCCCGTGTCTGTGCCTGGAGTCGGACCGCAGCGACCCTCTTCTGCTGGTAGTGGTGCTGCAGCTGGCGGGCTCGGACCTTCGCCTGCAGACGAGCAAAACCCAGCTGGACCTGGAGGAGAGAAGGCCATAAACTTGTTGTCTGTTTTATTCTAACAGGTTTTGGCTACGAATATGTTTCCTGTTAAATGTTCTTAACTGTCTAATATGTTTCCTGTTACTCGTTCTTAACAGTCTAATATGTTTCCTGTTACTCGTTCTTAACAGTCTAATATGTTTCCTGTTAAACGGTCTTAACGTTCTTAAGTCTAATATGTTTCCTGTTAAACGTTCTTAACAGTCTAATATGTTTCCTGTTAATCGTTCTTAACAGTCTAATATGTTTCCTGTTACTCGTTCTTAACAGTCTAATATGTTTCCTGTTACTCGTTCTTAACAGTCTAATATGTTTCCTGTTACTCGTTCTTAACAGTCTAATATGTTTCCTGTTACTCGTTCTTAACAGTCTAATATGTTTCCTGTTACTCGTTCTTAACAGTCTAATATGTTTCCTGTTACTCGTTCTTAACAGTCTAATATGTTTCCTGTTAAACATTCTTAACAGTCTAATATGTTTCCTGTTAAACGTTCTTAACAGTCTAATATGTTTCCTGTTAATCGTTCTTAACAGTCTAATATGTTTCCTGTTACTCGTTCTTAACAGTCTAATATGTTTCCTGTTACTCGTTCTTAACAGTCTAATATGTTTCCTGTTAAACATTCTTAACAATCTAATATGTTTCCTGTTAAACGTTCTTAACAGTCTAATATGTTTCCTGTTAAATGTTCTTAACAGTCTAATATGTTTCCTGTTAAACGTTCTTAACAGTCTAATATGTTTCCTGTTAAACGGTCCTAACAGTCTAATACGTTTCCTGTTACTCGTTCTTAACAGTCTAATATGTTTCCTGTTAAATGTTCTTAATAGTCTAATATGTTTCCTGTTAAATGTTCTTAACGTTCTTAACAGTCTAATATGTTTCCTGTTAAATGTTCTTAACGTTCTTAACAGTCTAATATGTTTCCTGTTACTCGTTCTTAACAGTCTAATATGTTTCCTGTTACTCGTTCTTAACAGTCTAATATGTTTCCTGTTAAACGTTCTTAACAGTCTAATATGTTTCCTGTTACTCGTTCTTAACAGTCTAATATGTTTCCTGTTAAATGTTCTTAACAGTCTAATATGTTTCCTGTTAAACGTTCTTAACAGTCTAATATGTTTCCTGTTAAACGGTCCTAACAGTCTAATACGTTTCCTGTTACTCGTTCTTAACAGTCTAATATGTTTCCTGTTACTCGTTCTTAACAGTCTAATATGTTTCCTGTTAAATGTTCTTAACAGTCTAATATGTTTCCTGTTAAATGTTCTTAACAGTCTAATATGTTTCCTGTTACTCGTTCTTAACAGTCTAATATGTTTCCTGTTACTCGTTCTTAACAGTCTAATATGTTTCCTGTTAAACGTTCTTAACAGTCTAATATGTTTCCTGTTACTCGTTCTTAACAGTCTAATATGTTTCCTGTTACTCGTTCTTAACAGTCTAATATGTTTCCTGTTAAACGGTCTTAACAGTCTAATATGTTTCCTGTTAAACGTTCTTAACAGTCTAATATGTTTTCTGTTACTCGTTCTTAACAGTCTAATATGTTTCCTGTTACTCGTTCTTAACAGTCTAATATGTTTCCTGTTAAACGTTCTTAACAGTCTAATATGTTTCCTGTTAAACGTTCTTAACAGTCTAATATGTTTTCTGTTACTCGTTCTTAACAGTCTAATATGTTTCCTGTTAAACGGTCTTAACGTTCTTAACAGTCTAATATGTTTCCTGTTAAACGTTCTTAACAGTCTAATATGTTTCCTGTTAAACGTTCTTAACAGTCTAATATGTTTCCTGTTACTCGTTCTTAACAGTCTAATATGTTTCCTGTTACTCGTTCTTAACAGTCTAATATGTTTCCTGTTACTCGTTCTTAACAGTCCAATATGTTTCCTGTTAAACATTCTTAACAATCGAATATGTTTCCTGTTAAACGTTCTTAACAGTCTAATATGTTTCCTGTTAAATGTTCTTAACAGTCTAATATGTTTCCTGTTAAACGTTCTTAACAGTCTAATATGTTTCCTGTTAAACGGTCCTAACAGTCTAATACGTTTCCTGTTACTCGTTCTTAACAGTCTAATATGTTTCCTGTTAAATGTTCTTAACAGTCTAATATGTTTCCTGTTACTCGTTCTTAACAGTCTAATATGTTTCCTGTTAAATGTTCTTAACAGTCTAATATGTTTCCTGTTACTCGTTCTTAACAGTCTAATATGTTTCCTGTTACTCGTTCTTAACAGTCTAATATGTTTCCTGTTAAATGTTCTTAACAGTCTAATATGTTTCCTGTTAAATCTTCTTAACAGTCTAATATGTTTCCTGTTAAATGTTCTTAACGTTCTTAACAGTCTAATATGTTTCCTGTTAAATGTTCTTAACGTTCTTAACAGTCTAATATGTTTCCTGTTACTCGTTCTTAACAGTCTAATATGTTTCCTGTTACTCGTTCTTAACAGTCTAATATGTTTCCTGTTACTCGTTCTTAACAGTCTAATATGTTTCCTGTTAAACGGTCTTAACAGTCTAATATGTTTCCTGTTACTCGTTCTTAACAGTCTAATATGTTTCCTGTTACTCGTTCTTAACAGTCTAATATGTTTCCTGTTAAACGGTCTTAACAGTCTAATATGTTTTCTGTTACTCAATCTTAACAGTCTAATATGTTTCCTGTTAAACGTTCTTAACAGTCTAATATGTTTCCTGTTAAACGTTCTTAACAGTCTAATATGTTTCCTGTTACTCGTTCTTAACAGTCTAATATGTTTCCTGTTACTCGTTCTTAACAGTCTAATATGTTTCCTGTTACTCGTTCTTAACAGTCTAATATGTTTCCTGTTAAACATTCTTAACAGTCTAATATGTTTCCTGTTAAACGGTCTTAACAGTCTAATATGTTTCCTGTTGAACGGTCCTAACAGTCTAATACGTTTCCTGTTACTCGTTCTTAACAGTCTAATATGTTTCCTGTTACTCGTTCTTAACAGTCTAATATGTTTCCTGTTAAATCTTCTTAACAGTCTAATATGTTTCCTGTTAAATGTTCTTAACGTTCTTAACAGTCTAATATGTTTCCTGTTACTCGTTCTTAACAGTCTAATATGTTTCCTGTTACTCGTTCTTAACAGTCTAATATGTTTCCTGTTAAACGTTCTTAACAGTCTAATATGTTTCCTGTTACTCGTTCTTAACAGTCTAATATGTTTCCTGTTACTCGTTCTTAACAGTCTAATATGTTTCCTGTTACTCGTTCTTAACAGTCTAATATGTTTCCTGTTACTCGTTCTTAACAGTCTAATATGTTTCCTGTTAAACATTCTTAACAGTCTAATATGTTTCCTGTTACTCGTTCTTAACAGTCTAATATGTTTCCTGTTAAACGTTCTTAACAGTCTAATATGTTTCCTGTTAAACGGTCTTAACAGTCTAATATGTTTCCTGTTAAACGTTCTTAACAGTCTAATATGTTTCCTGTTAAACGTTCTTAACAGTCTAATATGTTTCCTGTTAAATGTTCTTAACAGTCTAATATGTTTCCTGTTAAACGGTCTTAACAGTCTAATATGTTTCCTGTTAAACGTTCTTAACAGTCTAATATGTTTCCTGTTAAACGTTCTTAACAGTCTAATATGTTTCCTGTTAAACGGTCTTAACAGTCTAATATGTTTCCTGTTACTCGTTCTTAACAGTCTAATATGTTTCCTGTTAAACGGTCTTAACAGTCTAATATGTTTCCTGTTAAATGTTCTTAACAGTCTAATATGTTTCCTGTTACTCGTTCTTAACAGTCTAATATGTTTCCTGTTAAACGTTCTTAACAGTCTAATATGTTTCCTGTTAAACGGTCTTAACAGTCTAATATGTTTCCTGTTAAACGTTCTTAACAGTCTAATATGTTTCCTGTTAAATGTTCTTAACAGTCTAATATGTTTCCTGTTAAACGGTCTTAACAGTCTAATATGTTTCCTGTTAAACGTTCTTAACAGTCTAATATGTTTCCTGTTAAACGTTCTTAACAGTCTAATATGTTTCCTGTTAAACGGTCCTAACAGTCTAATATGTTTCCTGTTAAATGTTCTTAACGTTCTTAACAGTCTAATATGTTTCCTGTTACTCGTTCTTAACAGTCTAATATGTTTCCTGTTACTCGTTCTTAACAGTCTAATATGTTTCCTGTTAAACGTTCTTAACAGTCTAATATGTTTCCTGTTACTCGTTCTTAACAGTCTAATATGTTTCCTGTTACTCGTTCTTAACAGTCTAATATGTTTCCTGTTACTCGTTCTTAACAGTCTAATATGTTTCCTGTTAAACGGTCTTAACAGTCTAATATGTTTCCTGTTACTCGTTCTTAACAGTCTAATATGTTTCCTGTTAAACATTCTTAACAGTCTAATATGTTTCCTGTTACTCGTTCTTAACAGTCTAATATGTTTCCTGTTAAACGTTCTTAACAGTCTAATATGTTTCCTGTTAAACGGTCTTAACAGTCTAATATGTTTCCTGTTAAACGTTCTTAACAGTCTAATATGTTTCCTGTTAAACATTCTTAACAGTCTAATATGTTTCCTGTTAAACGGTCTTAACAGTCTAATATGTTTCCTGTTAAACGTTCTTAACAGTCTAATATGTTTCCTGTTAAACGTTCTTAACAGTCTAATATGTTTCCTGTTAAATGTTCTTAACAGTCTAATATGTTTCCTGTTAAACGGTCTTAACAGTCTAATATGTTTCCTGTTAAACGTTCTTAACAGTCTAATATGTTTCCTGTTAAACGTTCTTAACAGTCTAATATGTTTCCTGTTAAACGGTCTTAACAGTCTAATATGTTTCCTGTTACTCGTTCTTAACAGTCTAATATGTTTCCTGTTAAACGGTCTTAACAGTCTAATATGTTTCCTGTTAAATGTTCTTAACAGTCTAATATGTTTCCTGTTACTCGTTCTTAACAGTCTAATATGTTTCCTGTTAAACGGTCTTAACAGTCTAATATGTTTCCTGTTAAATGTTCTTAACAGTCTAATAGGTTTCCTGTTACTCGTTCTTAACAGTCTAATATGTTTCCTGTTAAACGTTCTTAACAGTCTAATATGTTTCCTGTTAAACGTTCTTAACAGTCTAATATGTTTCCTGTTAAACGTTCTTAACAGTCTAATATGTTTCCTGTTAAATGTTCTTAACAGTCTAATATGTTTCCTGTTAAACGGTCTTAACAGTCTAATATGTTTCCTGTTAAACGTTCTTAACAGTCTAATATGTTTCCTGTTAAACGTTCTTAACAGTCTAATATGTTTCCTGTTAAACGGTCCTAACAGTCTTGTAATATGTTTCCGGTGCGTTTACGTTCGTCATTATATATTGCCTTTGATCTCTATGTGGAATACGTTATTATATATTGTCTTTGATCTCTATGTGGAATGCGTTATTATATATTGTCTTTGATCTCTATGTGGAATGCGTTAACAGCCGGTAACTCACCACTCTGTAGAGCTTTCTGCCTTTGTAGCCTCTCCAGTTTTTCTGAATGACCAGCGCGGAGGACCTCTGTCTCAGGAACTGTCTCCTACATATCGAAGACAAGGACATCTCAATGGACTGTCACATCACAAGACTACAATAGCCTACATCCACAACGGCACCCCTATTCCCTGTATAATGCATTACTTCTGACCAGGGGTCATATGGCTCAATGTAGAGACAGTATATTCAGCTGCTTGGCCCTATACCATACCGATATTTGTAGCCTCGCAGGACCCTCTGTATCAGAAGGGCTTTCTCATTCAACTCCTTCATTCTCTCCAGCTCCAGCATAGTGTCATGGAAGTCCTGAGATTAGAGGAATGGAAAGCTCAATCAATCAATCAATCCATCCATCCATCCATCCACCCATCCATCCATCCATCCATCCTACCATCCATCCATCCATCCTACCATCCGTCCATCCACCAATCCATCCATCCATCCACCAATCCATCCATCCATCCATCCATCCGTCCATCCATCCCCATCCATCCATCCTATCAACCATCCAACCATCCATCCATTCATGAATCAACCACTCCTTCATTCTTTAAACCTGGAACCTGGACAACCATACTATTTAGATATTAGAGTTATCTGTGAGAGGTCAGCATGGTTACCTTCAGAAATATCTTTGTCTTGCCGGTCTTCCAGTCACCATCTTGTCCAGCAAGAACGGTCTTACAGATCCATTCAGCGCATTTCTGTGGAGATTCCTAGGAAAAATATACATTTTCTTTACATGCCATGTTATGAAGCTAATTGCAGATCATATTTAACTTCTCTAGGATAGGGGGCAGCATTCGGAATTTTGGATGAAAAGCATGCCCAAAGTAAACTGCCTGCTACTCAGGCCCAGAAGCTAGGATATGTATATAGAAAACACTCTAAAGTTTCCAAAACTGTTCACTTCTTGGCGCATCAATCCGTTTAGCGGGATTATTTTTATCAACATCCACTGAATTGCAGAGCGCCAAATTCAAATTAAATTACAAAAAATATTACATTTTTTACAAGTGCAATAGAGCAAAACACCGTTTAGCTTGTTGTTAATCCACCTGGCGTGTCAGATTTCAAAAAAGCTTTACAGCGATAGCTATCCAAGCGTTTATGTTAGGACAGCTCTCTCAGCAGACAAAACATTACAAACAGCTAGCAGCAAAGTAGATTGGTCACGAAAGTCAGAAAAGCAATACAATTAATTGCTTACCTTTGATGATCTTCGGAGGTTTGCACTCACGAGACTCTCAGTTACACAATACATTTTCCTTTTGTTCCACAAAGATTATTTTATATCCTAAATACTTCCATTTGGTTGGCGCGTTTTGTTCAGTAATCCACAGGCTCGTGCAGGTCACGACGAGCAGACGAAAATTCCAAATAGTATCCGTAAAGTTCGTAGAAACATGTCAAACGTTTTTTATGATCAATCCTCAGGTTGTTTTTCCAATAAATAATCTAAAATATTTCAACCGGACGGTAGCTTTTTTCAATAGAGAGACAGAAAAGGTCTGCTCCAAGCTGCTCACGCATTCAAAAATATAAGGACACCCAGATATCCACTGACGCGATGTGATCATTCTGTCTCATTCTTCAGAATAAAAGCCTGAAACTATGTCTAAAGACTGTTCACACCATGTGGAAGCCATAGGGAAAGGAATCTGGTTGATATCCCTTTAAATGGAGGGTAGGCATGCAATGGAAGAGAGAGGTTTCAGAAAATCAGCACTTCCTGGTTGGATTTTCCTCAGGTTTTCGCCTGCAATATCAGTTCTGTTATACTCACAGACAATATTTTGTGTTTTCTATCCTAATCTGCCAATTTTATGCAAATTCTAGCTTCTGGGCCTGAGAAATAGTTTATAACAGTTTCATTTGGGTACATTTTTCATCCAAACATCAAAATACTGCCCCTTAATATCAAGAGGTTCAATTGATGTCTGTGAGTATAACAGAACTGATATGGCTTTTACTCTGAAAAATTAGGGAGATACAGCACTTTCAATGAGTGGACAGTGAGCGATCAGGAGTACGCCTTTCTTGTTTCTCCGTTTCTATTGACGAAGCTTTTGTCCGGTTGAAATATTATTGATTATTTATGACAAAAACAACCCGAGGGTTGATTTTAAACATTGTTTGACATGTTTCTGCGAACTTTTATAGTACTATTTAGATTTTTTGTCTGTCTGTTGTGACCTCGCTTTGTTCCAATGGATTGCTGAACAAAACGCACCAACAAAACTGAGGTTTTTGGACATAAAGAGGGACATTATCGAACAAAACAAACATTTATTGTGTAACATGGAGTCTTCGGAGTGCAACCATATGAAGATCATCAAAGGTAAGTGATACAATTTATCGCTATTTCTGACTTTTGTTACTCCTCTACTTGGCTTGTTACTGTTTGTAATGATTTGTCTGCTGGGCGCTGTCCTCAGATAATCGCATGGTTTGCTTCGCCGCTAAGCCTTTTGGAAATCTGACACAGCAGTTAGATTAACAAGAAGTTTATATTTAAGCTGGTGTATAACACTTGTATCTTTTATGTATGTTTATTATGAGAATTTGAGTTTCACGCTCTGCAATTTCACCGGAAGTTGTTTGAGACACAAGATGGAGCAAAGTTGCAGTGACGCAATGAACAACAACAATAACGACAACAACAATATAAACAGCAACATTTCTTCTCACCACTTTGGGGTCACAGAGGCTGCTTTTGAGAAGCACGCGATATCGCTCCAGGAATTCATCGAAGGTGTAGCGGATAGGATAGCCAGCCTTCCTGATCCTAATGGTCTCCATCATCCCAGAGTAGCGCAGCTGACGCATACACAGATCCCTGTCAAACAGCTAAAACAGGGAAGCATACACAGATCCCTGTCAAACAGCTAAAACAGGGAAGCATACACAGATTCCTGTCAAACAGGGAAGCATACACAGATCCCTGTCAAACAGCTAAAACAGGGAAGCATACACAGATCCCTGTCAAACAGCTAAAACAGGGAAGCATACACAGATCCCTGTCAAACAGCTAAAACAGGGAAGCATACAAAGATCCCTGTCAAACAGGGAAGCATACACAGATCCCTGTCAAACAGGGAAGCATACACAGATCCCTGTCAAACAGGGAAGCATACACAGATTCCTGTCAAACAGCTAAAACAGGGAAGCATACAGTCCATCTTTAGGCCAGTGGGATGGTCTCATAGGAGAAACAGTTTGAGATAAAAATGGATGTTAAAGTAATCAATTCAATCAATTGTTTCCATATTTCTATGAAATACCAATATTTAATTACAATATGAGTGAAATATGGTAATTGAGTATGTTCAAAAGCAGATTTTCTGTGTTGGAATCGTGTGGGCGTACACCAACAACAGAATGGTGTGGGAGTACACCAACAACAGAATGGTGTGGGCGTACACCAACATCAGAATGGTGTGGGAGTACCCCAACATCAGAATGGTGTGGGCGTACACCAACATCAGAATGGTGTGGGCGTATCCCAACATCAGAATGGTGTGGGAGTACCCCAACAACAGAATGGTGGGGGAGTACCCCAACAACAGAATGGTGTGGGAATACCCCAACAACAGAATGGTGTGGGAGTACCCCAACATCAGAATGGTGTGGGAGTATCCCAACATCAGAATGGTGTGGGAGTATCCCAACAACAGAATGGTGTGGGAGTATCCCAACAACAGAATGGTGTGGGTGTATCCCAACAACAGAATGGTGTGGGCGTACCCCAACAACAGAATGGTGTGGGAGTATCCCAACAACAGAATGGTGTGGGCATATAATGGTCATTAAAAATATGAATGTGACTAGACCGTTGATTGGCCAGCTCAGTCCGTGAGCCGACATGACATCATGTTCTATGATGAAATAGCAAACATTTTTGAAAACAGTCTGAGATACAAGTTTGAGGTGGGGATTTAGGAGTCTTTTTTTTCTCCAATTTATGTTTTGGCCAGAAATACGAGTATAGGATGAGACAACAACAACATTATCTGGGTACGAGTTAAGAGAATATGAACTTTTAAAAAAGTGTGATTTTTTTTTTTTTACTGGACAGTTACAATGAGTGACAGACATTTCAAAACATCATAATTGATTAAGGTGACTGTACTAAAACCATAGAAGTACACATTATCCCTAATTGAAATAGGACTTCTGACACACCATAGGCTTCTTGAAGTCGTTGGGCTTAATGCAGCGGATGAAGTAGGGCTGGCAGGCGGTCAAGGTCTTCATCAGGGCGTCTAGGGACTGACGGAACTGGCCGCTCAACGTAGGAGCACGCTTCTTAGCATCAACCGTTAGCTGCTGTAGAGAACGAAAGAGAGTGAAATATATCAAGACAGAAATATAAATATATATATATACAGTATACAGAATACACAGTACCAGTCAAATGTTGGGACACGCCTACTCATTCCAGGGTTTTTCTTTATTTGTACTATTTTCTACATTTGTTAGAATAATAGTGAAGATATCAATACTATGAAATAACACATATGGAATCATGTAGCAACCAAAAAAAGTGGTCAACAAATCAAAATATATTTTAGATTTAAGATTCTTCAAAGTAGCCACCCTTTGCCTTGATGCCAGCTTTGCACACTCTTGGCATTCTCTCAACCAGCTTCACGAGGTAGTCACCTGGAATGCATTACAATTAACAGGTGTGCCTTGTTAGAAGTTAATTTGTGGAATTTCTTTCCTTCTTAATGCGTATGAGCCAATCAGTTGTGTTGTGACAAGGTAGGGGTGGTATACAGAAGATAACCCTATTTGGTAAAAGACCAAGTCCATATTATGGCAATAACAGCTCAAATAAGCAAAGAGAAACAACAGTCCATAAATACTTTAAGACATGAAGGTCAGTCAATACGGAACATTTCAAGAACTTTTAAAGTTTCTTCAAGTGCAGTCGCAAAAACCATCAAACGCTATGATGAAACTGGCTCTCATGAGAACCACCACAGGAAAGGAAGACCCAGAGTTGCCTCTGATGCAGAGGATAAGATCATTAGAGTTAACTAACTGCACCTCAGATTGCAGCCCAAATAAATTCTTCACTGATTTCAAGTAAAAGACACATCTCAACAGCAACTGTTCAGAGGAGACTGTGTGAATCAGGTCTTGATGGTTGAATTGCTGCAAAGAAAGCACTACTGAAGGACACCAATAAGAAGAAGAGACTTACTTGGGCCAACAAACACGATCAATGGACATTAGACCAGTGGAAATCTGTCCTTTGGTCTGATGAGTCTACATTTGAGATTTCTGGTTCCAATTGTCGTGTCTTTGTGAGACGCAGAGTAGGTGAACAGAGGATCTCTGCATGTGTGGTTCCCACCGTGAAGCATGGAGGAGGTGGTGTGATAGTGTGGGGTTGCTTTGCTGGTGACACTGTCAGTGATTAATTTAGAAATCAAGGCACACTTGATACGCCATCCCATCTGGTTTGCACTTAGAGGGACTATCATCTGTGTAAGGGCTAGTTGGCCAAGAAAGAGAGTGATGGAGTGCTTGATCAGATGACCTGGCCTCCACAATCACCTGACCTCAACCCAATTGAGATGGTTTGTGATGAGTTGGACAGCAGAGTAAAGGAAAAGCAGACAACAAGTGCTCAGCATATATGGGATTTCCGTCAAGACTGTTGGAAAAGCATTCCAGGTGAAGCTGGTTGAGAGAATGCCAAGAGTGTGAAATGTTGTCATCAAGGCAAAGGGAGTCTACTTTGAAGAATCTAAAATATATAATTATTTGTTTAGCACTTTTTTGGTTACTACAAGAGAGAGAGAAAAACAGAGAGACAGCAACAGAGAGACCGAGACAGAGAGACAGAGAGACAGAGAGAGACAGAGAAACAGAGAGAGAGAGACAGCAACAGAGAGACAGAGACAGAGAGAGAGAGAGACAGAGACCGAGACAGAGAGACAGCAACAGAGAGACCGAGACAGAGAGACAAGAGAGAGAGAGAGACAGAGACCGAGACAGAGAGAGACAGAGACCGAGACCGAGACAGAGAGAGACAGAGACCGAGACAGAGAGAGACAGAGAGAGACAGAGAGACAGCAACAGAGAGACAAGAGAGAGAGAGAGACAGAGACCGAGACAGAGAGACAGAGAGAGTGTATGTATTCTTATGCTACTGTATCTGAGTGACTCTAAAATGTAGCTATTTTAAAGCACATTTCCAGCAATTCTACATGTTTTACCACGAGGCTGAGATTCTAAATATGTTTTACAGTTTAAAAGCAAATTTCCTGATGCCATGTTCTTATGCTACTGTATCCGAGTGACTCAAACATGAAATAAAATCAATGGGTGCCCCATATCATGACATTTTGGGAATTTTTGATTCTCCCTGACTGTCTAGTTTTCACTTTGGGGATTGTTAGTATATATATATACACATTATCCTTTCTACATACTCTATAACTGGTTTTAATCGTTTAAACACTGAAAATAATCGATATAGAGGAACCAATGAAGCAGCTTTGACGCTGGGTATCTGTGTTATATTGATTCTGCTCCAGGGGTTTCCTAGGCCCCTTTCCACGGGGTTCCCAGGGTTCCACTGACCCGTAGAGAGTTCTTGGGAGTGATGGTCATCTTGGGGTTGGCGCTGGCTATCTCGCCATTGGAGGAGAGCTCGTTCTGGAATGCCTGCTTTAGCATCTTATTGGACGATTTCTCCACCAGTTGGATGAGGTCAGTGCTCAGAGCATCTCTGTTCTTCTCAAGGAAACCTAAATAACAACATGAGACTATACTAGTGCTTGTCCCAAATGGCACACTATTCCCTACATAGTGCACTACTTTTGACCAGGGCAAATAGGGAATAGGGTGCCATCTTGGGACGCAGATTACATTATACAGACTTCATAATGATTATATCAAACACAAATAGTGGGCAGGTTGAAATAAGTCAAGTGGATCTCAATCCAACACAGGTACAAACTCTGTCATTACAGTTTAGAGTCTAGCCATACGATGTTTGCGTCTTAATCTTTTGGGATACCTTTTGAATCGTAGTGGACCACCCCGGCGAAATGCTGGATTCCAAACTGGGTGTCATGGTTGTTTTTAGGGGGAACGTAGACATCGCCCTTCCCATGTACCTGGTTCATCTTGTTGATCATGGTAGTATCTGTACCCTAAACAAACAGAGACAGAGACAGAGACAGAGACAGAGACAGAGAGACAGACAGACAGACAGACAGACAGACAGACAGACAGACAGACAGACAGACAACAGAACCCGAAGCGTTAGGACCTTTCCACTTGACCGAGCCAGAACGGCCCATAGCGTAAGAGACTATTTTTTGTTTCTGTAGCTTGAGGCAGCTTGATGTACACGAACATCACCTAGACAGGACGCTAGTCTATCACAGGGCCTCACTCGGAATGTTACTTGCACTTTAGAGCTATGGGTCTCTTCCCTGGCCTATCCACAGGGGCTAATAACATCATAGGCCTTATAATCAGTTGCACGTGAAGTGGGTACTTCAGAGCACAGTGTAATTGGGAAACGGCAACCAAAATAAGTAGTTTAAGCGTCACTGAATTAATTTGCATCACAAATGGCACCCTATTCCCTATATAGTGCACTACTATAGACCAGAACCCTATGGGTCCTATACTAGTGCACTATATAGGGAATATGGAGCCATAGGGTCCTGATCTAAAGTAGTGCACTATATAGGGAATAGGGTGCCATAGGGTCCTGGTCTAAAGTAGTGCACTATGTAGGGAATAGGGTGCCATAGGGTCCTGGTCTAAAGTAGTGCACTATATAGGGAATATGGAGCCATAGGGTCCTGGTCTAAAGTAGTGCACTATATAGGGAATATGGAGCCATAGGGTCCTGGTCTAAAGTAGTGCACTATATAGGGAATACGGAGCCATAGGGTCCTGGTCTATAGTAGTGCACTACATAAGGAATAGGGTGCCATTTGAGACGTGGTTTTTAAAGTACAAGGCGGAGACCAGGTACCTTGGGGAAGTTGCTCTCCTCGTCGATAAGTGCCAGGATGTTAAGAGACTTGTTGGCCAGCACGTCCAGTGTTCTCTGGTTGTCGTTGTAATCGATGTGCTTCCAGACGATGTTCTCGCGGGCGTACTCGTCCTGCTCCAGCTTGAAGACGTGCTTCACAAAGAACTGCTGCAGCTGCTCGTTGGCGAAGTTGATGCACAGCTGCTCAAAACTGTAACGAAACGAGCGAACGACCCACACAATAATCAAAAGATTGGTTCGACACACTTTAGCACGACGACTAAAGTCAAAGGCCGACGTTAGGGAGACTAAAGTCGTGAACTGACAGCTGTGCTGCACGGGTTGCAAAATAGTTGGGAAGAGATTTTCAATGTACCGATTCCATGGCACATGGTTTATGAACCGATATGCAGAACAACGCAGGATTCAAAACCTCTGAGACTATCACAGTGCAGGTGCATTTATACGGAGACTTGATTGCACACAGGTGGATTGTATTTATCATCATTAGTCAGTTAGGTCAACATTGGATCATTCAGAGATCCTCACTGAACTTCTGGAGAGAGTTTGCTGCACTGAAAGTAAAGGGGCTGAATAATTTTGCACGCCCAATTTTTCAGTTTTTGATTTGTTAAAAAAGTTTGAAATATCCAATAAATGTCGTTCCACTTCATGATTGTGTCCCACTTGTTGTTGATTCTTCACAAAAAAATACAGTTTTATATCTTTATGTTTGAAGCCTGAAATGTGGCAAAAGGTCGCAAAGTTCAAGGGGGCCGAATACTTTCGCAAGGCACTGTATATATAGATATATATGGGGGATACGACCATCCCAGCTCTGCAGATTCAGCTGCAAAGAGACAGAGCCATTAGATCATTTGTTATTTGTTAGCTGAAGGATGGGACTGGATGGGATTCAGAGATAGATGTTAGCTGAAGGATGGGATTAAAAACATATAAAATATATCTATTGTAAAATACATTGTGTCAATTTTTTCAAAAAAAATTGGGATTTTTTTGGAAAAGTTAATGGAATTTTGCAACCCTTAATTCCCCCTGTGGGAATGAATGAATTATTTTGTGACGGTACAGACCTGTTTTTGTTGAAGTTCTCAAAGCCAAAGATGTCCAGCAGACCGATAGACTGTCTGACATATTTAGTGTCCTCAGGAGGAGGCTTGAACACAGCCTTGTTGATCTTCCCCACCACCCAGACAAACAGCCTACCATAGATGGCCTGGTGGAATACAGAGCAACAGAGCATAATACTAGCAAACATTATCATACTGTCCTATTTGCATTGTACCCCCCTATTTGTATTGTACATTATCATACATTATCTTAGAGACATAATTATATGCTTGCCAAGCATCAAAGATGATAACGTTTATATTTTTAACTAATGACAGAAAAGGTTCACAAAGAAGAGCGTCTGATTTCAACTCCAGATATATTATGATCTTAGTAGGAGCACATGCAGTCCCCTAGCCTGGTCCCAGGTCTGTTTGTGTTGTCTTGTCAACTCCTATGGTTATTACCTAGCCTGGTCCCAGGTCTGTTTGTGTTGTCTTGTCAACTCCTATGGTTATTACCTAGCCTGGTCCCAGATCAGTTTGTGTCGTCTTGTCAACTCCTATGTTCATTACCTAGCCTGGTCCCAGGTCTGTTTGTGTTGTCTTGTCAACTCCTATGGTTATTACCTAGCCTGGTCCCAGGTCTGTTTGTGTTGTCTTGTCATCTCCTATGGTCATGACCTAGCCTGGTCCCAGATCTGTTTGTGTTATCTTGTCAACTCCTATGTTCATTACCTAGCCTGGTCCCAGATCTGTTTGTGTCGTCTTGTCAACTCCTATGTTCATTACCTAGCCTGGTCCCAGATCTGTTTGTGTCGTCTTGTCAACTCCTATGTTCATTACCTAGCCTGGTCCCAGATCTGTTTGTGTCGTCTTGTCAACTCCTATGGTCACATTACCTAGCCTGG
This sequence comes from Oncorhynchus mykiss, assembly GCF_013265735.2. Lineage (NCBI taxonomy): Eukaryota > Metazoa > Chordata > Actinopteri > Salmoniformes > Salmonidae > Oncorhynchus > Oncorhynchus mykiss. The sequence continues at coordinate 97,009,992 of NC_048569.1, read as the reverse complement.
TCCCAGATCAGTTTGTGCCGTCTTGTCATTTCATTGTCACTCAATTTGCCAAGACAAGAAGTGGTACCAGCCTCACCTTGACAAATGCGTCTTTGCCGTCCATGGCCTGGGCTGAGGTGAGAGGTTTGGTCACACTCTCCCTGGAGGTCATGAAGGAACGCTGGGTCAGACTCTTCTCCAGGGCCTTGGGGTCCACCTGAACCACACACAGAGAGGGACATTACAGAGGTCAGTGACAGGTTAGTCTGGAGCCAACAGATATCACGTGATATTCTTGTGTAACCTATCGTATTCCTGAGAACCGAAAGCAGTTTCCGAGGTACGGAGACATCTAGAACGTCTGGGACTGAGGCCTGTGACAGGCTGGGATTGAGGCTAGTGACAGGCTGGGATTGAGGCTAGTGACAGGCTGGGATTGAGGCTAGTGACAGGCTAGGATTGAGGCTAGTGACAGGCTGGGATTGAGGCTAGTGACAGGCTGGGATTGAGGCTAGTGACAGGCTGGGATTGAGGCTAGTGACAGGCTGGGATTGAGGCTAGTGACAGGCTGGGATTGAGGCTAGTGACAGGCTGGGATTGAGGCTAGTGACAGGCTGGGATTGAGGCTAGTGACAGGCTGGGATTGAGGCTAGTGACAGGCTGGGATTGAGGCTAGTGACAGGCTGGGATTGAGGCTAGTGACAGGCTGGGACTGAGGCCTGTGACAGGCTGGGATTGAGACTAGTGACAGACTGGGATTGATGCTAGTGACAGGCTGGGATTGAGGCTAGTGACAGGCTGGGATTGAGGCTAGTGACAGGCTGGGATTGAGGCTAGTGACAGGCTGGGATTGAGGCTAGTGACAGGCTGGGATTGAGGCTAGTGACAGGCTGGGATTGAGGCTAGTGACAGGCTGGGATTGAGGCTAGTGACAGGCTGGGATTGAGGCTAGTGACAGGCTGGGATTGAGGCTAGTGACAGGCTGGGATTGAGGCTAGTGACAGGCTGGGATTGAGGCTAGTGACAGACTGGGATTGAGGCTAGTGACAGGCTGGGATTGAGGCTAGTGACAGGCTGGGACTGAGGCCTGTGACAGGCTGGGATTGAGGCTAGTGACAGGCTGGGATTGAGGCTAGTGACAGGCTGGGATTGAGGCTAGTGACAGGCTGGGATTGAGGTTAGTGACAGGCTCACCTCCAGAAGTTTGACTGCCATGTTGAAATGATGTGACGTCATGATGTCACAGCTCTCCAGATTATTCAAAATGGTGGCTGGAAGGATCAAAGATACCGAAGTCAGTTACAGTAGGTACTTCAACGGCCCAGTGGATTTGACATGCAAAAAAATGTCTTCCTCCCCAACAGCCCCAAACCATGGCTCTATCTCAACTTGTCTTTCCATGATTCCTCACATCCTGTTTTTATCACCTCCTTCTAAACCTTATTATAGTAGTAGGTCCAAGAAGAGATGAGGGGTTGGGGTAAAGTCCCAATACTAGACCAGGAGAGAGGGGTCAGGGGTAAAGTCCCAATACTAGACCAGGATATAGGGTTAAGGGTAAAGTCCCAATCCAAGACCAGGAGAGAGGGGCTGGGGTAAAGTCCCAATACAAGACCAAGAGAGAGGGGTTGGGGTAAAGTCCCAATCCTAGACCAGGAGAGAGGGGTTAGGGTAAAGTCCCAATACTAGACCAGGATAGAGGGGTTAGGGTAAAGTCCCAATCCTAGGGCAGGAGAGAGGGGTTAGGGTAAAGTCCCACTCCTAGGGCATGAGATGCAAGGAATAGGGTGAATAGAGCAAAATTATAAAACTCTCCCTGATCCTGACCTTCAAAGATATAAACCTATGCTCCCTGATCCTGACCTTCAGACATATAACCCTCTCCTCTCCTCCCTGATCCTGATCTTCAAAGATATAAACCTCTCCTCCCTGATCCTGATCTTCAAAGATATAAACCTCTCCTCCCTGATCCTGACCTTCAGACATATAAACCTCTCCTCTCCTCCCTGATCCTGACCTTCAAAGATATAAACCTCTCCTCTCCTCCCTGATCCTGACCTTCAAAGATATAAACCTCTCCTCCCTGATCCTGACCTTCAGACATATAACCCTCTCCTCTCCTCCCTGATCCTGACCTTCAAACATATAAACCTCTCCTCACTGATCCTGACCTTCAAAGATATAAACCTCTCCTCCCTGATCCTGACCTTCAGACATAGAAACCTCTCCTCCCGATCCTGACCTTCAAACATATAAACCTCTCCTCTACTCCCTGATCCTGACCTTCAGACATATAAACCTCTCCTCTACTCCTTGATCCTGACCTTCAGACATATAAACCTCTCCTCTCCTCTCTGATCCTGTCTTTCAAACCTCTCCTCCCTGATCCCGACCTTCAAAGTGGACGTTTCCCAGGTGCAGAATGGCGGCCAGCAGTTTGTTGATCTCCCAGGAGTCATTCTCAGAGAACATCAGGATCTTCATGGCCGAGCAGAAGTGGGCGTACTCCTTAATGTCATCACGCCCATCGCAACTGGTGCAGTTACCCTGACAACGCAGAACGACAACAACCAGGCTCAGAACAAGGATGATACTGATGCATCTGGTCCCCATTTACATCAATGAACAATTATCCATTCACAACTCATACAGAAGCACTGTTCATTTTTATTTCATCTTTATTTTTCTTTGGTGTGAATTTTACCCCCTTTTTCTCCCCAATTTCGTGATATCCAATTGTTTTAGTAGCTACTATCTTGTCTCATCGCTACAACTCCCGTACGGGCTCGGGAGAGACGAAGGTTGAAAACCATGCATCCTCCGATACACAACCCAACCAAGCCGCACTGCTTCTTAACACAGCGCGCATCCAACCCGGAAGCCAGCCACACCAATGTGTCAGAGGAAACACCGTACACCTGGCGACCTTGGTTAGCGCGCACTGTGCCTGGCCCGCCACAGGAGTCGCTGGTGCGCTATGAGACGAGGACATCCTTACCGGCCAAGCCCTCCCTAACCCGGACGACGCTATGTCAATTGTGCGTCGCCCCACAGACCTCCCGGTTGCGGCCGGTTACGACAGAGCCTGGGCGCAAACCCATGGTCTCTGGTGGCACAGCTGGCGATGCAGTACAGCGCCCTTAACCACTGCGCCACCCGGGAGGCCTTAATTTAATCTTTATTTAACTAGCCATAAGGGATTTAAGTTTATTCTATCCCAGGTGTTGGTAGTAGTACCAATGAGGTCCATAAACACAATACATGTAAATACAAACTATTAGCATATACACTGAGTATACCAAACATTAAGAACACCTTCCTAATATTGTGCTGTCCCATGTTGACTCCAACGCTTCCCACAGTTGTGTCAAGTTGGCTGGATGTCCTTTGGGTGGTGGACCATTCTTGATACACACGGGAAACTGTTCAGTGTGAAAAACCCAGCAGCGTTGCAGTTCTTGACACAAACTGGTGCCCCTGGCACCTACTACCATACCCCGTTCAAAGACACTTAAATATTTTGTCTTGCCCATTCACCCCCTGAATGGTACACACACACAATCCATGTCTCTATTGTCTCACAACTTAAAAATCCTTCTTTAACCCGTCTCCTCCCCTTCATCTACACTGATTGAAGTGGATTTAGGTGACATCAATAAGGGATCATAGACTTCACCTGGATTCACCTGGTCAGTCTATGTCATGGAAAGAGCAGGTGTTCATCATGTTTTGTCCACTCTGTGTTGTTACCATGGTGAGGTAGTTGTACTACATAGTCGTGTGTGTGATTGTTACCATGGTGAGGTAGTTGTACTCGGAGGCGTTGCCTAGAGACAGGATCTTCTTCTGTTCAGCTGGCATCCCCATCAACATACAGTAGAAGATGTGGTAGTTCCTCTCCTCAGGGGCCTGACAAACAAACACAATCTCAACACACAGAACACACTACCTCTCCTCAGGGGCCTGATAAACAAACACCCCTTTAATTGTCACACCCCTTTAACTGTAACACCCCTTTAACTGTAACACCCCTTTAATTGTCACACCCCTTTAACTGTAACACCCCTTTAATTGTCACACCCCTTTAACTGTAACACCCCTTTAATTGTCACACCCCTTTAACTGTAACACCCCTTTAATTGTCACACCCCTTTAATTGTCACACCCCTTTAATTGTCACACCCCTTTAATTGTCACACCCCTTTATTTGACACACCCCTTTAATTGTAACACCCCTTTAATTGTAACACCCCCTTTAATTGTCACACCCCTTTAATTGTCACCCCCTCTTTAATTGTCACACCCCTTTAATTGTAACACCCCTTTAATTGTCACACCCCTTTAATTGACACACCCCTTTAATTGTAACACCCCTTTAATTGTCACACCCCTTTAATTGTAACACATATTTATTGACATTCTCTCATGGATGTACATGTATGTATGGATTTAAATCCATGTCTCCTACCTGTCTGCAGACACGAGACTTCTCCAAGAGGTACTGTTCTATCTTAGCCCCTTCGATGGCCCCGCCCTTAGTGAAGTTAATGTCTATGTACTTCCCAAAACGACTGGAGTTGTCATTGCGGATGGTTTTGGCATTGCCAAAGGCTGAAAGAATAAGCAGAAGTTAAAATATGTTTGTAAGGTGGTGAAAAAAATATAATAAAAATGTAATTATAAAGGGACCACAGGTCCACAGGGAGAACAGATTGAAATCACATTCATTGATTATTCTGGTGCAAGAAGATCCAAGCCTGATGAACGCATGAATCAATCAAATCAAATCAAATCAAATGCTCTTTACACCAGCCCCAAAGCCTTTACCCTCCAGTATAGGGTTAGCCTCCAGAATCTGTTGTTCTATCCAGGAGTGTTGTCCGCTGACAGCAGCTAGGAACTGCAGCATTAACTTGGTGCTCTCGGTCTTTCCCGCTCCAGACTCGCCACTGAAACACACAGGGAACATTGTTTTTTTAAAAGGCTATTACAGTCTAAATGTACTCTTCTAGTTGATTGTATCATGGTGCATGGTCCCACACACACAGGGAAGAGTCTAAATGTACTCTTCTAGTTGATTTTATCATGGTGCATGGCCCCACACACACAGGGAACAGTCTAAATGTACTCTTCTAGTTGATTTTATCATGGTGCATGGTCCCACACACACAGGGAAGAGTCTAAATGTACTCTTCTAGTTGATTTTATCATGGTGCATGGCCCCACACACACAGGGAAGAGTCTAAATGTACTCTTCTAGTTGATTTTATCATGGTGCATGGCCCCACACACACAGGGAACAGTCTAAATGTACTCTTCTAGTTGATTTTATCATGGTGCATGGCCCCACACACACAGGGAACAGTCTAAATGTACTCTTCTAGTTGATTTTATCATGGTGCATGGTCCCACACACACAGGGAACAGTCTAAATGTACTCTTCTAGGTGATTTTATCATGGTGCATGGCCCCACACACACAGTGGCAACAAAAAAAACGTGTTGAATCAAAAAGTTGTTTCCACTTCAATTTTCCACCAAAGAAAATCAATATGAGGACGTTTGAATCAATGTTGAAAACTGATTGCATTTCATTTTTTGTTGTTGTTTTCAGTGGCGACCCGTCATTCTCAACTACCTGGTTAAATAAAGGTTACATTTAAAAATATTCAGGGCAGGTGGGGCAGATTATAAATATTATTATTAATTTATTTTTGTCGGGGGGGGCTTTATTGCATGTTATTTTGGCATACGTGTCACATATCAGTTTGCAAACAATGTAAACAAATATATACATGTCATTGAGTTAATAAAGCTGCATACAAACACAGACTCTGTTTTCTTGAGTGAGGCAGTTCTGTTGGGACACTAACAGTTTGTCACCGTTACAGAGCAATTCATGTGTTGTGCAGTGGCTTTGCTGACATGCATCCTTCTTTGTTGTTGTTGTTTTCCCCCAACAAGATCGACGTGCTAAAACCGCCACGGGTTGTTTTAAGGCTACATCAACTTTTGACCTAAACCCAATGACCTGTTACGTGTTTTTGTTATTGATTTCACCTTGAAATCAAGTTAGTTGACAACTCCACCAAATCTAGTTGAACTGATGTGTGTATACAACCTCCCTCTCCTCCCCCTCTCACCCATCTGCCCCCTCTCACCCCTCCCTCCTCTCCTCCCTCTCCTCCCTCTCCCTCCTCTCCTCCCTCCCTCCTTCCTCCCCCTACCTCTCCTCCCCCCTCCTCCCCTTCCTCCTCCCCTCCCTCCCTCCCCCTCCCTCCCTCCCCCTCCCTCCCTCCCTCCCTCCCTCCCTCTCCCCCCTCTCCGACCTGATGACACAGCACTGGTCCTTCTTGTTGCGTCTCATGTTGAAGAAGCAGCTGTCTGCGATGGCGAACACGTGTGGCGGCAGCTCTCCCAGCCGGCGGTCCGTGTACAGATGCACCTGCTCTGTAGTATAGAGAGGCAGCAGCTGGTACGGGTTCACCGCCACCAGAATGGAGCCTGTGTAAGTCTAGACACAACACAGAGAGAGAGGAACGTTGCGGCTGTCACACACGCAGTGGTACTGAGATGGGTGATGTGAGTGTCTGTTATTGTGTGAGAATGAGAGAGATGTTGTCCGTCAGAACGCGGCACCACTGATGAAAAGAGCGTGTGTCCAACAACACCATTCCATTAAAACAACATTGAGTAACGCTACAGTATAACCCTTAGTCTCGCTTGCCTGAGAAAGAGGCTATACAACCTCCTCCAGCCAGGACACAGCGCAGAGAGGCTACTCAGTCAAGGAAGTGTTTATGATTTACTGTCCAGATACCATGACAACCAGACAACCAATGGTTTGACATTTAAAGGCCCAGTGCAGTCAGAATTCATTTTTTTTTTTTTTATCTGTGTTTTATCTCATATTGTACAACAGCTTTTTTAAAATTTATTTTTTTATCAGTGTTATTTCCTGACAGTTGCTGGTTGAAAATACAATCTACACTGGACCTTCTAATCAGCAGGTCTGCATGAGGGCGGGAGTCTCGGCTATCCATGGCGACGTCACCAGGCACTAAATTGACTCATTGACCAATAATATCGACAGTTCCAAACCTCTCTGCCAATAACAGCTAGTTTTCAGTTTCCCCCTCCCCCCTCCCACTCAGACCATTCCCAGACAGTCCTAGCAAAAGTCTTGGTTGAAAAATAGTTTTTTTTGTGTTTGTTGCCCATTTCAATAGAAATCTATTACGGTAAAGTAAGAAATGATTTGATAATTGAAATAAAAACATTTGCATTGGGTCTTTTTTATTACCCAGTTATGATACTAAAACCTACTATCTATAAGGTTAGAAAGTCACTGCAATGCGTTTGGTGTTCAGAAGCCACATCACATTTCATGTTTGCAACGTTATATAAAATATCAAACCAAACATCGTCCCCTGTTTTCTATATTTCAAACAAGTCCTGATTCATGAAAGCAAGCAGACAAACAGTGGTTTAGGGTGTTGGCAGCTTGGCAGGGCAACACTGGAACGTTCTCATTCAACACATAAGAGGAACATTAGTCTCTATGGAGACAAACACCAGTGTGATTATCCTAACTACAGGGCAAAGTCTATCTATCTGTCACAGACAGAGCATTCACTTCAGCCAGAGAGGAATACTGTGCTGAGTCTCCATTAGAGCCTAAACCACCAGTCATCATGAACAAACTAGTTTTATATAATTGATTGTGAATGGGGTTCTTTTTAACCAAGAAGATGACAGTTGAGTCTTTGCATAATGTTTGATCACTTATGATCAGTGGTCTGTCAATAAAAACACATGTGGTTCTACCTGACTCTACCAGACTCTACCCGGTTCTACCAGACTCTACCCGGTTCTACCAGACTCTACCCGATTCTACCAGACTCTACCTGGTTCTATCAGACTCTACCAGACTCTACCTGGTTCTACCAGACTATACCTGCTTCTACCAGACTCTACCTGGTTCTTCCAGACTCCACATAGTTCTACCAGACTCCACCTGACTCTACCCGGTTCTACCAGGTTCTACCAGACTCTACCCGGTTCTACCAGACTCTGCCTGGTTTAACCAAACTCTACCTGACTCTACCTGGTTTAACCAAACTCTACCAGGCTCTACCAGGTTCTCCCTGGTTCTACCAGACTCTACCCGGTTCTACCAAACTCTACATGACTCTACCAGACTCTACCCGGTTCTACCCGACTCTACCCGACTCTACCTGGTTTAACTGAACTCTACCTGGTTCTACCCGACTCTACCTGGTTTAACCGAACTCTACCCGACTCTACCTGGTTCTACCCGACTCTACCTGGTTCTACCAGACTCTACCCGGTTCTACCCGACTCTACCTGGTTTAACCGAACTCTACCTGACTCTACCTGGTTTAACCAAACTCTACCAGACTCTACCTGGTTCTCCCTGGTTCTACCAGACTCTACCCGGTTCTCCCTGATCTACCAGACTCTACCTGTTTCTCCCTGGTTCTACCAGACTCTACCCGGTTCTCCCTGATCTACCAGACTCTACCTGGTTCTCCCTGGTTCTACCAGACTCTACCCGGTTCTACCAGACTCTACCTGGTTCTACCCGACTCTACCTGGTTTAACCAAACTCTACCTGACTCTACCTGGTTCTACCTGACTTTACCTGACTCTACCTGGTTCTACCTTTCACACATCTCAGCTGGGAGGGGGGGGGGAATGATTGTTTTAAGAACTTAGCAGGGTGGATTACAGATACAATGAAATGAATAGGGACTAAATAATTGACATAGTACACCACAATATATGTATGTAATATACTAACATAGATGATCCCGTCCTTGTGTCGGACCAGGAGGTTCCTGAGGAGCCCGGCCTCGTTGAGGTCTCCCAGTCTGATCATGTCGTCCACTCCATTAACAGACGTAGGGTGCATGGGCCGGAATCCTTCCTCTTTCTTCTTGTTGATCTCATGCTCCTGCAACGATCAATGACACTATCACAATATATCACAATATATCACAATATCAGGAGAAATATTTCAATCTGAGGCTAAAGATTTCACCGACACAAAAAAATCAAAAAAACATCCAGCTCTTCATTTCACTTCAAATAACACAAAAAAATACTAAATAAATGTCCTCATGAGAAGTTATTGGTGGTTCAAGGCAAAATAGTAAACAGAAACACGCCCAAAAAGAGGACATTACACGTAACAATATTTCACAAAATCATTCAGGTGTACAGGACAGGTACAGTACCTTCCAGTAGACAGTTAGGAGGTACAGGTAGATATTGGACAGGTAACTAGGTACAGTACCTTCCAGTAGACAGTTAGGAGGTACAGGTAGATATTGGACAGGTAACTAGGTACAGTACCTTCCAGTAGACAGTTAGGAGGTACAGGTAGATATTGGACAGGTAACTAGGTACCTTCCAGTAGACAGTTAGGAGGTACAGGTAGGTATTGGACAGGTAACTAGGTACAGTACCTTCCAGTAGACAGTTAGGAGGTACAGGTAGGTATTGGACAGGTAACTAGGTACCTTCCAGTAGACAGTTAGGAGGTACAGGTAGGTATTGGACAGGTAACTAGGTACCTTCCAGTAGACAGTTAGGAGGTACAGGTAGGTATTGGACAGGTAACTATGTACAGTACCTTCCAGTAGACAGTTAGGAGGTACAGGTAGATATTGGACAGGTAACTAGGTACAGTACCTTCCAGTAGACAGTTAGGAGGTACAGGTAGATATTGGACAGGTAACTAGGTACAGTACCTTCCAGTAGACAGTTAGGAGGTACAGGTAGATATTGGACAGGTAACTAGGTACAGTACCTTCCAGTAGACAGTTAGGAGGTACAGGTAGGTATTGGACAGGTAACTAGGTACCTTCCAGTAGACAGTTAGGAGGTACAGGTAGGTATTGGACAGGTAACTAGGTACCTTCCAGTAGACAGTTAGGAGGTACAGGTAGGTATTGGACAGGTAACTAGGTACAGTACCTTCCAGTAGACAGTTAGGAGGTACAGGTAGGTATTGGACAGGTAACTAGGTACAGTACCTTTCCTTCATCATCGAAGAGCTGCAGCTTTCCAGTGTCGGTCAGCTTGACCTCAGCTCCGATGGCCACTCCCTGCCCGGAGTCTACCCACACCCATTCACCCTGAGGGGGGGGTGGACATAGTCAGTACTAAGAATACTGGACTACATACTGAGATAAAACTATGGAAAATTCAACCTACACAGACATGCTATGAAAGACATTGCTTCTTTGAACTATTCTCCCGAAATAATGTTTAAATTCAGTCTGTGACATATTTTCTGTCAAAGACAATGTTGAGGATAGATCCTGTTACTAATCATACAAGCTCATCTCAAACATGTTGTACGAGAAGAGTACGGTAATAGGTATCTTACCTTCCTCAAAACCACCATGATTAAAAAATGTCTTGTCTCCAATCTATAGATTTAGAGAGAAAAGGTGTGTATGAATCCATATCGTATGGAAAGTGCACTACGAAGTGCACTACGTTGGGCCCTGGTCAAAATGTATTGCACTATCCTGGGAATAGTGTGACATTTTGGATACAGACAATATATCAGTGGTATAAAATGGCTGCCATGTCAGCCAAGACCACTCCCTTTTTACAGTAAAACAATATTGACACATTGTGACAGCTGATGGTTAAGGCCTTGTGATTCCTGCTCCAATAAATTTAATTTAAGTTTAGGTTTCAATGTCTCGTATGAAATCAAATGATTCAATAGAATCTGAATCCCATTTAAATCCCATTAAGAATCAAATCCCATTTAAATCCCATTAAGAATCAAATCCCATTTAAATCCCATTAAGTTAAGACAATTACGGTTCAAACCACCCACTACAGCAGCCCATGTCTTACCTGTAGAGGTTATATTGCTGTAGAGGTCTATTAGAAAGCTCTCCCTGGTCCTGTAGACAGTTCAGTCCTCAGCCACCGTCTGTCCTGTCCAGTCCACCAAGAGAAATAAAAGAGACAGTACTGTGAACCAGGAAACAGGAGGACAGTGAGCTATGCCAACACAGCACAGACAGCACCCCTTTATGGCCTGAAGACTTTGATCTCAGACACCCAGCACAGGAAATAATCAGGGCAGTTACAGTCAACGCATGGCAGGTAGGTCCAGTGGAGGTAACACCCAGCACAGTTACCCTGACGGGAAGGTCCATCCCGAGGAAGGCCTAACCCGAGGAAGGCCTAACCCGAGGAAGGTCTAACCCGAGGATGGCCTAACCAGAGGAAGGCCTAACCCGAGGAAGGCCTAACCCGAGGAAGGCCTAACCCGAGGAAAGCCTAACCCGAGGAAGGCCTAACCCGAGGAAAAGCCTAACCCGAGGAAAGCCTAACCCGAGGAAAGCCTAAACCGAGGAAGGCCTAACCCGAGGAAGGCCCAACCCGAGGAAGGCCCAACCCGAGGAAGGCCCAACCCGAGGAAGGCCTAACCCGAGGAAGGCCTAACCCGAGGAAAGCCTAACCCGAGGAAGGCCTAACCCGAGGAAGGCCTAACCCGAGGAAGGTCCATCCCGAGAAAGGCCTAACCCGAGGAAGACCTAACCCGAGGAAGACCTAACCCGAGGAAGGCCTAACCCGAGGAAGGCCTAACCCGAGGAAAGCCTAACCCGAGGAAGAACTAACCCGAGGAAGGCCTAACCCGAGGAAGGCCTAACCCGAGGAAGGCCTAACCCGAGGAAAGCCTAACCCGAGGAAGGCCTAACCCGAGGAAGGCCTAACCCGAGGAAGGCCTAACCCGAGGAAGGCCTAATCCGAGGAAAGCCTAACCCGAGGAAGAACTAACCCGAGGAAGGCCTAACCCGAGGAAGGCCTAACCCGAGGAAAGCCTAACCCGAGGAAGGCCTAACCCGAGGAAGGCCTAACCCGAGGAAAGCCTAACCCGAGGAAGGCCTAACCCGAGGAAGGCCTAACCCGAGGAAGGCCTAACCAGAGGAAGGCCTAACCCGAGGAAGGCCTAACCCGAGGAAGGCCTAACCCGAGGAAGGCCTAACCCGAGGAAGGCCTAACCCGAGGAAAGCATAACCCGAGGAAGGCCTAACCCGAGGAAGGTCCATCCCGAGAAAGGCCTAACCCGAGGAAGACCTAACCCGAGGAAGGCCTAACCCGAGGAATGCCTAACCCGAGTTGGCCCACCCTAAGGTCTAAAGGGAAGGGATACCTTATATCAACCAACCCCATCTCAAACCTTTCTCTTTGTAGCATCACAGTTTCTATTTCAGCATTAGGATAGGTGGTGTCGTCAAACATCTGTGAGTAACAGGAAAGGCATGTAAAAGAGGGCTGTAAAAAAGCAGCCTAATAAAATGTGAATTACATTATATTAAAGTGGGATTGCTACACTAAATGTATCATAAACCATGTTGATTAAGTTAACTGCAGTGACGACAGAAAGTATTCATACCCTTTGACTTATTCCACATTTTATTGTGTTACAACCTGAATTAAAAATGGATTAAATCGTTTTTTTTTCTCTCACTCATCTACACACAAAATAATGAAAAAAAAAAAATAAAATGTAAAAGTGAAAATATTTTTTTTAGACATTTTTACAAATGTATTTAAAATTAAATACAGTAAGTATTCGCACCTTTTAGTCAAAACTTTGTAGAAGCACCTTTGGCAACGATTACAGATGTGAGTCTTTCTGGGTAATTCTCGAAGAGCTTTCCACACCTGGATTCTGCAACATTTGCCCATCAATCTTTAAAGAAATTCTTCAAGATCTGTCAAATTGGTTGTTGATCATTGCTAGACAACAATTTTCAGGTCTTGCCACAGATTTTCAAGTAGATTTAAGTCAAAACTGTAACTCGGCCACTCAGGAACATTCACTGTCTTCTTGATAAGTAACTCCAGTGTAGATTCACCTTGTGTTTCAGGTTGTTGTCTTGCTGAAAGGTGAATTCATCTCCCAGTTTAAGTTGGAAAGCATACTAAACCAGGTTTTACTCCAGGATTTTGCCTGTGCTTAGCTCCATTAAGATGATTTTATCCTGAAAACTCCCCAGTCCTTAACGACTACAAGCACACCCATAACATGATGCAGCCACCACTATGCTTGAAAATATAGAGAGTGGTTGCATTGGAATTGCCCCAAACAGAACACTTCGTATAAAGGACAAAATGTTAATTGCTTTGCCAAAATGCTCCAACAGTGCAGTAATATATAAAAAATGTCAACAATACACACAAATCTAATAAGTAAAATAATGGAATTAAGAAATTTAGAAATATTAGGAAGAGCAAAGAGGACAAGTACAGCGGGGCAAAAAAGTATTTAGTCAGCCACCAATTGTGCAAGTTCTCCCACTTAAAAAGATGAGAGAGGCCTGTAATTTATCATAGGTGCACTTCGACTATGACAGACAAAATGAGAAAAAAAATCAGAGCAGTGATGTTTTGAGGCTGTTGCTGGGCAACACAGACTTTCAACTCCCTCCAAAGATTTTCTATGGGGTTGAGATCTGGAGACTGGCTAGGCCACTCCAGGACCTTGAAATGCTTCTTACGAAGCCACTCCTTTGTTGCCCGGGCGGTGTGTTTGGGATAATTGTCATGCTGAAAGACCCAGCCACGATTCATCTTCAATGCCCTTGCTGATGGAAGGAGGTTTTCACTCAAAATCTCACGATACATGGCCCCATTCATTCTTTCCTTTACACGGATCAGTCGTCCTGGTCCCTTTGCAGAAAAACAGCCCCAAAGCATGGTGTTTCCACCGCCATGCTTCACAGTAGGTATGGTGTTCTTTGGATGCAACTCAGCATTCTTTGTCCTCCAAACACGAGTTGAGTTTTTACCAAAAAGTTCTATTTTGGTTTCATCTGACCATATGACATTCTCCCAATCTTCTTCTGGATCATCCAAATGCTCTCTAGCAAACTTCAGACGAGCCTGGACATGTACTGGCTTAAGCAGGGGGACACATCTGGCACTGCAGGATTTGAGTCCCTGGCGGCATAGTGTGTTACTGATGGTAGGCTTTGTTACTTTGGTCCCAGCTCTCTGCAGGTCATTCACTAGGTCCCCCCGTGTGGTTCTGGGATTTTTGCTTGTGATCATTTTGACCCCACGGGGTGAGATCTTGCGTGGAGCCCCAGATCGAGGGAGATTATCAGTGGTCTTCATTAAATAGTACCCGCAAAACACCAGTCTCAACGTCAACAGTGAAGAGAGTAGTACACAGAGTTGTACGAGATCTTCAGTTTCTTGGCAATTTCTCTCATGGAAAAGCCTTCATTTCTCAGAACAAGAATAGACTAACGAGTTTCAGAAGACAGTTCTTTGTTTCTGGCCATTTTGAGCCTGTAATCGAACCCACAAATGCTGATGCTCCACATACTCAACTAGTCTAAAGGCCAGTTGTATTGCTTCTTTAATCAGAACAACAGTTTTCAGCTGTGCTAACAAAAGTTGCCTTTTAAAATTATAAACCTGTATTAACTAACACAACGTGCCATTGGAACACAGGAGTGATGGTTGCTGATAATGGGTTTCTGTATGCCTATGTAGATATTCCATTTTATTTTTTTTATCAGCCGTTTCCAGCTACAATAGTCATTTACAACATGAACCATGTATTTCTGGTCAATTTGATGCTATTTTAATGGACAAAACATTCACTTTTCTTTCAAAAACAAGAACATTTCTAAGTGACCCCAAACTTTTGAGCGGTTGTATATATATATTGACCCAATACTTATTTTCCACCATCATTTGCAAATAAATTCATTAAACATCCTACAATGTGATTTTCTGTTTTTTTTTGCCTGTCATAGTTGAAGTGTACCTATGATGAAAACTACAGGCCTCTCTCGTCTTTTTAAGTGGGAGAACTTGCACAATTGGTGGCTGACGAAACACTTTTTTGCCCCACTGTATAAATGTGTGTGATGGGATGTATAGACATTATGGACAGTATATGGATAGAATATGTAGTATATCTGAAGAATACGTGTTTTGAATAGTATGTCGGGTGCATTCAGAAAGTATTCAGACCCTTTGACTTTTTGCACATTTTGTTACGTTACAGCCTTATTCTAAACCTGATTAAATAGTGTTATCAATCTACACACAATACCCCATAATGACATCACAATACCCCATAATGACATCACAATACCCCATAATGACATCACAATACCCCATAATGACATCACAATACCCCATAATGACAAAGTGAAAAACATGTATTTTTTTTTATTTTTTGCAAATGTATTAAAATAAAAATACTGAAATCCCTGATTTATATTTTATGTATTCAGACGCTTTGGAATGAGACTCGAAATTGATCTCAGGTGCATCCTGTTTCCATCTATCATCCTTGAGATGTTTCTACAACTTGATTGGAGTCCACCTGTGGTAAATTTACTTGATTGGACATGATTTGGAAAGGCACACACCTGTCTGTATAAGGTCCTACAGTTGACAGTGTATGTCAGAGCAAAAACCAAGTCATGAGGTCGAAAGAATTGTCCTTAGAGCTACGAGACAGGATTGTGTCGAGGCACAGATCTGGGGAAGGGCACCAAAAAATGTTTGCAGAATTGAAGGTCCACAAAAACAGTGGCATCCATCATTCTTAAATGAAAGAAGTTTGGAACCACCAAGACTCTTCCCAGAGCTCTAAGGTGCAGGGTTGAATGACAGTGGCGAAGTTCAGGGCGGGCGGTACTGGGCGGGGGCCGGCTAGTGGTGACTATTTAACAGTCTGATGGCCTTGAGATAGAAGCCGTTTTTCAGTCTCTCAGTCCCAGCTTTGATGCACCTGTACTGACCTCGCCTTCTGGATGATAGCGGGGTGAACAGGCAGTGGCTCGGGTGGTTGTTGTCCTTGATGGTCTTCTTGGCCTTCCTGTGACATCGGGTGGTGTAGGTGTCCTAGAGAGCAGGTAGTGTGCCCCCGGTGATGCATTGAGCAGACCTCACCACCCTCTGGAGAGCAGGTAGTGTGCCCCCGGTGATGCATTGAGCAAACCTCACCACCCTCTGGAGAGCAGGTAGTGTGCCCCCGGTGATACGTTGAGCAGACCTCACCACCCTCTGGAGAGCAGGTAGTGTGCCCCCGGTGATGCATTGAGCAGACCTCACCACCCTCTGGAGAGCAGGTAGTGTGCCCCCGGTGATGCATTGAGCAAACCTCACCACCCTCTGGAGAGCAGGTAGTGTGCCCCCCGGTGATGCATTGAGCAGACCTCACCACCCTCTGGAGAGCAGGTAGTGTGCCCCCGGTGATGCATTGAGCAGACCTCACCACCCTCTGGAGAGCAGGTAGTGTGCCCCCGGTGATGCGTTGAGCAGACCTCACTACCCTCTGGAGAGCAGGTAGTGTGCCCCCGGTGATGCGTTGAGCAGACCGCACCACCCTCTGGAGAGCAGGTAGTGTGCCCCCGGTGATGCGTTGAGCAGACCTCACTACCCTCTGGAGAGCAGGTAGTGTGCCCCCGGTGATGCGTTGAGCAGACCTCACTACCCTCTGGAGAGCAGGTAGTGTGCCCCCGGTGATGCGTTGAGCAGACCTCACTACCCTCTGGAGAGCAGGTAGTGTGCCCCTGGTGATGCATTGAGCAGACCTCACCACCCTCTGGAGAGCAGGTAGTGTGCCCCCCGGTGATGCATTGAGCAGACCTCACCACCCTCTGGAGAGCAGGTAGTGTGCCCCCGGTGATGCATTGAGCAGACCTCACTACCCTCTGGAGAGCAGGTAGTGTGCCCCCGGTGATGCATTGAGCAGACCTCACTACCCTCTGGAGAGCAGGTAGTGTGCCCCCCGGTGATGCATTGAGCAGACCTCACCACCCTCTGGAGAGCAGGTAGTGTGCCCCCGGTGATGCATTGAGCAGACCTCACTACCCTCTAGAGAGCCCTGCCGTTGCGGACGGAGCAGTTGCCGTACCAGGCAGTGATACAGCCCGACAGGATATTGTCAAAGGTGCATCTGTAAAAGTTTATGAGGGTCTTAGGGGCAAAGCTCAGGAGGCTGAAGAGGCACTGTCTGTGTGTGTGAACCATTTCAGTTTGTCAGTGATATGTAAGCAGAGGAACTTGAAGATTTCCACCTTCTCCACTGCTGTCCCGTTGATATGGATAGGGCTGTGCTCCCTCTGTTGTCTCTTGAAGTCCACGATCAGCTCCTTTGTTTTGTTGACGTTGAGAGGTTATTTTCCTCTCTCCAGGGCCCTCACCTCCTCCCTGTAGGCCGTCTCGTTGGTTGTAGGTAATCAGGCCTACCGCTGTTGTGTCGTCTGTTGTGGCCACAGGGAGTATACATCCTTGTGTGGCCCCTGTGTTGAGGATCAGTGAAGTGTAGGAGTTGAACCTTAACCCCATGGGGGGGGGCGACCCGTCAGGAAGTCCAGGACCGAGTTGCACAGGGCGGGGTTCAGACCCGAGGACGCGAGCTAAGTGATGAGCTTGGAGGGTAAATTTGGTACCCTCAAAGCTCATCACTGTTTTTTCTTTGTCATTATTGGGTATTGTGTGTAGTTGATGAGGGGGGAAAAAATGATTTAATCAATTTTAGAATAAGACTAAGGTAACAATATGTGGAAAAAGGCAATACATTCAGAATGCACTGTATGCCTCCAGCAGGCCGTTATTCAGGAAAGATTAACCATCACTCTGCCTCCTCTCCAATCCCAGCTGGCCCAGTTACTCAGGAAAGATTAACCATCACTCTGCCTCCTCTCCAATCCCAGCAGGCCCAGTTATTCAGGAAAGATTAACCATCACTCTGCCTCCTCTCCAATCCCAGCTGGCCCAGTTATTCAGGAAAGATTAACCATCACTCTGCCTCCTCTCCAATCGCAGCTGGCCCAGTTACTCAGGAATGATTAACCATCACTCTGCCTCCTCTCCAATCCCAGCTGGCCCAGTTACTCAGGAAAGATTAACCATCACTCTGCCTCCTCTCCAATCCCAGCAGGCCCAGTTATTCAGGAAAGACTAACCATCACTCTGCCTCCTCTCCAGTCCCAGCTGGCCCAGTTATTCAGGAAAGATTAACCATCACTCTGCCTCCTCTCCAGTCCCAGCAGGCCCAGTTATTCAGGAAAGACGAACCATCACTCTGCCTCCTCTCCAGTCCCAGCTGGCCCAGTTATTCAGGAAAGATTAACCATCACTCTGCCTCCTCTCCAGTCCCAGCTGGCCCAGTTATTCAGGAAAGATTAACCATCACTCTGCCTCCTCTCCAATCCCAGCTGGCCCAGTTACTCAGGAAAGATTAACCATCACTCTGCCTCCTCTCCAATCCCAGCTGGCCCAGTTACTCAGGAAAGATTAACCATCACTCTGCCTCCTCTCCAGTCCCAGTTGGCCCAGTTATTCAGGAAAGATTAACCATCACTCTGCCTCCTCTCCAGTCCCAGCTGGCCCAGTTACTCAGGAAAGACTAACCATCACTCTGCCTCCTCTCCAGTCCCAGCTGGCCCAGTTATTCAGGAAAGCTTTGTTTTGTCGACATTGAGTGAAAGGTTATTTTCCTGACACCACACTCCCAGGGCCCTCACCTCCTCCCTGTAGGCCGTCTCGTCATTATTGGTAATCAGGCCTACTACTGTAGTGTCGTCTGCAAACTTGGTGATTGAGTTGGAGCTGTGCGTGGCTATGCAGTCATGGGTGAACAGGGAGTACAGGAGGGGGCTGGATCTATTGGGGCGGTAAGCAAAATTGAAGTGGGTCTAGGGAGTCAGGTAAGGTAGAGGTGATATGACCATTAACTAGCCTCTCAAAGCACTTCATGATGACATAAGTGAGTTCTACTCTTGAGGATACCAGTAGAATTTCTTTAAACATAAATGCACTGTAAGCTTTCAAAACAAAACAACAACAAAGCAGCCATTTTTATTTCAGTATCAAATCATTTCTGGGTAACAATGGGCTCCGGAGTGGCGCAAGGCACTCCATCTCAGTCCTAGAGGCGTCACTACAGACCCTGGTTCGATTCCAGGCTGAATGACAACTGTCCGTGAATAGGAGTCCCATAGGGCGGCGCAGAATTGGCCCAGCGTCGTCTGGGTTAGGGTTTGGCCCAGCGTCGTCTGGGTTAGGGTTTGGCCCCTGGGTAGGCCATCATTGTAAATAAGAGTTTGTTCTTAACTGACTTGCCTGGTTAAATCAAAAACACCTTACTGTTGATTGGTTTCAATTAAACTGCTAAACAAAGATAGCTTCTTAGCAATTTCTCAATCCAGAACTTTGCTAGGACTGCCTGTGAGTGGTCTGAATGGGGACAGGAAAACTGGTTGTTATTGGCAGAGAGTTTTGGAACTCTTTCTTATTGGTCTATTAGCTAATTTACCCATTGGTGATGTCACCAGGCAGGTCAAAACTCCATCCCATCAAAACAGGCTGATATAAACGGTTCTTACACTAAAAGTTAATTATCATAATGTTCACCATTTTACAGTATTATTCCAATCTCATAGTGTGGAAATATATATATATATATATAAAACACAGGAACATCCTGTTTTTGACTGCACGGGGCCTTTACAACTGCAAAGTTCTCTCTGCCTCATGGCAAAATGTGTAGAATTGCAGAAAATTAACTTAAAAATGGCAAAATTGTATCTACGATGCCAAGAATCGTGCTTTTCAAATGTTTTCCCCGGGCCCGAGACTTGGTTCGTCCAGCCATGAACTGCAGACGTAGGACAAGTAATAGTAGGCTATTTTTTTATTTTTTTATCTCACTTGAGTTGTGTTCTGATTATGAAGGGGGTTCCTGATGAATTTGCTATCACGAAAAGGGGGTCCCTAAGCGTTTCAGAACCCCTGATATAGTCAACTCCACGACAATGGGAACATCCATGGAACAAAACTAGTGTCTTCACAGTACATATAAAACAAAATGACTTGAGAATACCGTTTCCTTGAAGTAGTTTTACTAGAATAACAGAGAACCCATGTACAATAGCTGAATTTTCAGGCCCAGCGTCTGATCATAACATCTGAAAAAGAATCACAACATGTTTTTATGAAGTACAAAACCCCAAAATTAGCAACAACAAAAAAAAAGACAATGGAAAAAAACAAAAAAGTTAAACACTTTCATATTCAACTTCTTTATAATTTGAACAGAAATCAGTTCCTGGCATTGTAGTTACACGACAAGCACAATACTTCCTAAAACCAAACGCATAATGTACGGTCATCAATCACACCATGAAACATTACCCACTACGCTCGTTAGCCATCTCAAAACATTACCCATAATGCTCGTCAGCCATTTCAAAACGTCAGCCATTTCAAAACATTACCCACAATGCTCGTCAGCCATTTCAAAACATTACCCACAATGCTCGTCAGCCATTTCAAAACATTACCCACTATGCTCGTCAGCCATTTCAAAACATTACCCACAATGCTCGTCAGCCATTTCAAAACATTACCCACAATGCTCGTCAGCCATTTCAAAACATCTCTGCATGTAAATCTCTCTATTATACAGACTGTCTCATTCATTATCAAATAAATATCTGAAAACAATAAACACTCCGCCAATATTTTCATAATCGTTAAAGTTCTGCACATACAGTACAATTAAGTCTGTTGGGGGGTGCCCCATCTTCCAATATAAGAAATATATAAAAAATATTGAAACAAAAATGGGCATTTGGCACCACATTGTTTATCACACAGGTAAATGCTGAAAATGGAAACAGAACAGGAAGTTGTAAATAAATATAGCATATTTTAAAGATGAGTCATAAATATTTGATTTCTGCCAGTAGTTGTGAAAGTAACGCCCCAAAGCGAGACATTGTTGAACAAAGTCATCCACTACATACGATGTGTTACAGACTTGTTTTTTTCCCCCCTTCATATCGATGATCTTACCAACTCGTACAACATGTTTGAAGTTTTGTAAGTGCTTACGGTTCCGTTCAACCTCTGCTTTTTTTTTTTTGACAAGAAGTAACTTGAACTGAAAGATACCAAAATAACCTGTAAAATAGGAGAACCGATAGACCTGAGCTCTGTAAAAAAGTAGAACAAAAAAGAAGAAGTGTTGTCTTCCAAATGGCATCCTATTCCCTACGTAGTGCACTACTTTTGTTCAGGACACATAGGGCTCTGGTCAAAAGTAGTGCACTACGTAGGGTATAGGGTTCCATAGGGCTCTAGTCAAAAGTAGTGTACTATATAGGGTGTAGGGTTCCATAGTGCTCTGGTCTAAAGTAGTGCGCTGTATAGGGAATAGGGTTCTATAGGGCTCTGGTCTAAAGTGGTGCACTATATAGGGAATAGGGTTCCATAGGGCTCTAGTCAATAGTAGTGCACTATATATAGGGAATAGGGTTCCATAGGGCTCTGGTCTAAAGTAGTGCACTATATAGGGAATAGGGTGCCATTTGGAAGACAGAGTGTTGAGTCTTCTTCAGTGAGAACATATTCCTAGAGGGATTCCCTCCAGACAGTGAGCTCTGACTGAAGCAACAGGAGGGTTCTTCTAGTTATGTTGTCCAGCCAGCTTCAGTGCTCAGACAGAGATAAGAGGGGTGTGGGTGAGTAGCTGTCATAGTACCAACAGTTCCATCTCTAGCTCCCAGCAGCTCTTCCACCCTGTCCTCCCGTTCGGGCAGGGCAGAGGTGGGTCGTGTTCATTAGGCACGTAAGCAGCAAAAAAAACTAAAACACAAAACAGGGAGGGACTACCCCCTTGACTTATCCACTGAGAAACGTTTACAATTTCTTCTTCCGTTGCAAAACCGGTTTAAAACACATCGCACGCTGTAACGAACAGATCCGTGACGTTGGTGACGGAACAGGAAGTCCAGGCTAGGCCCGATCCTTACGTTTCAGTTGGTTAGACTTTTTGACAGCTCCGTTCTGGTTGAGCAGCTTCAGGACCTTGTCTTTGTGGTCCAGAACCTTCATCATAGTGTCCCGGGCCTCTGTAACCTGGTCCATCACTAGCTTACAACGCTGTATGTTACCCTGCGCACACAGAACCAACATTCAGTTAGGCCTACATGACAACACTGTAGAAGTATCACAAGTATCACACTACTGAGTAGAAAAACAAATTGATGCACTGAAATTGTCTGGACTCCCCCAACTGTGACTGTGACTAAATAAACGTGTGACTTTTGGGTAACATGTGAGAGGATTTCCTCTTGAAGGACAATAACACGTCATCAAGTGCTCAACCAATCAATCAATCGATCGCTTAATCAATCAATCAATCCACCGTACCTGTATGAGTTAACCTATAATGATGACGTGGTTCAGAAAGAGAGTTCTGAATATTGATGTTAACCTTTCTGGTTATGACCTTTTTCTGCAAGACAGAACTTCCAAAGGTGGTGGAGTGGCAAATCTTTTACCAAGGATCACCTTCAGTGCTCGGTTGTCTCCACCAAGTCTGTCCCAAAAGCAATTTGATTTGCTGGTTTTAAGCATTCAACTTTCAAATATCTCTTTGTTGACTGTTGTTGGGTGGTATCATCCACCATCAGAACTGGCCTGTGCCCTACCTGCCCTAAGCTCTCTCCTGGCCCCTTACACTAAGTCTGAATTTGTCCTGCTAGGAGACCTAAACTGGGACATGCTTAAACCACCTGACCAAGTCCTAAAGAAATGGGACTCCCTAAATCTTTCTCAGACTTTTACCAATCCCACAAGGTATGACTCCAAACACCCAGAAAAGGCTAAATCCCCTTGTTGTTATCCTCACATATAATCCTGATAGGTATCAGAGGCAAGGTCATGACCTGGCCTCTGTAAATTGGTATAGAATAAGCTTGATCCCCTCTGTCGAAGATGCTTGGACCTTTTATTTTGATTGTTAACAAACACACCCCCATAAAGAAAATGAGAATTACTCCACCTCAAGAATCACATTTGGCGAAAGGCTCGGGACACGCATACTCAGGTTGACTGGCTCTCGTTCAGGCAAATGAGAAATAAGTGCACTCAGGCTATCCGGAAGGCCAAAGTTAGTTACTTTAAGGAGCAGTTCTCTCTCTGTGGGTCTAACCCCAAGAAGTTCTGGAAAACAGTTAAAGACCTGGAGAATAAACCCTCCTCCTCCCAGCTGCCCATGTCCCTTAATGTTGATGATGTGGTTGTTACTGACAGGAAGCACATGTCCCTTAAAGGTGATGATGTGGTTGTTACTGACAGGAAGCACATGTCCCTTAATGTTGATGATGTGGTTGTTACTGACAAGGAGCACATGTCCCTTAAAGGTGATGATGTGGTTGTTACTGACAGGAAGCACATGTCCCTTAATGTTGATGATGTGGTTGTTACTGACAGGAAGCACATGTCCCTTAATGTTGATGATGTGGTTGTTACTGACAGGAAGCACATGTCCCTTAATGTTGATGATGTGGTTGTTACTGACAGGAAGCACATGTCCCTTAATGTTGATGATGTGGTTGTTACTGACAGGAAGCACATGTCCCTTAATGTTGATGATGTGGTTGTTACTGACAGGAAGCACATGTCCCTTAATGTTGATGATGTGGTTGTTACTGACAGGAAGCACATGTCCCTTAAAGTTGATGATGTGGTTGTTACTGACAAGGAGCACATGTCCCTTAAAGGTGATGATGTGGTTGTTACTGACAGGAAGCACATGTCCCTTAAAGGTGATGATGTGGTTGTTACTGACAGGAAGCACATGTCCCTTAAAGTTGATGATGTGGTTGTTACTGACAAGGAGCACATGTCCCTTAAAGGTGATGATGTGGTTGTTACTGACAGGAAGCACATGTCCCTTAAAGGTGATGATGTGGTTGTTACTGACAGGAAGCACATGTCCCTTAATGTTGATGATGTGGTTGTTACTGACAGGATAATAGATAATAGCATCTTATGCTTTTGCCAAAAAGCCTTTTTGAAATCTGACATGTTGTGTTGCTACCATGCTGTGTTGCTACCATGCTGCCTTGCCATGTTGCTGTCTTAGGTCTCTCTTTATGTAGTGTCTCTTGTCTCTTGTGTTTTGACCTTCATTTTTATTTTTTAATCCCAGCCCCCGTCCCCGCAGGAGGCCCTTTGCCTTTTGATAGGCCGTCATTGTAAATAAGAAGTTGTTCTTCACTGACTTGACTAAATAAAGTATAAATAAAAAATAAATTAAATGTTGTACATGTACTGTTTACTGTCCCCACAAACCTGTATGAGTTCGTTAATGCGGTGCAGCTCGTCGTCGACCCCGGCCCTCTTCTTAGGGATTAGCCCCTCCTGAAGGGAAGTCAGTCTGCTATACACATCATGCTCCAGGTTTGACTAGGGGTCAGAGGTTAGCGGTCAGAGATCAGCCTGGAGGGAAGGTCAGTCTCCTATATATATACACACACACATGTAAATTAATTACTTATAAATCATACAATGTGATTTTCTGGATTATTGTTTTAGATTCCGTCTCTCACAGCTGAAGTGTACCTATGATAAAAATTACAGACCTCTACATGCTTTGTAAGTAGGAAAACCTGCAAAATCGGCAGTGTATCAAATACTTGTTCTACACACTATATATATATATATATATATATATATATATATATATATATATATATATATATATACACACATACATACACACACACACACACACACATACATACATACACACTGAACAAAAATATAAACGCAACATGTAAAGTGTTGGTCCCATGTTTCATGAGCCAGAAAAAAAAAATCCCAGAAATGTTCCGTACGCACAAACAGCTCATCTCTCTCAAATGTTGTGCACACATTTGTTTACATCCCTGTGAGTGAGCATTTCTCCTTTGTCAAGATAATCCATCCACCTGACATTCCATATCGAGAAGCTGATTAAACAGCACGATCATTACACAGGTGCACCTTGTGCTGGGAACAATAAAAGACCACTTTAAAATGTGAAGTTTTGTCACACAACACAATGCCACAGATGTCTCAAGTTTTGAGGGAGCGTGCAATTGGCATGCTGACTGCAGGAATGTCCAACAAAGATGTTGCCAGAGAATTGAATGTTCATTTCTCTACCATGAACTGCCTACAACGTCATTTTAGAGAATTTGGCAGAAGGTCCAACCAACCTCACAACCGCAGACCACGTGTATGGCGTTGTGTGGGCGAGCGGTTTGCTGATGTCAGCGTTGTGAACAGACTGCCCCATGGTGGAGGTGGGGTTATGGTATGGACAGGCATAAGCTACGGACAAACGAATACAATTGCATTTTATCAACGGCAATTTAAATGCACAGAATTATTTTTTATTTAACATATATTTAACTAGGCAAGTCAGTTAAGAACTAATTCTTATTTTCAATGACGGCCTAGGAACAGTTCCCTTGTTCAGGAGCAGAACAACAGATTTTTACCTTGTCAGCTCGGGAATTCAATCTAGCAACCTTTCAGTTATTGGCCCATCGCTCTAACCACCTGCCGCCCCGAGATACACCGTGACGAGATCCTGAGGCAGAGATGCATATCTGTATTCCCAGTCACGTGAAATCCATAGATGAGGACCAGATTAATTTATTTAAAAATATATATATTTTCTCATATGAACTGTAACTCAGTAAAATCTTTGAAATTGTTGCATGTTGCGTTTATATTTTTGTTCAGTGTACATCATGCTCCAGGTTCGACTAGGGGTCAGAGGTTACAGATCGGCTGCTGGAGGGACGTCAGTATGCTATATACATCATGCTCCAGGTTCGACTAGGGGTCAGAGGTTACAGATCGGCTGCTGGAGGGACGTCAGTATGCTATATACATCATGCTCCAGGTTCGACTAGGGGTCAGAGGTTACAGATCGGCTGCTGGAGGGACGTCAGTATGCTATATACATCATGCTCCAGGTTCGACTAGGGGTCAGAGGTTACAGATCGGCTGCTGGAGGGACGTCAGTATGCTATATACATCATGCTCCAGGTTCGACTAGGGGTCAGAGGTTACAGATCGGCTGCTGGAGGGACGTCAGTATGCTATATACATCATGCTCCAGGTTCGACTAGGGGTCAGAGGTTACAGATCGGCTGCTGGAGGGACGTCAGTATGCTATATACATCATGCTCCAGGTTCGACTAGGGGTCAGAGGTTACAGATCGGCTGCTGGAGGGACGTCAGTATGCTATATACATCATGCTCCAGGTTCGACTAGGGGTCAGAGGTTACAGATCGGCTGCTGGAGGGACGTCAGTATGCTATATACATCATGCTCCAGGTTCGACTAGGGGTCAGAGGTTACAGATCGGCTGCTGGAGGGACGTCAGTATGCTATATACATCATGCTCCAGGTTCGACTAGGGGTCAGAGGTTACAGATCGGCTGCTGGAGGGACGTCAGTATGCTATATACATCATGCTCCAGGTTCGACTAGGGGTCAGAGGTTACAGATCGGCTGCTGGAGGGACGTCAGTATGCTATATACATCATGCTCCAGGTTCGACTAGGGGTCAGAGGTTACAGATCGGCTGCTGGAGGGACGTCAGTATGCTATATACATCATGCTCCAGGTTCGACTAGGGGTCAGAGGTTACAGATCGGCTGCTGGAGGGACGTCAGTATGCTATATACATCATGCTCCAGGTTCGACTAGGGGTCAGAGGTTACAGATCGGCTGCTGGAGGGACGTCAGTATGCTATATACATCATGCTCCAGTTTCGACTAGGGGTCAGAACAGGGTTAGAGGTCAGGGGTCAGGGCAAGACTTAAGGGTTTCAACAAGACATTAAAAGGAACATTGACATAAGTACTGCATAATACAAGCTCCAAAATACAAAAGTCACTATTTTTTCACCAATTAAAACGTCACTTAAATGTCCTCCGGTGGCTGCAAATGAGAACTGAGAGATGTATCGCCAACGGCACTCACCAGCTGCATGAGCTGAGCAACACACAAGTGCATCTTCCATCCCTGAGCTCGCCGTGCTACTCCTCTCCGATTGGCCACTTCCTGTAACGACTCCTTCTCCTCTGTAGGAACAGACGCGTAACAGAAGACTACTACGCTGACCCCTGTTTTAACGAAGGCTTCGTAAACACGACATAACTACATTACCTATAACCGTACGTCATGGTTTAGAAATGTGGCATAACCTTGTGCTTTATAAAAAGGGTGACATAAGCACTACTTAAATAAAATACCTTATAAATCATATTAAAATGGAGGCTTCACAAAGCATTTATAACCCATCGTGCATCTTGATAGGGCGTTGAAACGCCAAGAAAGAGGGTTCAATTCCCAGGAACACCCATATACGTAAAAATGGATTCACACATGACTAAGTCGCTTTGGATAAAACAGTCCGCTAAATTGAATATAATTATATTAAAATCTAAAACATTTCTAGGATGGTCAAAACTTCTTTCCCTCCTGGGTGAATAGTCCATGTTAATCCTGACCTCAACTTCCCCCCACAATGCTGTGCTGCAGGATAACTCTAAAGCGCAGTCGTGCACAGCAACAACAACAAAAAACCCGTTGTTGAGGCCTTTTAAAAGCTGTTTTTACTTCATTGAGAGTGACTGGCATTGTGGCCGCCAATGGAACGGGCCAGCAGTACTATTACTCAGAGCCTCATATGAAATGACAAAATATATACATTCTATTGAGCCTACTGAGTATTCCCTTACAATACTTCTACTGCAGCACACCCTGTATGCTGCTCTGAGAGGCGTGTACAGTACCCAGATGATTTGGAGCGGTCCTACAGTACCCAGATGATTTGGAGCGGCCCTACAGTACCCAGATGATTTGGAGCGGTCCTACAGTACCCAGATGATTTGGAGCGGTCCTACAGTACCCAGATGATTTGGAGCGGCCCTACAGTACCCAGATGATTTGGAGCGGTCCTACAGTACCCAGATGATTTGGAGCGGTCCTACAGTACCCAGATGATTTGGAGCGGTCCTACAGTACCCAGATGATTTGGAGCGGTCCTACAGTACCCAGATGATTTGGAGCGGCCCTACAGTACCCAGATGATTTGGAGCGGTCCTACAGTACCCAGATGATTTGGAGCGGTCCTACAGTACCCAGATGATTTGGAGCGGTCCTACAGTACCCAGATGATTTGGAGCGGTCCTACAGTACCCAGATGATTTGGAGCGGCCCTACAGTACCCAGATGATTTGGAGCGGCCCTACAGTACCCAGATGATTTGGAGCGGCCCTACAGTACCCAGATGATTTGGAGCGGTCCTACAGTACCCAGATGATTTGGAGCGGTCCTACAGTACCCAGATGATTTGGAGCGGTCCTACAGTACCCAGATGATTTGGAGCGGTCCTACAGTACCCAGATGATTTGGAGCGGCCCTACAGTACCCAGATGATTTGGAGCGGCCCTACAGTACCCAGATGATTTGGAGCGGCCCTACAGTACCCAGATGATTTGGAGCGGTCCTACAGTACCCAGATGATTTGGAGCGGTCCTACAGTACCCAGATGATTTGGAGCGGTCCTACAGTACCCTGAGACTACTGCACCAGGTATTCCTCTTCTGTTCCCATGCTGGACACCAGGGCTTGATTACAACCTGTTACAATGTTGCCAACATGGCTGATCTTTCAGCAGGGGGAGTGGACGTGTTGAAGACCTGACTGGGTCCAGCACCGTGTGGTATAGATAGTTAAAGACCTGACTGGGTCCAGCACCGTGTGGTATAGATAGTTAAAGACCTGACTGGGTCCAGCACCGTGTGGTATAGATAGTTAAAGACCTGACTGGGTCCAGCACCGTGTGGTATAGATAGTTAAAGACCTGACTGGGTCCAGCACCGTGTGGTATAGATAGTTAAAGAC
This sequence comes from Oncorhynchus mykiss, assembly GCF_013265735.2. Taxonomy (NCBI): domain Eukaryota; kingdom Metazoa; phylum Chordata; class Actinopteri; order Salmoniformes; family Salmonidae; genus Oncorhynchus; species Oncorhynchus mykiss. The sequence continues at coordinate 96,981,209 of NC_048569.1, read as the reverse complement.
CTGACTGGGTCCAGCACCGTGTGGTATAGATAGTTAAAGACCTGACTGGGTCCAACACCGTGTGGTATAGATAGTTAAAGACCTGACTGGGTCCAGCACCGTGTGGTATAGATAGTTAAAGACCTGACTGGGTCCAGCACCGTGTGGTATAGATAGTTAAAGACCTGACTGGGTCCAGCACCGTGTGGTATAGATAGTTAAAGACCTGACTGGGTCCAGCACCGTGTGGTATAGATAGTTAAAGACCTGACTGGGTCCAGCACCGTGTGGTATAGATAGTTAAAGACCTGACTGGGTCCAGCACCGTGTGGTATAGATAGTTAAAGACCTGACTGGGTCCAGCACCGTGTGGTATAGATAGTTAAAGACCTGACTGGGTCCAGCACCGTGTGGTATAGATAGTTAAAGACCTGACTGGGTTCAGCACCGTGTGGTATAGATAGTTAAAGACCTGACTGGGTTCAGCACCGTGTGGTATAGATAGTTAAAGACCTGACTGGGTCCAGCACCGTGTGGTATAGATAGTTATAGACCTGACTGGGTCCAGCACCGTGTGGTATAGATAGTTAAAGACCTGACTGGGTCCAGCACCGTGTGGTATAGATAGTTAAAGACCTGACTGGGTCCAGTACCGTGTGGTATAGATAGTTAAAGACCTGACTGGGTCCAGCACCGTGTGGTATAGATAGTTAAAGACCTGACTGGGTCCAGCACCGTGTGGTATAGATAGTTAAAGACCTGACTGGGTCCAACACCGTGTGGTATAGATAGTTAAAGACCTGACTGGGTCCAGCACCGTGTGGTATAGATAGTTAAAGACCTGACTGGGTCCAGCACCGTGTGGTATAGATAGTTAAAGACCTGACTGGGTCCAGCACCGTGTGGTATAGATAGTTAAAGACCTGACTGGGTCCAGCACCGTGTGGTATAGATAGTTAAAGACCTGACTGGGTCCAGCACCGTGTGGTATAGATAGTTAAAGACCTGACTGGGTCCAGCACCGTGTGGTATAGATAGTTATAGACCTGACTGGGTCCAGCACCGTGTGGTATAGATAGTTAAAGACCTGACTGGGTCCAGCACCGTGTGGTATAGATAGTTAAAGACCTGACTGGGTCCAGCACCGTGTGGTATAGATAGTTAAAGACCTGACTGGGTCCAGGTATGGTGTGTTTGTGTAGTGAGGAACATGTAACTTTCAATTTTTTTAGTTTGGGGGCTTTCATCAAGGGAAGTGTTTTAGTTTGGGGGCTTTCATTACGGTGTTTCTTAAGGTTGGGGGCTTTCTTTACAGTGTTTCTTAAGGTTGGGGGCTTTCATTATGGTGTTTCTTTAGGTTGGGGGCTTTCATCAAGGTTAGTGTTTTAGGTTGGGGGCTTTCATCACGGTAAGTGTTTTAGGTTGGGGGCTTTCATCACGGTAAGTGTTTTAAGGTTGGGGGCTTTCATCAAGGTGTTTCTTTAGGTTGGGGGCTTTCATTACGGTGTTTCTTTAGGTTTGTAGGGCTTTCATCAAGGGAAGTGTTTTAGGTTGGGGGCTTTCATCAAGGTGTTTCTTTAGGTTGGGGGCTTTCATCAAGGTGTTTCTTTAGGTTGGGGGCTTTCATCAAGGTGTTTCTTTAGGTTGGGGGCTTTCATCAAGGTGTTTCTTTAGGTTGGGGGCTTTCATCAAGGTGTTTCTTTAGGTTGGGGGCTTTCATCAAGGTGTTTCTGCACCTGGTTCCCACTAACATACCCCGTTCAAAGACACTTCCATCTCGAGGCTTAAAAATCCTTCTTTACCCCGTCTCCTCCCCTTCATCTACACTGATTGAAGTAGATTTAATAAATTACATCAATAGGCGATCATAGCTTTCACCTGGTCAGCCTATGTCGTGTTTTGTAATACTCAGTGTATAAGCCTGGGATATCAACCAATCAGAAGTGGCCTTAGTGGGAGTAACCATAGAATTGTATAGGAGTGACCTTACTGAGTAAAGGATTTGTCAGGCACTAGTTAACACAGTCAAAAAGTCAGAATACTTGCTAAACTCTTGCGCATTTCCACAAAATGTTAGTTTACATGTAACAGTAACTAATAAAGGCCAGGTTTTATGCGTTGGGTCCATCAGACCTTCCGCACACTTGGGTGGAAGTGTCTGGGAACGAGAAGAGCTGTAATGTGACTAACATCACTTGACGTTAAAGAGTGTGCCGTCCTTCAGCGCAACACCTCACCCTTTATGAAGCACACGATTATATCACAGTTGACATAGTGGGTTACGTCACATTTGACATTGGTGATCGCATCACTCAGTTATGCCACATTTATGAACCCTTTGTAAAGCCTGACGTACGGTTACGGATGCTTTGTAACACATTTATGTAGTGCTTATGAAGGCATTATGAAGCCTTTATAAGCTGAACGTCATTTAAAGCAGGACCTAAAAGCTCATACATGCTTATAAACAACTTATCCTCTGACATAGACAACCAGAGTTCTAAATCAGTAATGAAAATAACTTAATAGTAACATACTTAGAGCGACATAATATTAGAAGCCTCATAATAACACATTATAAAGGCTCACACATGCTTATAACACCTTATATGCGTTCCAGAACATATTTAATAAAATACACTATGTCTGCTAGTCAGAACCTCTTCATAAAATGTTTTAAAAAAAGGACGTTCTGAGAAATTATTATTATTTTTTTTTTAAAGAGCATACGTTTTTTGTTCAGCGTTCTGATTGGACCAATACTGACCTTTGATCCGGATGTCGCTGTACCTCTGGAAGTGGTGATAGGCTGCCTTCCAGGGGTTCCTATAGTGACGCAGCAGAGTGACAGGTGGGCGCGGCCTGACAGGGACGTAACGCACCCCTTCCTCATCTGAGAGAGATCACAGCAAAGCACTAGTATCAGAATTGATACCAACTTGGAATTTCACTTGACTCCCTGATTTGACTGAACTGAAATGGAATCGACCCCACCGTGGTGAGTGCCACTGGGCATGGTTTAGTGGTATCCACCCACCCACATACTCTCTGGGAGGGGACTCTCTCCTCTTAGCCCTGCTGCCCAGGGGCCTGTGGCCCATAGCCCTGTCCTCATCTGTACTGTTGGTCTCCAGCATTTCAGTCTCTTCTGTGGAAATTACGTGCTGCTGTTTGCGGGGCTTCTTCCTGGGGGAGGCACCAGGAACCAGGTCCCCTGAGGAGGGGGTCCCGTGAAGGGACCCGGCCTGGCGGGGCTGGGTGATGAGGCCTGAGTTCGTCGAGGGCTGGGGCACTGAGGAGAGGAGAGGAGTGGGGGGGGGGGGGGGGGGGCAGACATGTAAATCACAGTACAGGCATGTCCAACCAGTTTTATTTCCTTGTTTAAGAAAGATAGATGGGACTGGGGAGCTTTCACAGTGAATCTTTCCTGGAATCCTTACATTAAGCGTTGGCGATGTCTAGAATGACACATCGTCCAGTCATTGATATATGATAGCATTGTGTATTTTGGTTTTCTTAGAGAGGGGGGGGGGGGAGAATTTAATATGCAGTATAATTTGGTGCATAATGTCATTCTTATTTAAAATGGTTACAAAAGCCAAAAACAATCTCATTAAATAAATGTTTTAAAACATGTATTAGGCCTAGATATTGTTTTTGGGGGTCAATGCTGCAGAATGATTTTCCCATTGGTGGGGCTGTTTCACTTGTCCATAAGAACACTCAAGATATCAGTTATGTTAGCCTTTTATAAACTGATATTATAGCCGTATCAAGTGTAGGCTATTGTTATTTCATCTTGATAATCTGGGTAAACACAGACGCCTGCCTTTACTGAGTAACTATAGAAAAGCCTGTCTTAGTAACTATAGTACAGCTTGCCTTCACTGAGTAACTATAGAAAAGCCTGTCTTAGTAACTATAGTACAGCCTGCCTGAGTAACTATAGTACAGCCTGCCTTAGTAACTATAGTACAGCCTGCCTTAGTAACTATAGTGAAGCCTGTCTTAGTAACTATAGTACAGCCTGCCTGAGTAACTATGGTGAAGCCTGTCTTAGTAACTATAGTACAGCCTGCCTGAGTAACTATAGTGAAGCCTCTCTTAGTAACTATAGTACAGCCTGCCTTAGTAACTATAGTACAGCCTGCCTTAGTAACTATAGTACAGCCTGTCTTAGTAACTATAGTACAGCCTGCCTTAGTAACTATAGTGCAGTCTGCCTTCACTGAGTAACTATAGTGCAGTCTGCCTTCACTGAGTAACTATAGTACAGCCTGCCTTAGTAACTATAGTATAGCCTGTCTTAGTAACTATAGTACAGCCTGCCTGAGTAACTATATAGTGCAGCCTGCCTTAGTAACTATGGTGCAGCCTGCCTTCACTGAGTAACTATAGTACAGCCTGCCTTAGTAACTATAGTATAGCCTGTCTTAGTAACTATAGTACAGCCTGCCTGAGTAACTAGAGTACAGCCTGCCTTAGTAACTATAGTGCAGTCTGCCTTCACTGAGTAACTATAGTACAGCCTGCCTTAGCAACTATAGTATAGCCTGCCTTAGTAACTATAGTACAGCCTGCCTTAGTAACTATAGTGCAGCCTGCCTTAGTAACTATAGTGTAGCCTGCCTTAGTAACTATAGTGCAGCCTGCCTTAGTAACTATAGTGCAGTCTGCCTTCACTGAGTAACTATAGTACAGCCTGCCTTAGTAACTATAGTATAGCCTGCCTTAGTAACTATAGTACAGCCTGCCTTAGTAACTATAGTGCAGCCTGCCTTAGTAACTATAGTGTAGCCTGCCTTAGTAACTATAGTGCAGCCTGCCTTAGTAACTATAGTGCAGTCTGCCTTCACTGAGTAACTATAGTGCAGCCTGCCTTAGTAACTATAGTGCATCCTGTCTTAGTAACTATAGTGTAGCCTGCCTTAGTAACTATAGTGCATCCTGCCTTAGTAACTATAGTGTAGCCTGCCTTAGTAACTATAGTACAGCCTGCCTTAGTAACTATAGTGCATCCTACCTTAGTAACTATAGTATAGCCTGCCTTAGTAACTATAGTATAGCCTGTCTTAGTAACTATAGTATAGCCTGCCTTAGTAACTATAGTGCATCCTGCCTTAGTAACTATAGTGTAGCCTGCCTTAGTAACTATAGTACAGCCTGCCTTAGTAACTATAGTGCATCCTGCCTTAGTAACTATAGTGTAGCCTGCCTTAGTAATTATAGTGCAGTCTGCCTTCACTGAGTAACTATAGTACAGCCTGCCTGAGTAACTATAGTGCAGCCTGCCTTAGTAACTATAGTACAGCCTGCCTTAGTAACTATAGTACAACCTGCCTTAGTAACTATAGTGCATCCTGTCTTAGTAACTATAGTACAACCTGCCTTAGTAACTATAGTACAGCCTGCCTTCACTGAGTAACTATAGTGCATCCTGTCTTAGTAACTATAGTACAACCTGCCTTAGTAACTATAGTACAGCCTGCCTTCACTGAGTAACTATAGTGCATCCTGTCTTAGTAACTATAGTACAACCTGCCTTAGTAACTATAGTACAGCCTGCCTTCACTGAGTAACTATAGTGCAGCCTGCCTTAGTAACTATAGTACATCCTGCCTTAGTAACTATAGTACAACCTGCCTTAGTAACTATAGTGCATCCTGTCTTAGTAACTATAGTACAACCTGCCTTAGTAACTATAGTACAGCCTGCCTTCACTGAATAACTATAGTGCAGCCTGCCTTAGTAACTATAGTACAGCCTGCCTGAGTAACTATAGTACAGCCTGCCTTAGTAACTATAGTACAGCCTGCCTTAGTAACTATAGTACAGCCTGCCTGAGTAACTATAGTATAGCCTGTCTTAGTAACTATAGTACATCCTGTCTTAGTAACTATAGTACAACCTGCCTTAGTAACTATAGTACAGCCTGCCTTAGTAACTATAGTGCAGCCTGCCTTAGTAACTATAGTGCAGCCTGCCTTAGTAACTATAGTGTAGCCTGCCTTAGTAACTATAGTGCAGCCTGCCTTAGTAACTATAGTGCAGTCTGCCTTCACTGAGTAACTATAGTACAGCCTGCCTTAGTAACTATAGTGCAGTCTGCCTTAGTAACTATAGTACAGCCTGCCTGAGTAACTATAGTACAGCCTGCCTTAGTAACTATAGTGCAGCCTGCCTTAGTAACTATAGTACAGCCTGCCTTAGTAACTATAGTGCAGTCTGCCTTCACTGAGTAACTATAGTGCATCCTGTCTTAGTAACTATAGTACAGCCTGCCTTAGTAACTATAGTGCAGCCTGCCTTCACTGAGTAACTATAGTGCAGCCTGCCTGAGTAACTATAGTGCAGCCTGCCTGAGTAACTATAGTATAGCCTGTCTTAGTAACTATAGTATAGCCTGCCTTCACTGAGTAACTATAGTGCAGTCTGCCTTCACTGAGTAACTATAGTGCAGCCTGCCTTAGTAACTATAGTATAGCCTGTCTTAGTAACTATAGTATAGCCTGCCTTCACTGAGTAACTATAGTGCAGTCTGCCTTCACTGAGTAACTATAGTGCATCCTGTCTTAGTAACTATAGTACAGCCTGCCTTAGTAACTATAGTACAGCCTGCCTTCACTGAGTAATTATAGTGCAGTCTGCCTTCACTGAGTAACTATAGTACAGCCTGCCTGAGTAACTATAGTGCAGCCTGCCTTAGTAACTATAGTATAGCCTGTCTTAGTAACTATAGTACAGCCTGCCTGAGTAACTATAGTGCAGCCTGCCTTAGTAACTATAGTATAGCCTGTCTTAGTAACTATAGTACAGCCTGCCTTCACTGAGTAACTATAGTGCAGCCTGTCTTAGTAACTATAGTGCAAGGCAAGGAGAAAGGGCGTGATGTATTACGGAAAGACGAATTGAGATGGAAACGTTCCCACAGTTACCTGGTTGATACATCTCCATAGACTCCGCCTCCTGCTTGATTTTGACACCTGTGTGGGCGGAACCTCCGCTGCATGCTGCCGTGCTACTGGCTGCGGGCTGGGTGGGGGAGGCGACAGTATTGGCCATGGAGGCGGGGCCAGGGGGTGTCACAGCCATGGCGGCCGACAGGGCAGAGAGGTGGGTATTGGAGCTGGGCTGGGAGGGGGGTGGAGGACCACGGGGGGCCAGCAGGTTGGAGGGGATAGCCTGGGCTGGGGAGGAGACCGCCTGCTGCTCCACTCCTCCCTGGGAGGGTAGAGTCTCCACTGCACCCATGACTAGGACTGGAGGAGCCAACATGGTCATGTGACCCTCTGCTTTAGGCTTCACTCTGACAGGGAGAGAGAGAGGCTTGTTAATTAAGACTCACTCAGAGAGAGAGAGAGAGAGAGAGAGAGAGGCTTGTTAATTAAGACTCACTCAGAGAGAGAGAGAGAGAGAGAGAGGTATGTTAGACTCTGACAGAGAGATGTTAGAGTCACTCAGAGAGAGAGAGAGGTATGTTAGACTCTGACAGAGAGATGTTAGAGTCACTCAGAGAGAGAGAGAGGTATGTTAGACCCTGAAAGAGAGATGTTAGATCTAGACAATAGCGTGCCATCTAGGAAATATTTGTTTTATTTAACCAGACGGGGGCTGGGATAAAAAAAATAAAAAATAAATAACATATAAATATAGGACAAAATACACATCTTGACAAGAGAGACAACAACATGGCAAGGCAGACAACACAGCATGGTAGCAACACAGCAACAACATGGTAGCAGCACAACATGACAACGACATGGTAGCAACACAGCATGACAACAACACGGTAGCAACACAGCATGACAGTAACACGGTAGCAACACAGCATGACAGTAACACGGTAGCAACACAGCATGACAGTAACACGGTAGCAACACAGCATGACAACAACACGGTAGCAACACAGCATGACAGTAACACGGTAGAAACACAGCATGGTAGCAACACAGCAACAACATGGTAGCAGCACAACATGACAACGACATGGTAGCAACACAGCATGACAACAACATGGTAGCATCACAGCATGACAGTAACACGGTAGCAACACAGCATGACAGTAACACGGTAGCAACACAGCATGACAACAACACGGTAGCAACACAACATGACAACAACACGGTAGCAACACAACATGACAACAACACGGTAGCAACACAACATGCCAACAACGTGGTAGCAACACAGCATGACAACAACATGGTAGCAACACAACACGGTAGCAGCATAAAACATGGTACAAACATTATTGAGCCCAGACAACAACGCAAACGTCAAGAAGTTAGAGACAACAATAAATCACACAAAGCAGCCATGTAGGATGACATCTAGGAGGCAGTCTAAACCCATTACAGGACATGCATGACCCAGGCTTTGAATGAATGATTAATTATTCTCTGAGGGCTCACCCTGCAGGTCTTGGTGGTCCTGCGCCTCTCACTCCTCCCTCCACTCTGCTGCTGGTAGCCTCACCAGGCCCTGCCGGGATCAGATTCTTACCAACACCACACCTAAACAAACACACACACACACACACACACACACGTTAGGCTGGTCGATATCGAATTCATTTGAATGTATGTTTTGAACGTTCCAAATGCGAATCGCAACAATCAAGTTATTTATTTATTTTCTCCTTCTGTTTTTATGAGCGTTTATGTCATTTATTTGGGCTCGTCTCCGTCCCCCCTTCTGCTCTGTGGTCACCAAGCCCCTCCAGCATTTCAGTCCCACACTGTAACGTGCTAGCTGTCTAGTCTTGTGTTTTAGATATTTGCAACAAGCACCAAAAAAAAAATAGTCATTAATATAAGCAATTGGGGCAACTTGTTCTAACTCAGATAAATAAGCATCATCTTTTTTCCCCAGACAGGCCAGTTGATTTCAACATGTAAACAAAGTGACCCAGGCTGTGTTGTTCAGAGACCAGACAGAAGGACAGTGTATTCACAATTGTTCAACTGTTCTATCTTGTTAGCGAGCAAAAAGATTCAAGTTGGCTAGACTTTAAATATAAAAGACGAGCTGGCTTCTCACTGGCACCGTTGGTATGGGCTTGAGAGATTGTTAATGAACAGGGCTCCAAACCTTTTCACTCAGCCCCCCCTTCCGGCATCGGGGAACATCCCGGCCCCCACCACGTCTATTTCTATGGGCACAAGCACTGTTTATGACACCAACTGTTCACCCCCCCCTCCCTCTTGTTGGCGGAGAGAACATTTTGCAGTTTTAAAGCAAATTTTCTTGCAATTCTACACATTCTGTCATGTGGTGCAGAGAACACTTTGCAGTTTTAAAGCTAATTTTCTTGCAATTCTATATGTTTTGCCATGTCTAATGTGTATTCATGCGACATTTGAGTAACTTGAATAATACAACAAAATATATGGGCTTTAAAAAAACAACGTTAGCTGACATGGGCTAGTTGATCTGGACATTTCTGACACGTTTGAAATATCTCTCTAGGTTCCCGCGCCCCCCGCCGATTCAGTAGGTGGTGTTCAGCAGGCCTGACACAGAAGACAACAATGAGGTCCTATCTAAACTGTTTTATTACACAGTTCCCTAATGAACATGACCCTGGGCTCAGAGGCTCAGTCACCCTTCAATGGCTGGCAGATTGATTGATTGATTGATTGATTAATTGACCGGCTGATTGACTCACCCCTCATTGGCTGGCTTCTTGCGGAGGATGCTGGGTCGAGGGGAAGAGACCAAAGTGGGCCCTCCGCCTCCTACTCCGCCCTGGGGGTGTGTCTGTACCATGGTAGCAACGGGCTGTGCGGCGCCAAACGGGCTGCCCATAGGAGCAGCTACAAACGTACTGCCGTCAGCCAATACCATCCCTGTAGAACAGACACAGGTTCTTATCATCATAGATTCAACCAATTACCATCCCTGTAGAACAGACACAGGTTCTTATCATCATTGATTCAACCAATTACCATCCCTGTAGAACAGACACAGGTTCTTATCATCAGCTATAGATTCGACCAATTACCATCCCTGTAGAACAGACACAGGTTCTTATCATGAGCTATAGATTCAACCAATTACCATCCCTGTAGAACAGACAGGTTATTATCATCAGCTATAGATTCAACCAATTACCATCCCTGTAGAACAGACACAGGTTATTATCAACAGCTATAGATTCAACCAATTACCATCCCTGTAGAACAGACACAGGTTCTTATCATGAGCTATAGATTCAACCAATTACCATCCCTGTAGAACAGACAGGTTATTATCATCAGCTATAGATTCAACCAATTACCATCCCTGTAGAACAGACACAGGTTATTATCAACAGCTATAGATTCAACCAATTACCATCCCTGTAGAACAGACACAGGTTCTTATCATGAGCTATAGATTCAACCAATTACCATCCCTGTAGAACAGACAGGTTATTATCATCAGCTATAGATCCAACCAATTACCATCCCTGTAGAACAGACACAGGTTATTATCAACAGCTATAGATTCAACCAATTACCATCCCTGTAGAACAGACACAGGTTCTTATCATGAGCTATAGATTCAACCAATAACCATCCCTGTAGAACAGACACAGGTTCTTATCATGAGCTATAGATTCAACCAATTACCATCCCTGTAGAACAGACACAGGTTCTTATCATGAGCTATAGATTCAACCAATTACCATCCCTGTAGAACAGACACAGGTTATTATCAACAGCTATAGATTCAACCAATTACCATCCCTGTAGAACAGACACAGGTTATTATCAACAGCTATAGATTCAACCAATTACCATCCCTGTAGAACAGACATAGGTTCTTATCATGAGCTATAGATTCAACCAATAACCATCCCTGTAGAACAGACACAGGTTCTTATCATGAGCTATAGATTCAACCAATTACCATCCCTGTAGAACAGACACAGGTTCTTATCATGAGCTATAGATTCAACCAATTACCATCCCTGTAGAACAGACACAGGTTCTTATCATGAGCTATAGATTCAACCAATTACCATCCCTGTAGAACAGACACAGGTTCTTATCATGAGCTATAGATTCAACCAATTACCATCCCTGTAGAACAGACACAGGTTCTTATCATGAGCTATAGATTCAACCAATTACCATCCCTGTAGAACAGACACAGGTTCTTATCATGAGCTATAGATTCAACCAATTACCATCCCTGTAGAACAGACACAGGTTCTTATCATGAGCTATAGATTCGACCAATTACCATCCAATACCATCACCTTCAGCAGACGCTTTTATCCAAACACATATTTCCGTACAATATTTTCAGTATGTGTTTTCGGGTCCCTGTGAGTCATATTCAATAAGCGGCTTCTTGAGGCCATGTTTAGCGTTAGTGTACTGTAAATTACCAGATGGTTTGGCCTCAGGCTGCTGCCCTGCGATTGGTGCCTGCTGAATCCCCTGTGTGCCGATTGGACCGGAGCTATGTAACCCCTGCACTCCCATTGGTGCAGGCTGGATGCCCTGGGCTCCAATTGGTTGAGGCTGGATTCCCTGGGTGCTGATTTGTGCAGACTGTAGACCAATCCTGTCCACGGCCATCAGCTGCATGGGGTTGAGGTGAACGGTAGTGGCCACGGCCACAGCAGGCTGGCTGGGCAGAGCAGAGCTCGGGGTCTGGGGCGTCACTGAGGAGAGGAGGGGGGTGTCAGTCAAAGCAGACTTGGGACATGATGCCAACTGATCCTTAAGGTATTCACACTTTTATTTTTTTATTATTACAATTATGATGATTTCTTAAAATGTATTATAAATGGTTTCCCCCAATTATTATTATTATTATTATTATTATTTGTTTTAATTATTATAAAAAAATATATATTATATTTTTAAATTATATATATTTTTTATATATTTTTTTATTACAAAAATCACAAGGAAGGGGTAACATTAAAGTATTATTATATATATTATATTATTATTATTTGTTTTAATGATTATAATTGTTTTATTACATTTTTAAATTATATTTACATTTATTTTTATTTTTTATTATTTATTACAAAAAACACAAGGAAGGGGTAATATTAAAGTATTAGAACACGAAGGACAAACACTACAGCATCAAGACACTATCAACCACTACAGCATCAAGACACTATCAACCACTACAGCATCAAGACACTATCAACCACTACAGCATCAAGACACTATCAAACACTACAGCATCAAGACACTATCAACCACTACAGCATCAAGACACTATCAACCACTACAGCATCAAGACACTATCAACCACTACAGCATCAAGACACTATCAACCACTACAGCATCAAGACACTATCAAACACTACAGCATCAAGACACTATCAACCACTACAGCATCAAGACACTATCAACCACTACAGCATCAAGACACTATCAACCACTACAGCATCAAGACACTATCAAACAATACAGCATCAAGACACTATCAAACACTACAGCATCAAGACACTATCAAACACTACAGCATCAAGACACTATCAAACACTACAGCATCAAGACAATCAAACACTACAGCATCAAGACACTATCAAACACTACAGCATCAAGACACTATCAACCACTACAGCATCAAGACACTATCAACCACTACAGCATCAAGACACTATCAAACACTACAGCATCAAGACACTATCAACCACTACAGCATCAAGACACTATCAACCACTACAGCATCAAGACACTATCAACCACTACAGCATCAAGACACTATCAACCACTACAGCATCAAGACACTATCAACCACTACAGCATCAAGACACTATCAACCACTACAGCATCAAGACACTATCAACCACTACAGCATCAAGACACTATCAACCACTACAGCATCAAGACACTATCAACCACTACAGCATCAAGACACTATCAACCACTACAGCATCAAGACACTATCAACCACTACAGCATCAAGACACTATCAACCACTACAGCATCAAGACACTATCAACCACTACAGCATCAAGACACTATCAACCACTACAGCATCAAGACACTATCAACCACTACAGCATCAAGACACTATCAACCACTACAGCATCAAGACACTATCAACCACTACAGCATCAAGACACTATCAAACACTACAGCATCAAGACACTATCAACCACTACAGCATCAAGACACTATCAAACACTACAGCATCAAGACACTACCAACCACTACAGCATCAATACACTATCAACCACTACAGCATCAAGACACTATCAACCAATTCAGCATCAAGACACTATCAAACACTACAGCATCAAGACACTATTAAACACTACAGCATCAAGACACTATCACACACTACAGCATCAAGACACTATCAACCACTACAGCATCAAGACACTATCAACCACTACAGCATCAAGACACTATCAACCACTACAGCATCAAGACACTATCACACACTACAGCATCAAGACACTATCACACACTACAGCATCAAGACACTATCACACACTACAGCATCAAGACACTATCACACACTACAGCATCAAGACACTATCACACACTACAGCATCAAGACACTATCAACCACTACAGCATCAAGACACTATCATCCACTACAGCATCAAGACACTATCAAACACTACAGCATCAAGACAATCAAACACTACAGCATCAAGACACTATCAAACACTACAGCATCAAGACACTATCATCCACTACAGCATCAAGACACTATCATCCACTACAGCATCAAGACACTATCATCCACTACAGCATCAAGACACTATCAACCACTACAGCATCAAGACACTATCAACCACTACAGCATCAAGACACTATCAACCACTACAGCATCAAGACACTATCAACCACTACAGCATCAAGACACTATCAACCACTACAGCATCAAGACACTATCAACCACTACAGCATCAAGACACTATCAAACACTACAGCATCAAGACACTATCAACCACTACAGCATCAAGACACTATCAAACACTACAGCATCAAGACACTACCAACCACTACAGCATCAATACACTATCAACCACTACAGCATCAAGACACTATCAACCAATTCAGCATCAAGACACTATCAAACACTACAGCATCAAGACACTATTAAACACTACAGCATCAAGACACTATCACACACTACAGCATCAAGACACTATCAACCACTACAGCATCAAGACACTATCAACCACTACAGCATCAAGACACTATCAACCACTACAGCATCAAGACACTATCACACACTACAGCATCAAGACACTATCACACACTACAGCATCAAGACACTATCACACACTACAGCATCAAGACACTATCACACACTACAGCATCAAGACACTATCAACCACTACAGCATCAAGACACTATCATCCACTACAGCATCAAGACACTATCAAACACTACAGCATCAAGACAATCAAACACTACAGCATCAAGACACTATCAAACACTACAGCATCAAGACACTATCATCCACTACAGCATCAAGACACTATCATCCACTACAGCATCAAGACACTATCAAACAATACAGCATCAAGACACTATCAAACACTACAGCATCAAGACACTATCAAACACTACAGCATCAAGACACTATCATCCACTACAGCATCAAGACACTATCATCCACTACAGCATCAAGACACTATCAAACACTACAGCATCAAGACACTATCAAACACTACAGCATCAAGACACTATCATCCACTACAGCATCAAGACACTATCATCCACTACAGCATCAAGACACTATCATCCACTACAGCATCAAGACACTATCATCCACTACAGCATCAAGACACTATCATCCACTACAGCATCAAGACACTATCATCCACTACAGCATCAAGACACTATCATCCACTACAGCATCAAGACACTATCAAACACTACAGCATCAAGACACTATCAAACACTACAGCATCAAGACACTATCATCCACTACAGCATCAAGACACTATCAAACAATACAGCATCAAGACACTATCAACCATTACAGCATCAAGACACTATCAACCACTACAGCATCAAGACACTATCACACACTACAGCATCAAGACACTATCACACACTACAGCATCAAGACACTATCAAACACTACAGCATCAAGACACTATCAAACATGTATCAGTCTTTCTGCAGCAGAGCCATCCTTATGTGTGAGGGTGTCTACTACTACTACTATCAAACATGTATCAGTCTTTCTGTAACAGAGCCATCCTTATGTGTGAGGGTGTCTACTACTACTATCAAACATGTATCAGTCTTTCTGCAGCAGAGCAGAGCCGTCCTTATGTGTGAGGCTGCGTGTGCATGATAGTGATATAAAATATATGTCATTAGTTTCCTTTTTCATCATCACAATCTTACTCTTTGTGTATTGGGGCAACGTATTCCCGAGTCAATTCAATAGATATTTTTTTTGTTGTTGTACCCAAGAATACATACAGTATATATGTATGTTAAGGTATTCACCTGGGTACTGTCTGATGGTGGACACGGAGCTGGTGATGGGGGTGTAGGTGTGTGTCCGGGGGTAAGGAGAAGAGGAAAAAGTAGGCAGGAAGTACTGGAAGTGCACTGGTACAGGCGGCCTGTTGTCACTCCTGGCCTCGATGGTGACAGGGTTAGGAGAGGAGCGGTTGCCAGAGATGGAGATCAAGTTGGTCCTCTCTACGGGATAGTCTGATTGGACACGGGGGGAGGTGTGGGCTATGGGCTGGTAGTCTGATTGGACACGGGGGGAGGTGTGGGCTATAGGCTGGATCAGGTTGGTCCTCTCTCCAAGGTAGTCTGACTGGACATGGGGGGAGGTGTGGGCTATGGGCTGAGGTACCACTTTAGCTGTCGATACAACACAGGAAGGGGGAGATATGACACAACAGAATACACTTCAGCTGTTGATACAACACAGGAAGGGGGAGATATGACACAACAGAATACACTTCAGCTGTCGATACAACACAGGAAGGGGGAGATATGACACAACAGAATACACTTCAGCTGTTGATACAACACAGGAAGGGGGAGATATGACACAACAGAATACACTTCAGCTGTTGATACAACACAGGAAGGGGGAGATATGACACAACAGAATACACTTCAGCTGTTGATACAACACAGGAAGGGGGAGATATGACACAACAGAATACACTTCAGCTGTTGATACAACACAGGAAGGGGGAGATATGATACAACAGAATACACTTCAGCTGTTGATACAACACAGGAAGGGGGAGATATGACACAACAGAATACACTTCAGCTGTTGATACAACACAGGAAGGGGGAGATATGACACAACAGAATACAGATAGAAATATTCTTTAAAGGACATCCAAACATAAAATAAATAATGAATGCAAAAAGCCCACTAGTGGGTTTGAATGTGTCTTGAGTATTTTTGTGCACTAGCTTTCAATGAATCTGAGTATTAAATAAAAAGTTGCTTAGGAGCTAGTAGCAGAGCTGCCATATCTTAGGAGCTAGTAGCAGAGCTGCCATATCTGTCATGTCTTAGGAGCTAGTAGCAGAGCTGCCATATCTGTCATATCTTAGGAGCTAGTAGCAGAGCTGCCATATCTGTCATATCTTAGGAGCTAGTAGCAGAGCTGCCATATCTTAGGAGCTAGTAGCAGAGCTGCCATATCTGTCATGTCTTAGGAGCTAGAAGCAGAGCTGCCATATCTGTCATATCTTAGGAGCTAGTAGCAGAGCTGCCATATCTGTCATATCTTAGGAGCTAGTAGCAGAGCTGCCATATCTGTCACATCTTAGGAGCTAGTAGCAGAGCTGCCATATCTGTCACATCTTAGGAGCTAGTAGCAGAGCTGCCATATCTGTCACATCTTAGGAGCTAGTAGCAGAGCTGCCATATCTGTCATATCTTAGGAGCTAGTAGCAGAGCTGCCATATCTTAGGAGCTAGTAGCAGAGCTGCCATATCTGTCATGTCTTAGGAGCTAGAAGCAGAGCTGCCATATCTGTCATATCTTAGGAGCTAGTAGCAGAGCTGCCATATCTGTCATATCTTAGGAGCTAGTAGCAGAGCTGCCATATCTGTCACATCTTAGGAGCTAGTAGCAGAGCTGCCATATCTGTCACATCTTAGGAGCTAGTAGCAGAGCTGCCATATCTGTCACATCTTAGGAGCTAGTAGCAGAGCTGCCATATCTGTCATATCTTAGGAGCTAGTAGCAGAGCTGCCATATCTGTCACATCTTAGGAGCTAGTAGCAGAGCTGCCATATCTGTCATATCTTAGGCGCTAGTAGCAGAGCTGCCATATCTGTCATATCTTAGGAGCTAGTAGCAGAGCTGCCATATCTGTCATATCTTAGGAGCTAGTAGCAGAGCTGCCATATCTGTCATGTCTTAGGAGCTAGTAGCAGAGCTGCCATATCTGTCATATCTTAGGAGCTAGAAGCAGAGCTGCCATATCTGTCATATCTTAGGAGCTAGTAGCAGAGCTGCCATATCTGTCATATCTTAGGAGCTAGTAGCAGAGCTGCCATATCTGTCATATCTTAGGAGCTAGTAGCAGAGCTGCCATATCTGTCACATCTTAGGAGCTAGTAGCAGAGCTGCCATATCTGTCATATCTTAGGAGCTAGTAGCAGAGCTGCCATATCTGTCATATCTTAGGAGCTAGTAGCAGAGCTGCCATATCTGTCATATCTTAGGAGCTAGTAGCAGAGCTGCCATATCTGTCATATCTTAGGAGCTAGTAGCAGAGCTGCCATATCTGTCATATCTTAGGAGCTAGTAGCAGAGCTGCCATATCTGTCATGTCTTAGGAGCTAGTAGCAGAGCTGCCATATCTGTCATATCTTAGGAGCTAGAAGCAGAGCTGTCATATCTTAGGAGCTAGAAGCAGAGCTGCCATATGTCATATCTTAGGAGCTAGTAGCAGAGCTGCCATACTTGTCATGTCTTAGGAGCTAGAAGCAGAGCCCCCCTATCTGTCATATCTTAGGAGCTAGTAGCAGAGCTGTCATATCTGTTGGCGCCATCTTACTTACTTATACAGGCTGTTACTCACCAACTGGGATGGTAGAGGTGGTCAGTGCTGTGGCGTGGGAGGAGTGTGTGGGCATCGTCATGGTGACGATAGTACTGCTGGTCATCTGGGTGTGTGGCGCAGTGCCTGAAAGAGGATCATGGGACAGAGGATCACGGGACAGAGAATGCCATTTGTTTCAATGAGGAATCGTTAAAAAGGGCGACTGCACTTCCTGTTTTCAGATTTGGGTTCGTTAAAAAATGTTAGCGGTCCATTCAAACGTGAGTTGGTTTGGGGCGGTGGTTTGATGTGGGTCTCGTGTGTTCGCAGACGGTGAGACGGTGAGCCAAACGATTTAGCAAAATAGTGTACGGCCGTGGCAAAAGTGGTTGAACTTTGGATAGCTCATCTCCGGGGCTAATTAGGGACCATTAAATCAAATGGTGATTTGAAACAGGTGTAGACCTTACAGTGAAATGCTTACTTTACAAGCCATTTAACCAACAATGTATGTAAAAAAAAAAAATGTTTTTAAAAAAATATTTAAAAAAAATTCAACAAATAAATAAAAGTAACAAATAATTAAAGATAATAAATTACAATGT
Organism: Oncorhynchus mykiss; assembly: GCF_013265735.2. Classification (NCBI taxonomy): domain Eukaryota; kingdom Metazoa; phylum Chordata; class Actinopteri; order Salmoniformes; family Salmonidae; genus Oncorhynchus; species Oncorhynchus mykiss. The sequence continues at coordinate 96,962,651 of NC_048569.1, read as the reverse complement.
AAATGAGACAATATTTTAATTTGCACACTTTTTTATTTCTCATTAAATGCTTTCAAAATGTGTATGGAATTTATAGTTGGTTTGAGGCAGTGTTTCCGCCGTAGTCATTTTCGTGTGGCGCTGCGCCGTGGCTAAGTTATTGCCGACCACGCCCTAAAATATGGGACATAAAATATATACAAATCGGACACATTGAAGATTCTAGAACAGTCCACGTTAACGTTTCCTCTGAAAAATCAGACTACCCCATTATAGAATAGTTGATCTATTTACCTAGTCATGTAATGGTGTTATTATAGTAGAATAGTTATTCTATTTACCTAGTCATAAAATGGTGTTATTAAACTAAACCAGACAATAGATGATCTATTTACCTAGTCATGTGATGGTGTTATTATAGACAATAGTTGATCTATTTACCTAGTCATGTGATGGTGTTATTATAGACAATAGATGATCTATTTACCTAGTGATGTGATGGTGTTATTATAGACAATAGATTATCTATTTACCTAGTCATGTGATGGTGTTATTATAGACAATAGATGATCTATTTACCTAGTCATGTGATGGTGTTATTATAGACAATAGTTGATCTATTTACCTAGTCCTGTAATGGTGTTATTAAACTAAACCAGACAATAGATGATCTATTTACCTAGTCGGCTTGTTGTTGTGTGTCCTATGCCAGATAAATATTCCTCTCGAAGCGCATTCAAGTTACGAGTGCCATAGGGAGGGAAACATGCATTCTGACAATCGCGGAGGAAAAAAACAGACGTTTTAATGGCCTTGTTAGAAAGAGAGAGGGAACCCAACTTTCCATTCCTACTCATTTCTCAACTCCTAAAATATGTGAACTGTACCAGTTCTTAGCAGCAGCATGTTTAAACACGTTTGGAATGAGTGCAAAAGGGGAGAGTGGGGCTAAACGTAACATGGGTCAACTGGAGGTTAACTTGGGGGAAAGACGCCACCCAACCTCAAAATAATTTTTTTGGGGGGGGGGTTAGTGACTTAAATTGTGATGAGACAGATTACGTTTTTAGTTGAGCAAGTTTAGTGGCAACCAGGGAAAGTATTGGATGGGGGGGGGGGCATGAAGGGGTGTCTGTGAGAAGTACAGGCAGGGGGCGGTTTACCCCAAGTTACCCTAACATGTAGGCCTACATTTTATTTACTGTGTTTATGCATAAAATGTATCAATAGGATTCCAGCTAGTTAGAAAATATCACATTTGGGATCTAGATAATGATAATGATTAGGCCAATAGTGTAAATGCAGATAGACAACCACATGCTTAAGCCCATTTATTTATAGCCATTAGCAATAATGCTATTTTCTAATAGCATATATTATAATAGGGGCCATGCATAGGCTATACGCAGGGTCCAATATGTTCAAATAATGTAAACAAATTATACCATTAGCCCATGTAATTGGGCTGATTACGGGAAGGTAGAAATTATATTTTATATGGTTTCAGCATTATTTTATTTATTTTTTATTTATTTTGGAGTAGAATGACCTTTTAAAATGTTTGAGTCACCAAGATAACATGAACTATGACCAAATGTGTAGAATTGTAGGACATTTGCTTTAAAACAGCTAAATATTAGTCCCTGCGGCTAACAGGAGGGCCTCTAAAATCTTTGGTCGGTGACAACACAATTTTGATCCAGAAAAAAAAGCCTGGTGAAACCTTGTACAAGTACCTGACAAAATAAAGGAGACACAGACATAAAAGTGTCTTAAATCGGGCGTTGGTCCCGCACGAGCTGGAGTTGCCCACCCCTGGTTTAAATAGGTGTCATGCTCATCCAACCATTCGCTGACCACTCATGCGGTTTGGGGATAGCCATGCCCCTAAGCATGATGGGATGTTCTTTGCTTAATTAACTCAGGGACTACACCTGTGTGTAAGCACCTGCTTTCAATATACTTTGTAAGCATCATTTACTTTCCATTATTTCTGGCAGTTACCTTTACACTGTAATTTACCGATGGTCCCTAACTAGCCCCATAGGGATATCCAAAGTGAACCCAATTTCACCACGGGCATTACGATCGGGTCGCATGCAGCTGCACTCCGAATTGATAATTACTGATGCTGTGGGCAGGATTGAAACAAACCCAACTTTAAATTTACGTTGTGACGTAGTCACGGCCACAAACCTCACAAACCTCTCACACACACACACACACACACACACACACACACAAAAATATGTTTTGGACGAGACCGACTTCATGACCAAAATTATCCCATTTCCACTTTGTAGTCAATTTCGACAGTAGAATAAATGTTTCGGACTCATATTGATGCCCACATAGGCCGTTTTCTAAATTTTTAGGGGATGTCGGTATTTAAAAACGTCCATGTTATTCATCTTATTCATTATGATCGAAACAGGATGAACTGATCCGATATCAAGCACTCTTTGTAAATATGAGTCCTAGAATGGTGACCTCGTAGAATAACATATTAAAATTCATCACTAAAATGTAATTGAATAGGATCTGTGTGGGTGGTGTTACCTGTAGTGTTGGTGCCTGGGACAGTGGTGGTGGTGGTGGTGGTTAGAATAGGTGCCACCGTTGCCGCAGCAACCGGAGTCCCAGAACAGAAGATGGATTTCTGTAATAGAAAGAAGTGTATTTTTCTTCTATTTTTCCTTTTTCAAAAGTGTCACCAGAAAAACCTGACTTGAGGAGAACAACCGTAGAACATCTTACCCTCCCCTCCTCCGTATGTATTTGGACAGCGAAGCTATAAATAAACCATTTTTAAAAATGGTACATTTTGGCCATAAACAGTACTCCACCATTTTGGATTTAAGATCAAATATTTCATATGAGGCGACCGTACAGAACGCCACCTTTTAATTCAGGGTATTTTCATACATATCTGTTTTACTGTTTAGAAATGAAAACCTGAAATCAGATATTAAAAAACAAAACACACACACACAGTACCAGTCAAAAGTTTGGACACCTCTACTCATTCAAGGGTTTTTCTTTATTTTTTACTAGTTTCTACATTGTAGAATAATAGTGAAGACGTTAAAACTATGAAATAACCAAAACAAGTTTTATCAACAAAGGTGCAGTAAATTGCTGATTTCTGAGGCTGGTAACTCTAATGAACTTATCCTCTGCAGCAGAGGGAACTCTAGGTCTTCCTTTCCTGTGGCGGTCCTCATGAAAGACAGTTTCATCGTAGCGCTTGAAAGTTCTTGAAATGTTCCGTATTGACTGACCTTCATGTCTTAAAGTAATGATGGACTGTTGTTTCTCTTTGATTATTTGATCTGTTCTTGCCATAATATGGACTTTTTTTTAAACAAATAGGGCTTTCTTCTGTGTACCACCCCTACCTTGTCACACCACAACTGATTGGCTCAAACACATTTTGAAGGAAAGAAATTCCACAAATTAACTTTTAACAAGGCACACCTGTTAATTGAAATGCATTCCAGGTGACTACCTCATAAAGCTAGTTGAGAGAATGCCAAGAGTGTGCAACGCTGTAATCAAGGCAAAGGGTGGCTACTTTGAAGAATCTCAAATATAAAATATATTTTGATTTGTTGAACACTTTTATGGTTACTACATGATTCCATATGTGTTATTTCATAGTTTTGATGTCTTCACTATTATTCTACAATGTAGAAACTAGTAAAAATAAAGAAAAACCCTGGAATGAGTCGGTGTGTTCAAACTTTTGACTGGTACTGTATGTGAGAATGCTGCTCATTGACTACAGCTCAGCGTTCAACACAATAGTGCCCACAAAGCTCACGGGGGCCCCTCAGGGGTGTGTACTTAGTCCCCTCCTGTACTCCCTGTTCACCCACAATTGCGTGGCCAAACACGACTCCAACACCATCATTAAGTTTGCTGACGACACAACGGTGGTAGGCCTGATCACCGACAACGATGAGACAGCCAATAGGGAGCAAGACAAAAGCGCTGATCGCGGACTACAGGAAAAGGGAGGGCCGAACACGCCCCCATTCTCATCTACGGAGCTGTAGTGGAATGGGTCGAGAGTTAAGTTCCTTTGTGTCCACATCACCAACAAACTATCATGTCCCAAACACACCAAACCAGTCGTAATAAGGGCACAACAACACCCATTCCCCCTCAGGAGACCAGATCCTCAAAAAGTTATACGTAAGGGGACAATCAAGTCTGAAATTTCTAAGTGGAAATGACTAACTTCAGAAGCCTTTTTAAACCTCAAATACACTGTTAAACATTTCCTGCAAGTTAAAGATTTCCTGCAACAGGGAGATCAAATTAAGATCCTACATAGGTACGTCTTCAAATGGGGAACTAGATATACAAAGTGCTTTCATTTATAAACAGTAAAACAGAGATGTATATGAAAATACCCTGAAATAAAAAGGTGACATTCTATACTGTTGCCTGATACTAAACATTTGATCTCAAATCCAAGATGCTGGAGTATAGCGCCAAAGGTAAATATTTTATCGTCAAAGGTTCTGACCTGTGTCATGGTGTGGGGGGGCTGGGGTTTCTGCCCCCCTATAGCAGGGTGGGAGGGCAGGGTGATGCGTGTGGCTGTGTCCCTGGCCCCCTGGGGACGTTGGATACTGATGGTGGCAGGAGGAGGGTGGATGGTCAGCCCTGAATGCCTGGAGGAGGTAACACAAGACATCATCAACCCACCATCCCCTTTAATGTGACATCAACCCACCAAGCCTTTTAATGTGACATCATCAACCCACCAAGCCTTTTAATGTGACATCATCGACCCACCATCCCTTTTAATGTGACATCATCGACCCACCATCCCTTTTAATGTGACATCATCAACCCACCATCCCTTTTAATGTGACATCATCGACCCACCATCCCTTTTAATGTGACATCATCAACCCACCATCCCTTTTAATGTGACATCATCAACCCACCAAGCCTTTTAATGTGACATCATCAACCCACCAAGCCTATTAATGTGACATCATCAACCCACCATCCCTTTTAATGTGACATCATCAACCTCACCAAGTCTTTTAATGTGACATCATCAACCCACCAAGCCTTTTAATGTGAAAGCTCTGGTGGGTATTGTTTCAATACATGGTCAATAAATTTCAAATTTGAATTCTAAACCTTGTGGGCACAAACACACAAGTTGTCATTTACACAAGTGGTTAAAGGTAAGTCCTATGGTTTATTTTCTCATTTATACAGGGGGTTTTAATTTGGGAGCAACTGTGCAAAAAAACTAAAACCATATATTTGTTTTCTTTCTGTACCGTTGTTTTTCCCGAGCGCAGATTCGTTAGCGTCACGCTTGTACCATTACTACGGAGCAAACTGTTTGTTTTCCGAACCCAAACAGTTCAAAAGATCTGACACATATTACCGACACAATCTTTTTCTCCTCCTGTCATAAACCATGTCCATTCTAAAACTACTCGATGGCTGCATTTGTTTTACACCGTGTTCCAGTCATGCTAGCTAGCTAGCTAGCTGACAACCTGGTAACTTTACCAGTACACCCAAACATCAGTCATGTTACCTCATTAGCTAGCTAGCTGACAACCTGGTAACTTTAGCAGTACACCCAAACATCAGTCATGTTACCTCATTAGCTAGCTAGCTAACTACCTGGTAACTTTACTATTACATCCAAACATCAGTCATGTTACCTCATTAGCTAGCTAGCTAACTACCTGGTAACTTTACTATTACATCCAAACATCAGTCATGTTACCTCATTAGCTAGCTAGCTAACAACCTGGTAACTTTACCAGTACATCCAAACATCAGTCATGTTACCTCATTAGCTAGCTAGCTAACTACCTGGTAACTTTACCAGTACATCCAAACACCAGTCATGTTACCTCATTAGCTAGCTAGCTAACAACCTGGTAACTTTACCAGTACATCCAAACATCAGTCATGTTACCTCATTAGCTAGCTAGCTAACTACCTGGTAACTTTACCAGTACATCCAAACATCAGTCATGTTACCTCATTAGCTAGCTAGCTAACAACCTGGTGACTTTACCAGTACATCCAAACATCAGTCATGTTACCTCATTAGTTAGCTAGCGAAAAACCTGGTAACTTTACCAGTACATCCAAACATCAGTCATGTTACCTCATTAGCTAGCTAGCTAACAACCTGGTAACTTTACCAGTACATCCAAACATCAGTCATGTTACCTCATTAGCTAGCTAGCTAACTAACAATCTGGTAACTTTACCAGTACAGCCAAACATCTGGGGACACAGAAAGAAAGGGGATATCTTCTTCAGGAAGTCAATGATCACAGCAATGAATGAATGACAGATCTCTTGCATGTCGTCATCACAGTTTAGCTTTTTATAATAAACAAATGCATTTACAGGGTTACATATTAGTTTCTGGAGCACAACATGTGCTTCAGAAGTAGCTGGGAATCATTTAGGCTATATCGCAATCTTATTTTCTGGTACTCCAAACTTTTTAAAGTTGGGAGCGCAAGTGCTACCAATGAACATTTTTAATTTAGAGCCCTGACAATGAGTTCATCTGACTCTGGATAAGTACATAAAGTGCCAAAATCTCACACTATCCCTTTAATGCTAGTCTAGCTACTAGGCCACTTACCCATGCAGCACCTCTGCAGACTGGGTGAACGTTGGGTTGATGACAGGGGACTGGTTCCGAGTGGCTGAGATGGGGACCACTGCTGTAGAGCTGGTGACAGGGGAACGAGACTGAGGACGAAGAGAGGGAGAGAATCACACTATGTTTCCTTACAAGACTGACTGAACTGTCAACACAAACAATCATTAACGCAGGAATTATCCTTTGTTACAATGAAGTAAGTCAACCCCCGAGGGGTGCATTTCCTGCACTACAAATGAGGAAAAACAATGGTGTGTAAGTCAACCCCCAGGGGGGGGCAGTCATTTCCTGCACTACAAATGAGGAAAAACAATGGTGTGTAAGGGTTGGGGCAGTCATTTCCTGCACTACAAATTAGGAAAAACAATGGTGTGTAAGGGTTGGGGCAGTCATTTCCTGCACTACAAATGAGGAAAAACAATGGTGTGTAAGGGTTGGGGCAGTCATTTCCTGCACTACAAATGAGGAAAAACAATGGTGTGTAAGGGTTGGGGCAGTCATTTCCTGCACTACAAATGAGGAAAAACAATGGTGTGTAAGGGTTGGGGCAGTCATTTCCTGCACTACAAATGAGGAAAAACAATGGTGTGTAAGGGTTGGGGCAGTCATTTCCTGCACTACAAATGAGGAAAAACAATGGTGTGTAAGTTAACATTTGATCTGTAAACCCTTCACAAGCCTCCCGCCATAATAATGCAATTGAGCCGTAATAACGCTGGGGTAGGCACCTGGATAGACTGGTGGTTGACGTGATGCACTGCACTGGCCCCTGATGCTGGTCTGAGAACAGCAGGCCCTTTACAGCTGGACATCACTGCTGCAGCCACCGCCCCTGGAAGACAGACAGCACAATATAGACGAGGGAAGAGCGCCCTCTAGAGGCCGAGCCAGAGAAGTGCGACCCTCCCGGCCAGTAATATCGGTTTAGGGTAAATGGGAAGTGAATGTTTGATGTGAAACGGGTGGGTGTTAGGCCTCCAACCAAAACGCTGGGTTAGGGAGATGTAGTACGTACCTCTTGGTAGGTGAGAGGTGAATGTGTGTTGAGGAACAGAAGGAGACCTAATTATCTGGATATTAGCTGGCACGAGGTGATGCCGATTACTGGAGTGGCCCTGAAATAGGAATAGGTCAAAAACATCAGTCCCTAATAAAAAGGTTTTCCTGGACGCAGATTAAGTCTAATCCTGGATTAAAAACACATTTTCAACAGAGATGATCTACTGATGTAGTTTTGATCCCGGACTAGGGCTTAATCTGTGTCCAGGAAACTGCCCCCTTATTGGCTCATTCATTAAAGTTATTAAAAAGCAATGATCACAAACAAGAGCCAATAAGAATGTAATGATCACAAACAATGTAATGATCACAAACAAGAGCCAATAAGAATGTAATGATCACAAACAATGTAATGATCACAAACAAGAGCCAATAAGAATGTAACAGGCTATGTAGTCACCTGTTGTCCACTGATGGTTGCCACAGGGATGGAGGAGGTGGGAGCGATGTGGCTCTCCAGGGTGACAGTGATGTGGCCAAGCAGGGCAGGCTGCACCTTGGGAGGCAGAGGGAGAGGGATGTGACCCCCCTGGCCCTGGCTGGAGGCTGGAGCTGGGGCGATGAGACGACTGGGTACCAGCGATTTCAGGGCAGCCTGAAAAAAAAAAAAAAAAAACACCACAGAAAATATAGATTTGTTTCTATGATATTTGCTGTCCTAACACACATAGATTTGATTTAAGCTAGTGATAACATAGACTATCAATCTTTTTTGATTCTATATTTTAGGACACTTTTGGGGGTATCAACTTTTCCTCCTTGACGGAGTGAGTTCTCAATCAGATGATGGCAGACAGGGGAAGAAGGGATGTGTTCATGCTGTCGTGTATAGTTGGCTATACACCACAAACAGATCTGGGATCAGACTAGGGAAGAGAGGGTTCCCCCTCTGGGGTGTTCTAATTACCACCCTAATACCTTGATAGATAAAAACAGATCTGGGATCAGGCTCGGGAAGAGAGGGGGGAAATGGGGTGTTCTAATTACCACCCTATCACCTTTATAGATAAAAACAGATCTGGGATCAGACTAGGGAAGAGAGGGTTCCCCCTCTGGGGTGTTCTAATTACCACCCTAATACCTTGATAGATAAAAACAGATCTGGGATCAGGCTCGGGAAGAGAGGGGGGAAATGGGGTGTTCTAATTACCACCCTATCACCTTTATAGATAAAAACAGATCTGGGATCAGGCTCGGGAAGAGAGGGGGGAAATGGGGTGTTCTAATTACCACCCTATCACCTTTATAGATAAAAACAGATCTGGGATCAGACTAGGGAAGAGAGGGGGGAAATCAAATCAAATCAAATTGTATTTGTCACATACACATGGTTAGCAGATGTTAATGTGAGTGTAGCGAAATGCTTCTAGTTCCGACAATGCAGTAATAACCAACGAGTAATCTAACCTAACAATTCCACAACTACTACCTTATACACACACAAGTGTAAAGGGATGAAGAATATGTACATAAAGATATATGAATGAGTGATGGTACAGAACGGCATAGGCAAGATGCAGTAGATGGTATCGAGTACAGTATATACATATGAGATGAGTAATGTAGGGTATGTAATCAAAGTGGCATAGTTTAAAGTGGCTTGTGATACATGTATTACATAAAGATGCAGTAGATGATATAGAGTACAGTATATACATATACATATGAGATGAGTAATGTAGGGTATGTAAACGAAGTGTGCTTCTTTCAACTAGAGCCCTGGTCAAAAGTAGTGCACTAAATAGCAAAAAAAAAAAAGTGTAATTCGGAGAAACAGCCATGGAGAGGTCTTACCTTAATTTGCCCGTCGACGAGGGCAGTAGGCTGGGCCTGCAGTAGCTGGACAGAAGGGTTGAAGACGGTGACAGGTTGACCAGGTGTACCTGCCTTGTTGGGCACCTGCTGGGACAGAGCTGGGACCGGGGACTGCAGGCTGTGGGTCTGAACCGGGACCTGAGGAGGGACGATGAGATAAGATTTTGACTTTGTTAGACATATCAGGGGTGGATTCTGGGAACGGATTAAAGCCTAGTCTTGGACTAAAGAGTTTGATGGAGATTCAGGACACAGAACATTAGCCAATAAAAAGCCTACAATCAATGAGAAAATAGAGAAAGTGCAGTTAATGATATCTGTACATTATAGGCTGCATCCCAAATGGAGCCATCAAATACATGTACACTATCAACTAGACCTGGGGTATTCAACTCTTATCCTACGGGGTAAGGAGCCATCCTATCCCCTACAGCAAGGGTACGCAACTCTTACCCTACGAGGTAAGGAGCCATCCTATCCCCTTACAGCAAGGGTACTCAACTCTTACCCTACGAGGTCCGGAGCTTTTCTGTTCTACCGGAGAATTAATTGCACCCACCTGGTGTCCCAGGTCTAAAATCTGTCCTTGATTAGAGGGAAACGATGCAAAAACAGTTGGAACTGGCTTCAAGGTCCAGAGTTGAGTTTAAGGGAACTAGAGTATCCACTAACCTGGGGGTAGGGTCTGACCACTCCAGTCCCCTGCTTGTCTTCTCTGAACGACAGGGCTTCTTCTCCTCCCCTGCTGCTGGCTGGATGGTCCTTGGGGCCATGGTGGTCCACATCACCACTACTGTCCTCACCTGGTCCTGCTAGGGAACCATTAAAAAGCCTGCAGTGTGAGTTTTAATAAACATCATAGATCATAACATACAATTGGAGAGAATTTACCAGAAACTCTGGAGGACTGTGGAAATGTGTTCAGTTCCAAATGGCACCTTATTCACTATGTAGTACTACTCCTTTTGGGACGACAAACCGAAAATTACCGACACCGACTTCCTCTTATGTTGTTAATTTTCAGTGATTTTGCTACACAACGTTCCTGTAGATTGTTCTAGAACCATTATTTGGTAGACGGTAATAGACTATACATTATGTTGATTCCTACTATGAACGTACAGTGCCTTCAGAAAGTATTCATACCCCCTTGACTTAACGCATCCCCCCCTCACCCCCCTTGCTACACACAATACCCCACAATGACAAAGTGAAAACATGTTGTTTTTTTTGTTTTTTTTTACATTTGCAAATGTATTGAAAATGAAATACAGAAAAATCGCATTTACATCAGTATTCAACACCCCTAAGTCAATACATGTTATTACCTTTGGGCAGCGACTACACCTGTGAGTCTTTATGGGTAAGTCTCTACGAGCTTTTGCACACCTGGATTGTACATTATTATTTTAACATTTCTTCAAGCTCTGTCAAGTTAGTTGATCTTTGCTAGACACCCATTTTCAAGTCTTGCCATAGATCTGAGACGATTTAAATCAGAACTGCAACTCGGCCATTTAGGAAGATTCAATAACTAGCAGGGTTGGACAGTAGCCAGAATTTACAGTGTTACCAGTTTAGTACACAAGGGGGCGCCAAATATATAACACATTTCCATGGAGGCTGCTAGCTAAACATGCCATTAAGCTCAAATGAAAATAAACCAATTGCAAAGACAGGTAATGCAGCTCATGAATTTATACATATATAGAGTATCAGTCAAAAGTTTGGACACTCCTACTCATTCAAGAGTTTTTCTTTATTTGTACTATTTTCTACATTGTCGAATAATAACGAAGACAATAAAACTATGAAATAACCGATATGGACTCATGTAGTAACCAAAAAAAAAAATGTTTTCAACAAGTCTAAATATATTTTATATTTGAGATTTCTTCAAAAGTAGCCACCCTTTGCCTTGATGACAGCTTTGCACACTCTTGGCATTCTCTCAACCAGCTTCATTAGGTAGTCACCTGGAATGCATTTCAATTAACAGGTGTGCCTTCTTAAAAGTTCATTTGTGGAATTTCTTTCCTTCTTAATGCGTTTGAGCCAATCAGTTGTGTTGTGACAAGGTAGGGGGGCTATAAAAGACCAAGTCCATATTATGGCAAGAACTGCTCAAACAAGGAAAGAGAAATGACAGTCCATCATTCCTTTAAAACATGAAGGCTAGTCAATATGGAACATTTCAAGTACTTTGACAGTTTCTTCAAGTGCAGTCACAAAAACCATCCAGCTCTATGATGAAACTGGCTCTCATGAGGACTGCCACAGGAAAGGAAGACCCAGAGTTGCCTCTGCTGCAGGTGATAAGATCATTAGAGTTAACTAACTGCACCTCAGATTGCAGCCCAAATAAATGCTTCACAGAGTTCAAGTAACAGACACATCTCAACATCAGCTGTTCAGAGGAGACTGTGTGAATCAGGCCTTCATGGTCGAATTTATGCAAAGAAACCACTACTAAAGGACACCAATAAGAATACGAGACTTACTTGGGCCAAGAAACACGAGCAATGGACATCAGACCAGTGGAAATCTGTCCTTTGGTCTGATGAGTCCAAATTTGAGATTTTTGGTTCCAACCATCGTGTCTTTGTGAGACACAGAGTAGGTGAACGGATGATCTCCGCATGTGTGGTTCCCACCGTGAAGCATGGAGGAGGTGTGATGGTGCTTTGCTGGTGACACTGTCAGTGATTTATTTAGAATTCAAGGCACACTTAACCAGCATGGCTACCAGAGAATTCTGCAGTGATACGCCATCCTATCTGGTTTGCGCTTAGTGGGAATATAATTAGTTTTTCAACAGGACAATGACCAACACACCTCCAGGCTGTGTAAGGGCTATTTGACCAAGAAGGAGAGTGATGGTGCTGCAACAGATGACCTGGACTCCACAATCACCCGACCTCAGCCCAATTAGGATGGTTTGGGATGAGTCGGACAGCAGAGTGAAAGAAAAGCAGCCAACAAGTGCTCAGCATTTGTGGGAACTCCTTCAAGACTGTTGGAAAAGCATTCCAGGTGAAGCTGGTTGAGAGAATGCCAAGCGTTTGCGAAGCTGTCATCGAGACAAAGGGTGGCTACTTTTGAAGAATCTAAAATATATGATTTGTTTAAAACTTTTTTGGTTACTATATGATTCCATATGTGTTATTTCATAGTTGTGATGTTGTCACTATTATTCTACAATGTAGAAAATAATAAAAAATAAAGAAAAACCCTGGAATGAGTAGGTGTCTCCAAACTTTTGACTGGTACTGTGTGTGTGTGTGTATGTATATACACATATGTATTTATTTTTATGAATATTAACTAATTTAATTCATTCTGGCCAAGGGATCCGTAAAATAAGTTCAGAGGGTGTAATACCATACAATGTAACATTCATTTACATTATTAATTGACATTACTCATTTACATTAACATTATTAACTTACATTACATTTACATTATTATTTTACATTATTCATTTACATTACAGTTTAGCCATTTATCAGACACCCTTATTCAGAGCTTCTTGCAGTTAGTTGGTGCATTCATCTTAAGATAGCTAGGTGAGACAACCACATACTGGGAAACCTAGGCCTGGGAGACTCACAGGGATATTGGTATCCACAGTACTGGAAAATCTCTAACCTGTCTCTGCCACATGGACATTGTTTTTGTAGAATTGCAGGAAATTCGCTTGAAAACTGCTACATTTTTATCTCCGATGCCAAGAGGTGGGCCTTTAAAATGTTTCTTCCCACACCCCAAGACTTGGTTTGTCCGGCCGTAGTAAAACTCCTTGTAAGCTATTTTATTTTATTACCTTTACTCGAGTTGCGTTCTGATTATGAGGGGGTCCCTGATGAATTTAGTATCACAAAAGGGGACCCCGGCCCCCAAAAAGTTTGAGAACCCCTGATATAGGGAATAGTATGCCATTAGGAACACGCCATGTTCAATATAAAATGTTAACCTGGCTGTTTGGATGACTGATTGATGGAGACCGGCTTTCCACCAGGATTACTCTGAGCAGGCATTCCAGCTGTAGAAAATGGCTGAGAACTCATCTTTCACTATCCTAGAAGGGAGAAGGATGGAACAACCATTATATAAAACAAATATTTAAAAAAAAGAGATCACACGCCTCTTTCTCAATTCCTTTTTTTCTCCTTATCTGATCAAATGTATTGGCGGATAAGGTCCAAATTCCCTCCCCTCAATGGGTTTTGAGAAGAGATGGCGTGAGGAATCCACATGACAGTCAACACAAATTTCATGACCGTCATATTTTTTATTTAACCTTTATTTAACCATTATTTAACCTTTATTTAACCATTATTTAACTAGGCAAGTCAGTTCAAAATACATTCTTATTCACAATGACGGTCTAGGAACAGTGGGTTAACTGCCTTGTTCAGGGGCATAAACAACAGATTTTTACCTTGTCAACTCGGCGATTCGATCTAGCAACCTTTCGGTTACTAGTCCAACGCTCTAACCACTAGGCTACCTGCCACCCTGTCACAGCCCTGGGAAGTAAAGATGAACGGAGACAAATCCCATTCTAGCAGCTCTAGCAAGACTCACTAGCCTCGGTACCCTGTCTTTCATTCACACAGAGCCAGCTACCTTTGTGTGAAATGGAAATGCGTTTAAGCTGAAGTATTTTTACATATCATCGCTCTGTCTGCGATCAATGAATGTCCCGGGTGATTTAGGAAATTCAGACGTTATGAAAAAAATAATGGGGTGGCACATTCTAGCTAGCTAGTTACTTTACCAGAAGAGACCCACCCTACTCGTTACGCTTGTTTACAACGAGCTGCATTGGGGTGGGAACGCAATCATGGATGGTTACATTAAGACAACGCGGAGCCGGTGCGAGATATGGGTCGGAAAACATATCTCAATGCAGGGGTGGGAGTATCCTTTGATCATGACTCTCAGTTCGGGCTGGGCGGTATACCGAATTTGACAATACAACAGTATTGATGCACGGACCGGATTGGGTTTTTACTTGACCTTCTATAACAGTATTTTAAAATGTTTGGTTTGTTAAATGTGATACACTGTGTGTAATGTCAATTTTAATAGTTTATTTTTTCTTACACTTCCCTATTTGAGTCGTCTCTCTCGCTCTCCATGCCGCTTTCCACACAGACATAACCCCACTCCCTGATTTCCACACAGACCTAGCCCCACCCCCTGCTTTCCACACAGGCCTAACCCCACCCCCTGCTTTCCACACAGACCTAGCCCCACCCCCTGCTTTCCACACAGACCTAACCCCACCCCCTGCTTTCCACACAGACCTAGCCCCACCCCCTGCTTTCCACACAGACCTAGCCCCACCCCCTGCTTTCCACACAGACCTAACCCCACCCCCTGCTTTCCACACAGACCTAACCCCACCCCCTGCTTTCCACACAGACCTAGCCCCACCCCCTGCTTTCCACACAGACCTAACCCCACCCCCTGATTTCCACACAGACCTAGCCCCACCCCCTGATTTCCACACAGACCTAACCCCACCCAGACACTCAAGGAGCGCATTTATTCTCGCTTGACTACGAGGCACTTCTGTTCAGTCTGCATGGTCAATGCAGCACATGAAACGAGGCAATCATTTGAGAAACCAAGGCTATCGAGTCTGCTGATGAGGATGTGGTGATTGACAGTCGAAAGCCTTGGCCAGGTCAATGAATACGGCTGCACAGTATTGTTCCTTATCGATGGCGGTTAAGATATCGTTTAGGACCTTGAGCGTGGCTGAGGTGCACCTATGACCAGCTCTGAAACCAGATTGCATAGCGGAGAAGGTATGGTGGGATTCGAAATGGTCGGTAATCTGTTTGTTGACTTGGCTTTCGAAGACTTTAGAAAAGGCAGTGTAGGACAGATATAGGTCAGTAGCAGTTTGGGTCAAGAGGGGGATGACCGCAGCTGCTTTCCAATCTTTGGGAATCTCAGATGACACTAACGAGAGGTTGAACAGGCTAGTAATAGGGGTGGCAACAATTTTGGCAGATAATTTTAGAAAGAAAAGGTCCAGATTGTCTAGCTCGGCTGATTTGTAGGGGTCCAGATTTTGCAGCTCTTTCAGAACATCAGCTGACTGGATTTGGGAGAAGGAGAAATGGGGAAGGCTTGGGTGAGTTGCTGTGGGGGGTGCAGTGCTGTTGACCGGGGTAGGGGTAGCCAGGTGGAAAGCATGGCCAGCCGTAGAAAAATGCTTGTTGAAATTCTCAATTATAGTGGATTTATTGGTGGTGACAGTGTTTCCTATCTGCAGTGCAGTGGGCAGCTGGGAGGAGGTGTTCTTATTCTCCATGGACTTTACAGTGTCCCAGAACATTTTTGAGTTTGTGTTGCAGGAAGCAAATTTCTGCTTGAAAAAGCTAGCCTTGGCTTTTCTAACTGCCTGTGTATATTGGTTCCTAGCTTCCCTGAAAAGTTGCATTTCACGGGGGCTGTTCGATTCTAATGCAGAACGCCATAGGATGTTTTGTGTTGGTTGAGGGCAGTCAGGTCTGGAGAGGACCGAGGGCTATATCTGTTCCTGGTTCTAAATTTCTTGAATGGGGCATGCTTATTTAAGATGGTGAGGAAGGCATTTAAAAAAAAAATAACCAGACATCCTCTACTGACGGGATGAGATCAACATCCTTCCAGGATACCCCGGCCAGGTCGATTAGAAAGGCCTGCTCGCTGAAGTGTTTCAGGGAGCGTTTGACAGTTATGAGTGGAGGTCGTTTGACCGCTGACCCATTACGGATGCAGGCAATGAGGCAGTGATCGCTGAGATCTTGGTTGAAAACAGCAGAGCTGTATTTAGAGGGCAGGTTGGTTAGGATGATATCTATGAGGGTGCCTGTGTTTACAGCTTTGGGGTGGTACCTGGTAGGTTCATTGATAATTTGTGTGAGATTGAGGGCATCAAGCTTAGATTGTAGGATGGCTGGGGTGTTAAGCATGTTCCAGTTTAGGTCGCCTAGCAGCAGAAGCTCTGAAGATAGATGGGGAGCAATCAGTTCACATATGGTGTCCAGAGCACAGCTGTGGGCAGAGGGTGGTCTATAGCAGGCGGCAACGGTGAGACTTGTTTTTAGAGAGGTGGATTTTTAAAAGTAGAAGTTCAAATTGTTTGGGCACAGACATGGATAGTAGGACAGAACTCTGCAGGCTATCTTTGCAGTAGATTGCCGTTCTATCTTGTCTGAAAATGTTGTAGTTAGGGATGAAGATTTCAGAATTTTTGGTGGTCTTTCTTAGCCAGGATTCAGACACGGCTAGAACATCCAGGTTGGCAGAGTGTGCTAAAGCAGTGAATAAAACAAACTTGGGGAGGAGGATTCTAATGTTAACATGCATGAAACCAAGGCTATTATGGTTACAGAAGTCATCAAAAGAGAGCGCCTGGGGAATAGGAGTGGAGCTAGGCACTGCAGGGCCTGGATTTATGACTACGACACAGTTTCCACTTTGCTCCTTAATATAAATCCACAAGCATCCTATAAATTACACTATTAGTTTGTGTTTATTATATTTGCAAAAAGCTAGTTTGTATTTTCTTAACAAGTTGTGTTACCAGCTTATGCTATTCGCTAGCTACACTGACGGAAGAGGAACCACCTGTGGTAATTAGCGATCTAGCGTGCTCTGAACACCTGTGGTAATTAGCATGCTCTGAACACCTGTGGTAATTAGCATGCTCTGAACACCTGTGGTAATTAGCTATCTAGCGTACTCTGAAGACCTGTGGTAATTAGCTATCTAGCGTGCTCTGAACACCTGTGGTAATTAGCATGCTCTGAACACCTGTGGTAATTAGCATGCTCTGAACACCTGTGGTAATTAGCTATCTAGCGTACTCTGAAGACCTGTGGTAATTAGCTATCTAGTGTACTCTGAAGACCTGTGGTAATTAGCATGCTCTGAACACCTGTGGTAATTAGCATGCTCTGAACACCTGTGGTAATTAGCATGCTCTGAACACCTGTGTGTAAAGGAAGAAGGCCACCAGAAACGTGTTGACACAGAAAAATACTGTCGGGTAACACTGTGTACATTAATTAAGTGTATATTTAGCATTTGTGAAATAATGTTGATGTGATATGAAACTACAGGGATTTACATTTCTACAACTATATTGCAATTGAGAATCGATTCACGTTTAGATATTGTATTTGGCTGCCAGAGTCATCCTACCTCTAAATAAGTAATGGCACTTTAAGGAGCAACGGTAACGTTAGGCTCCTTAAGAGTACATATTGGGCTAGGATGGGCCACTGTACTTCAAATTGTACCTTTATCCACAATGCCCGATCGAGAAGATTGAAACACTACTAGCAGTGTGGATAAAGGTCACCTTTGGGGTACAGTGGCATATTGACATATCCCGTCCCTGCATTGAGTTAGGTTACCCGACCCATATCTCCCGCCAGCTCGTAATGTAACCATGATTGCGTACCAACCCCCGTGCAGCTCAGTGTAAACAAGCGTAACGCTACGGTAGGTATCTTTTAGTTAAAAATATATAAAACCTTTAACTAGGTAAATTTGTATTGGCGGATAATGTTATGGTAAGCTAGTTACTATGAAACTCTAACTATACAGGTGTTAGGAATAACAAGATAAATCACCGAATAGGCACTGCTCTGAAGAATGTGCCTATCTTCTTTGACAGGATCACAAGCCGATGGCAGCGACTACAGTCGAGCTCTCAAATAACACGTTTACATAACGTTAACGTTTAATTTTGATCGCATATCCAGATGGTTAACCTTACAAAATAGCTAGCTAAGGATAGCTTGCTAGCTGCAGCTATCGCTAAACAAACATTGGGTGAACTTACAATATTCTTACAATATTTATAGAATGCCAAAATAAGTTGGGAAAAGCTTTATCGACAAAAAGCTTTTGACGATACATTGGCATAATTGTTTTTTTTTAAACATGCTAAAATACCGTATTCGTAGTGTTTTGTTTTCTCCAGGCATTCGTCTTTTCTTTTCAACAACATATATAACCGGAAGAACGAAGAGAAGCTCACAATTATTATTTTTTTCGTCCAATCATCGGAGGGAATTGTGTAAACCCTTTGACAAATCACAAACGGAGCGGAGGAGTCAATCGTTTCTGCGTAACGATTGGCTGGAATGGCATAACTATTCCCGCGCTGAGAATGTTTTATAGACGTTTAATAAACAGGGTAGTTTGGATACTGGTTACTGATTGGCTAAAACAGCTTTTTTTTGGCCGTGCGTACGTGATACCGTATACCATTACGTTTAAGCCTGTTCACGTTGATAAAATGGCTACGTCAACAATAGTGCAAAATGCCGATGTACAGAATAAGCATTTAGATTTGAAACAAACAAAGTGGGCACTTAGCTGATTCACTGACTGGTGTGTAGAAAAAGGGGATATATATTGTGAGTTTGGGAATATAAAAAATAAAACTGAACATTATTCTACGGGATTTGTATTTGTTCAGTGAGAAACATGAATGCCGAAGAATATGGGATTAGCAGCTAACGTTATGCTGGACCGGTATGTCAACGAACCCTTCTCAGTTTGGCATGGACTACACAGAAGGACACCGAATTTACAACGTGTCTGTCGGCGTAGTTAAAAAGTCGAGGGAAGACGGGCACGATAAAGCTGAACGGCTACATAATGATATGTAACTGTTACCAAACTAAATCATTCTAATGTACTCTGACAACAAAGCAGCAGCTGCCCCAGTTCAACGAACGGCATCCGTTCCCAACACCGTGGAAACAACAAACGATAACACGGGGCCATTTTGTTTCTCTCTCACTTGTGCACAATAAATGGCAACATTCAGATCAACATGAATAAATAATTGGCACGTGTTAGTCACTCTAGAAGTAGCGCTAATGCTCTGGTGGTATATTAGCCATACACCACACACCCTCGGTACTTATTGCTTAAATATAGCTCACAATAATCTCTCCTTCCACCTGAAGTGTGTACGACCCAAAAATGTAAAAACATTGGATTGGGTTGTATGGGCTAGATGCCCCTGGGGGGCGTATTCGGTCTTCTGGAGGGCTGCACTGAAAATGTGTTATAGTTCCTCGCCGTAAAAAAAATGCCCAAAATAGTTCTATTGTTTTTAGAATTTCCGATGCTCTCTGGTGGCATTTTCTTAACAATGCATAATATCGTATACTACCATTGTAATGTACATGAAGGTTTCAAATTCCTACAAATACATGCTTAGATCTGTTAGAAAGGTGACTACTTCAGAGCCCAAAATACAGCAGGACAGAAAAACCTTAAGTGTAACGTTTTTTTGTTAGGTTTTTTTTTTCGCAGGGGACCCCCAAATGTCCCCATATTGGGGAGTAAGAGATTTGAAAGTATGTTTGAAATCAAATGTTGCAAATTACTGTTCCAAAACAATTAAAAATAATAATAATAGTTTAACGACCCTGGGTTTATAAGCGCGGAAATCAACCCTGCCTCACGAGAATGCTTTTGCGGCACAGTCGATAGCGCGCCGGACCTCGGGCTAGAAGGAAGAGGGTTCGAGACTTGCTCCCTGCTGTTTCATTACAATATATATATTTTTTCAGATCGTTTATCTAATGGCGGCACTCTAAGCGTGCACTTTCCCATAGGAACACGGCCATTTTAAAAGTGCAGGGTTTATGCCATACCTTGATATACATATGAGGAGAAAGATGAAGTCTCTACATTTCCAATGACGTAAACATATCCTGTCTGATGCCCAGGTCATCCACTAGACAGCAGTTTTAGATCCCATGACGTGTCGTGGTGTTTTCAAGCACGACGTCTTAAAATGACCCTAGCAATTAGGCCGTCCACGTTATTGATTTAAAAAAAAATATATATATACAAAAATAAGACATAGACAGGGCCCCAAAAAACAGCTCAGAATGTAACGGGTTACACAGTTTCGATTTGCATTAATTAATTTGAAAGTGTATATGTTTTTACTCAAACCACCTATTTTTACTCAAATCACCCATGTTTGACACCCCATGGGCTAGAGGGAGTTTTCATTTCCTTTCAAATCCATGAAGGCAGAGAGGATGGAAAACCAATATGAACGCTCTTTAAAGAAGGGAAGTGTATAAGCACACACGTTTGGCTGCGTTTACACAACACAGACTAATTCTGATCTTTTGCCCAATTATTGGCAAAAGATCTGATTTAATTGGTCAAAAGACCAATGGCAAAATATCAGAATATATCTGGATGGCCACTATTTCATCACTAAAACCAGAGGGAACAAAACAACCTGGGGAATAGTTACAGGGGAGAGGAGCACATCAGTGAGTTAATTGTAACCTGGGGATGTGGCCATGATGGTATGAGGGTCAGATTGGGAATTGATATGACCAACACTTTCATGCAATTTATTTGTTAACATGTACTTCAAGACTGTCTGTCACTCCATCAGTCTAATTGCTCGAAGCGCTTGAAAGATACCTTGAAATAGTGTAATAATGGCTATTACTACTGCCATTACAGAGACAGACAGCTAGAGGGCAGCATAGCCTCTTATTTTGTATTGTCCTTATGGCCTTGTAGTTCATAATAAAGCTGCTGTAATTTTTTAAATTCTAGGTTTCAATTCAATTTTCTAGGTAAGTCAATTAAGAAGACATTTTTATTTACAATGACGGCCTACAGTGGGTTAACTGCCTTGTTCAAGGACAGAACGACAGATTTTTACCTTGTCAGCTCGGGGATTCAACCCAGCAACCTTTCGGGTTACTGGCCCAACGCTCTACCCACAAGGCTACCTGCTTCCACTCTCTACAGGTTGTAGTCCGAGCATTAGGCCTTAAGCCAAGTGTCCTGCCACTAGACGTCGTTATTAAGGGTTTTATCCCAAATGGCCCCCTATTTCAATTATAGTGCACTACTTTGGACCAGGACCCATAAGGCTCTGGACAAAAGTAGTGCACTATTTAGGGAATAGGAGTGCCATTTGGATATTGAAAACATCTAAGAAACTAAATTGTTTCATGTTTCCTGTCTGCGTCCAGTCGAGATATTATACTCGGGGGGGCCAACCCAATATTTGGATGAGAACTGCAACAAGAGATATCCACTTCAGTTGACTTTTTCCACTTTTCACAGCCAGCATTCCATAGGTTTTAATCTCTCACCTCTGACCTGACTATCTTCATTGTTGACCCCTCACCTCTGACCTGACTATATTCATGTCGATGGTCCATTGTTACAGATAAACATTGATGCATCTCAAATTACACCGTGTTCCCCGTCAGCAGATCGGTTTGAGATTATAACACAGAAATGGGTTTGAGATTATAACACAGAAATGGGTTTGAGATTATAACACAGAAATGGGTTTGAGATTATAACACAGAAATGGGTTTGAGATTATAACACAGAAATGGGTTTGAGATTATAACACAGAAATGGGTTTGAGATTATAACACAGAAATGGGTTTGAGATTATAACACAGAAATGGGTTTGAGATTATAACACAGAAATGGGTTTGAGGTTATAACACAGAAATGAGTTTGAGATTATAACACAGAAATGGGTTTGAGATTATAACACAGAAATGGGTTTGAGATTATAACACAGAAATGGGTTTGAGATTATAACACAGAAATGGGTTTGAGATTGTAACACAGAAATGAGTTTGAGATTATAACACAGAAATGAGTTTGAGATTATAACACAGAAATGGGTTTGAGATTATAACACAGAAATGGGTTTGAGATTATAACACAGAAATGGGTTTGAGATTATAACACAGAAATTGGTTTGAGATTATAACACAGAAATGGGTTTGAGATTATAACACAGAAATGGGTTTGAGATTATAACACAGAAATGGGTTTGAGATTATAACACAGAAATGGGTTTGAGATTATAACACAGAAATGGGTTTGAGATTATAACACAGAAATGGGTTTGAGATTATAACACAGAAATGGGTTTGAGATTATAACACAGAAATGGGTTTGAGATTATAACACAGAAATGGGCAGTTATTAAAGGGTTGAGATTAAAACACAGAATAGACACCTTATTAAAGACATCCATGTATCCTGGACTCACTGCAGATTCGGTCATGTCATACAAGCCGTTCAGTCATATAGGGTACAGAGACAGTTAATAAACACATTATACATGATTTCCCATTACAACTATGAACAAGGGGGCCTCGGGCCAGGGGAAGCACTGCAGAGCCACCAGGGGGGCCTCGGGCCAGGGGAAGCTAGGAGAAGCACTGCTGAGCCACCAGGGGGGCCTCGGGCCAGGGGAAGCTAGGAGAAGCACTGCTGAGCCACCAGGGGGGCCTCGGGCCAGGGGAAGCACTGCAGAGCCACCGTTGTGGACATAAGAAGCCTGCTAGCAGAGACGACAGTCCCGTGCAGGCACTCCGCTCCGAACATCATGTTACCGCCACAGTGATGCCCTTCTCTGCGTGGTGATCCCGAGGCTGGACACGGCCATTTCCTGGAGTGTGTTGTTTCTGTCACCCTTACAGAGGGAAGGTCTCTGTTTGTCCACAGCATGTATACGTTCCAAATGGCGCCCTATTTCCTAGTGCACTACTTTTATCAAGAGCCCATAGGACTCAGGTCAAAAGTAGTGCACAACAATAGGGAGTAGGGTGCCATTTGAGACGCAACCCTATGTGATGTGACTTCTTTGGTGGTTGGTGCCCCTCCCTCCTCTTTTTGAGACGAGGTGGATCCTTTTCAGTCATGCTCTTCATCACAAGCCAAGCCCTCTCCGTCGGGCACGTACTGCACTTCCTGTTAGGTATAGAGCATTAGTTAAGGACCTTAATAGTGTCTCCTAACACTACTCTAGATAGCCTACACATCTTACTAGGAAGTATTTCTAGTTTAACACAATGTGTGAGGTCATGTCAATGAAGGACTAATTGCAAGCTCATCATATCCCTTCGATTCATCTCTAATTGATGCAATTACCTGTTAAAATTTCAAGTAAAATGAATTAAACCCTATGCTATTGCAAGTGATTTTATGTTGAACTTTAGCAGGATAGTTACACCTTTTCACCTTTTCACCACGGAAACGAAAATAGATGCAAAGAATTCCACAGATTTTTTTCCCGTGAGCTTTTAGACAGTGTTCTGCCCTGCCTATAATAGTGGTGCGCGCATTCCACCCATCGATGAATCAATTGTTTTCCTGCGCTAGAATCTAACTGCCTGTAGCTCAGGACCCAAATCTAACTGCCTGTAGCTCAGGACCCAAATCTAACTGCCTGTAGCTCAGGACCCAAATCTAACTGCCTGTAGCTCAGGACCCAAATCTAACTGCCTGTAGCTCAGGACCCAAATCTAACTGCCTGTAGCTCAGGACCTGAAGCAAGGATATGCATATTATTGGTACCATTTGAAAGGAAACACTTTGAATAATAAAAAAAAAATCTGTTTTATTTAACCTTTATTTAACCTTTATTTAACCTTTATTTAACCTTTATTTAACCTTTATTTAACTAGGCAAGTCAGTTCAGAACAAATTCTTATTTACAATGACTGCCTCCACTGGCCAAACCCGGACGACCCTGGGCCTATTGTGCGCCGCCCTATGGGACTGTAATACAGCCTGTAATGGAACCAGGGCGTCTGTAGTGACGCCTATAGCACTGAGATGCTGTGTCTTAGACCGCTGTGATAGAGCCTGTAATGGAACCAGGGCGTCTGTAGTGACGCCTATAGCACTGAGATGCTGTGTCTTAGACCGCTGTGATAGAGCCTGTAACGGAACCAGGGTCTGTAGTGACGCCTATAGCACTGAGATGCTGTGTCTTAGACCGCTGTGATAGAGCCTGTAACGGAACCAGGGTCTGTAGTGACGCCTATAGCACTGAGATGCTGTGTCTTAGACCGCTGTGATAGAGCCTGTAACGGAACCAGGGTCTGTAGTGACGCTTATAGCACTGAGATGCTGTGTCTTAGACCGCTGTGATACAGCCTGGAATGGAACCAGGGTCTGTAGTGACGCCTATAGCACTGAGATGCAGTGTTTTAGACCGCTGTGATAGAGCCTGTAACGGAACCAGGGCGTCTGTAGTGACGCCTATAGCACTGAGATGCAGTGCCTTAGACCGCTGTGATAGAGCCTGTAACGGAACCAGGGTCTGTAGTGACGCCTCTAGCACTGAGATGCAGTGTTTTAGACCGCTGTGATAGAGCCTGTAACGGAACCAGGGTCTGTAGTGACGCCTATAGCACTGAGATGCTGTGTCTTAGACCGCTGTGATAGAGCCTGTAACGGAACCAGGGTCTGTAGTGACGCCTATGGCACTGAGATGCAGTGTCTTAGACCGCTGTGATACAGCCTGGAATGGAACCAGGGTCTGTAGTGACGCCTATAGCACTGAGATGCAGTGTCTTAGACCGCTGTGATACAGCCTGGAATGGAACCAGGGTCTGTAGTGACGCCTCTAGCACTGAGATGCAGTGTTTTAGACCGCTGCACCACTCGGGAGCTCTATAGATTATATATTTTGGATGTTTTGAGAGTATTTTGAAAATACATTTAAAATACATTTTAGGCATGTTACAAAAACCAATGGACAGCTAACAATAAAAGTAGAACAAAATAGCTACTACTAAATGGAAGGCTAGCTAATGGTTAGCAATTAGCATTCGGCCATAACAAATAACCTTCTAAAATACATATTATTACCGTGGTTCATACTGTACACTCAATATGAGCCCTCATAACAATAATAAAAACATAGTCACACCCCTTAACTGTTTGTTGTTACAGCCTGAATGTATTGTCATTTATTGTTTAATGGCCTAAACACATACCCCATAACGGCAAAGTATAATTTTTATTTTTATTTTTTTTAAATAAATTAATAAATAATGACAAGCTGAAAGGTCTTTGAGTCAATAAGTTTTAAGTATTTGTTAAAGCAAGCCTAAACAAGTTCAGGAGTAAAAATTTGCTTGACAAGTCACGTAATAAGTTACATGAACTCACTCTGTGTGCTATAATAATCTTTAACATGATTTCTGAATGACTACCTCATCTCTGTACCCCACACTTACAGTTAGTTATCTGTAAGGTCCCTCAGTCGAGCAGTGCATTTCAGACACAAAGACCAGGAAGTTTTTCCAATGCCTCACAATTGGAAGTTGAGTAAAAAAAATAAAAAAAAACATTGAATATCCCTTTGAGCCTGGTGAAGTTATTAATTACACTTTGGATGGTGTATCAATACACCCAGTCACTACAAAGATACAGGCGTCCTTCCTAACTTAGTTGCCGGAGAGGAGGGAAACCGGTCAGGGATTTCACCATGAGGGCCAGTGATGACTTTAAAACAGTGACAGAGTTTAATGGCTGTGATAGGAGAAAACTGAGGATGGAACTTACAATTCCACATGTGAGAATTAGAATTTTACATGTGGAGTTTTCTTTTCTTCACATATGAAGTGAAAACACGCTATTCACCTCACATGAGAGAAGGTGGTGAACTCTAAATGTAATACATGATTTCACATGTGAAATTTAAACTCAACATGTGAAAACGCGATATGATGTGAAACTGTTTTTTGTGTGTGTGTGTGTGTCTATGTCTGCGTGCGTGTCTTTGCCTGTGTCCCAAACGGCACCCTATTCCCTATATAGTGCACTACTTTTGACTGGAGCACTATGGGTAGTAGTGCACTATGTAGGGGCATAGGGAACGCCACAGAATACAATATGTATCCTTCCTCCCTCCTACCTACACCTGATGCTATGTGGCTGTGTAATTGGAAGCTTGTGAAACTAACATAGTGAACATTCTCGGGATATCAGACTGCACATTGCAGAATAACCACTCTAGATAATGACGAGGTGGAGTTTCAGTGGAGTTTAGATTCACAGATACCGTAGGCCTGGATAGGTTGGGTAGATGATTAAAAATGCAGACGTTTCAGTAGTCTGTAGGAATGTTGTTACTTAATATACATGGAGTTACACATTTCTAATGTAGAATTAACCAATTCATTACTATTTTTATTTAACTAGTCAGTTAAGAACAAATTCTTATTTTACAATGACAGCCAACCGGGGGACAGACTTGTTCAGGGGCAGAACGACAGATTTTTTTTACCTTGTCAGCTCAGGGATTCAATCTAGCAAACTTTTGGTTACTGGCCCAACGCTCTAACCGCTAGGCTGCCTGCCGCCCCAAATTAATGCGTCTCTAAAAGTATAGAATTGCTCTACAACTATTTACTGTACAAGTCATTGTGAACAAAAATCCCAATTCCATACTGTGATTCACATCCAGAGGTAATATATAAACAGACATGACACAGACACATTTACCAAGAGTCTGTTGCTATGGAATCTGTTGCTACGGAATCTGTTGCTATTCTCTGCCTCTCTCTTCAGCCCTACCACACTTAAAGATGTGGTCAAACAAGACGCCCACAGGGAGTCTAAAAGGAATGGCTCAGAATCTGGTTTTCTATTGGCAGGAAGATGAAAAGACTACTCACAGGTACTGTAGGTAGACCTAGGCAATGTCTCAAAGTGGGTCAGAGATTGGGTCACATTCATTCTGCCTTTGGCAGTCTGACCTCGACACGACATGATGAGCTGTATTATCTACCTCCAAAAAGGGCACCCTATTCCCTACGTAGTGCACTACTTTTGACCAGAGTCCATAGAGCAGGGGGTATTCAACTCGTACCCTCAGAGGTCTGGCGCCTGCTGGTTTTCTGTTCTACCCACCTGGTATCCCAGGTCTAAATCAGGCCCTGATTAGAGGGGAATCACCCACCTGGTGTCCCAGGTCTAAATCAGTCCCTGATTAGAGGGGAATCACCCACCTGGTGTCCCAGGTCTAAATCAGTCCCTGATTAGAGGGGAAACACCCACCTGGTGTCCCAGGTCTAAATCAGTCCCTGATTAGAGGGGAAACACCCACCTGGTGTCCCAGGTCTAAATCAGTCCCTGATTAGAGGGGAAACACCCACCTGGTGTCCCAGGTCTAAATCAGTCCCTGATTAGAGGGGAAACACCCACCTGGTGTCCCAGGTCTAAATCAGTCCCTGATTAGAGGGGAAACACCCACCTGGTGTCCCAGGTCTAAATCAGTCCCTGATTAGAGGGGAATCACCCACCTGGTGTCCCAGGTCTAAATCAGTCCATGAGTAGAGGGGAATCACCCACCTGGTGTCCCAGGTATAAATCAGTCCCTGATTAGAGGGGAATCACCCACCTGGTGTCCCAGGTATAAATCAGTCCCTGATTAGAGGGGAATCACCCACCTGGTGTCCCAGGTCTAAATCAGTCCATGAGTAGAGGGGAATAATGATAAAACGCAATGGAACTGGCTTGGAAGTCCAGAGTTGAGTTTGAGGGCCATAGAATATAAGACGCCATTTCAGATGCACTCCTGGTCTCTCAAACTATTTATGATTCATAATAACACTGGATTTAACCCTGAAACTCCTCACGTCTCTGTAGCTCCATACCCTGTGGACTGATCTCCTCACGTCTCTGTAGCTCCATACCCTGTGGACTGATCTCCTCACGTCTCTGTAGCTCCATACCCTGTGGACTGATCTCCTCACGTCTCTGTAGCTCCATACCCTGTGGACTGATCTCCTCACGTCTCTGTAGCTCAGTTCCCTGTGGACGGATCTCTGCACGTCTCTGGAGCTCCATACCCTGTGGACTGATCTCCTCACGTCTCTGTAGCTCAGTTCCCTGTGGACTGATCTCCTCACATCTCTGTAGCTCCATACCCTGTGGACTGATCTCCTCACGTCTCAGTAGCTCCGTACCCTGTGGACTGATCTCCTCACGTCTCTGTAGCTCCATACCCTGTGGACTGATCTCCTCACGTCTCTGTAGCTCCATACCCTGTGGACTGATCTCCTCACGTCTCTGTAGCTCCATACCCTGTGGACTGATCTCCTCACGTCTCTGTAGCTCAGTTCCCTGTGGACTGATCTCCGCACGTCTCTGGAGCTCCATACCCTGTGGACTGATCTCCTCACGTCTCTGTAGCTCAGTTCCCTGTGGACTGATCTCCTCACATCTCTGTAGCTCCATACCCTGTGGACTGATCTCCTCACGTCTCAGTAGCTCCGTACCCTGTGGACTCATCTCCTCACGTCTCTGTAGCTCCATACTCTGTGGACTGATCTCCTCACGTCTCTGTAGCACCATACCCTCTCCTCCCGAGTGGCACAGCGGTCTAAAGCACTGCATCTCAGTGCAAGAGGTGTCACTACAGTCCCTGGTTTGAATCCAGGCTGAATCACATCTGGCTGTGATTGGGTTCCATTAAAGCGGCTCACATTTGGCCCAGTGTCGTCTGTGTTTGGCCCGGGATTAGGCCGTCATTGTAAATAAGAATTTGTTCTTTTAACTGACATTCCTAGTTAAATAAAGGTTCAATTTTAAAAAAAGAATGGATATTGATTCAGTCAAGTCTGTGCATTGCATGACCACATAGAAGTATAATCATTTATTGTTGTATAATAGACTAGGGTGTATACATTTGGGACAATGGTTTACTGAATAGATAGAAACACCTGGCTTGGTGATGACACCTCAACTAAACAACCATTATAGCTTAGTCATGACAGGGCTATTGTGTTCTGTCTCTGCCCTGAATACCAAACTAAGTCTTCCACGTCTCCCACAGCTCAGCTCAACGCTCCGTGGAACTTCTCTCTCTCTCTCTCTCTGTCTCTCTCTCTCTCTCTCTCTCTGTCTCTCTCTCCCTCTCTCCCTCTCTCTCTCTCTCTCTCTCTCTCTCTCTTTCTCTCTCTCTGTCTCTCTGTCTCTCTCTCTGTCTCTCTCTGTCTGTCTCTCTCTCTCTCTCTCTGTCTCTCTCTCTCTCTCTCTCTCTCTCTCTCTGTGTCTCTCTCTCTCTCTCTCTCTCTCTCTCTCTCTCCCTCTCTCTCTCTCTCTCTGTCTCTGTCTCTGTCTCTCTCTCTCTCTCTCTCTCTCTCTCTGTCTCTCTCTCTCTCTCTCTCTCTCTCTGTCTCTCTCTCGCTCTCTCTCTCTCTCTCTCTCTTTCTCTCTCTCTCTGTCTGTCTGTCTCTCTCTCTCTCTCTCTCTCCCTCTCTCTCTTCTCTCTCTCTCTCTCTCTCTCTGACAGTCCAGACACAGTGCATTTTGATTCATCAGGCTTCTCACCACATCTTGGGCCTGTTCCTCGGCTCCCTTTGTGCCAACATGTCTAGAAGACTACACAGTCAGCTGCTTTGACTCACTGGGAAGAGAGTATACACAGCCATTAGGAATTCACATGTCTCCCACAAAGGCATCGAGTTAAGTCGAAATGATTGTTTCAAACCACCAAGTTCTCTCTGGCTGAGAGGTATCACATGATGTGTCACGCGGGAAGACATATTTCAGTTGAAGGCATTCAGTGGTGTCACGTTCTGACCTCTATTTCCTTTGTTTTTGTATTTATTTAGTATGGTCAGGGCGTGAGTTGGGTGGGCAGTCTATGTTTGTTTTTCTATGTTTTGGTCTAGTTCTATGTTCGGCCTGATATGGTTCTCAATCAGAGGCAGGTGTTCGTCATTGTCTCTGATTGGGAACCATATTTAGGTAGCCTGGGTTTCACTGTGTGTTTGTGGGTGATTGTTCCTGTTTTTGTGTTTGCACCAGACAGGGCTGTTTTGAGTTCTCACGTTTCTTGTTTTTTTCCGTTAGTTTGTTCATGTATAGTGTCGTCAATAAATACAATGAACAACCACCACGCTGCGCTTTGGTCCGCCTCTACTTCACAAGAAGAGAATCGTTACAGAATCACCCACCACAACAGGACCAAGCGGTGTGGTAATGGGCAAAGGAGAAAGCAGCAGCAGGAGCAGCGCGAGGAGGTATGGACATGGGAGGACGAATTAGACGGTAAAGGACCTTGGGCTCAGCCAGGAGAATATCGCCGCCCCAAGGAAGAACGGGAGGCGGCGAAAGCGGAGAGGCGCTGGTACGAGGAGGCAGCGCGGCGTCGTGGATGGAAGCCCGGGAGTCAGCCCCAAAAATTTCTTGGGGGGGGGCTAACAGGGAGTATGGCTACGCCAGGTAGGAGACCTGAGCCAACTTCCTGTGGTTACCGGGGGGCTAGAGAGACCGGGCAGGCACCGTGTTATGCTGTGGAGCGCACGGTGTCCCCAGTGCGGGTGCACAGCCCGGTGTGGTACATTCCAGCTCCGCGTATCGGCCGGGCTAGAGTGGGCATCGAGCCAAGTGCCATGAAGCCGGCTCTACGCATCTGGTCTCCAGTGCGTCTCCTTGGGCCGGCTTACATGGCACCAGCCTTGCGCACGGTGTCCCCGGTTCGCCTGCATAGCCCAGTGCGGGCTATTCCACCTCGCCGCACTGGCAGGGCGACCGGGACCATTCAACCGGGTAAGGTTGGGCAGGCTCGGTGCTCAAGAGCTCCAGTGCGCCTGCACGGCCCGGTCTATCCGTCACCACCTCCACACCCCAGCCCTCCGGTGGCAGCTCCCCGTACCAGGCTGTCTCTCCGGCCCATCCGTCCAGAGCCTTCCTCCTCTCCAGCTCTGCCGGAGCCTCCCGCCTGTCCGGCGCCGCTGCCGGAGCCTCCCGCCTGTCCGGCGCCTCTGCCGGAGCCTCCCGCCTGTCCGGCGCCTCTGCCGGAGCCTCCCGCCTGTCCGGCGCCTCTGCCGGAGCCTCCCGCCTGTCCGGCGCCTCTGCCGGAGCCTCCCGCCTGTCCGGCGCCTCTGCCGGAGCCTCCCGCCTGTCCGGCGCCGCTGCCGGAGCCTCCCGCCTGTCCGGCGCCTCTGCCGGAGCCTCCCGCCTGTCCGGCGCCTCTGCCGGAGCCTCCCGCCTGTCCGGCGCCTCTGCCGGAGCCTCCCGCCTGTCCGGCGCCTCTGCCGGAGCCTCCCGCCTGTCCGGCGCCTCTGCCGGAGCCTCCCGCCTGTCCGGCGCCGCTGCCGGAGCCTCCCGCCTGTCCGGCGCCTCTGCCGGAGCCTCCCGCCTGTCCGGCGCCTCTGCCGGAGCCTCCCGCCTGTCCGGCGCCTCTGCCGGAGCCTCCCGCCTGTCCGGCGCCTCTGCCGGAGCCTCCCGCCTGTCCGGCGCCTCTGCCGGAGCTTCCCGTCTGCCCGGCGCCATCGGAGCTTCCCGTCTGCCCAGCGCCGCCCGTCTGCCCAGCGCCGCCAGCGCCGCCCGTCTGCCCAGCGCCGCCAGCGCCGCCCGTCTGCCCAGCGCCGCCAGCGCCGCCCGTCTGCCCAGCGCAGCCAGCGCCGCCCGTCTGCCCAGCGCCGCCAGTGCCGCCCGTCTGCCAGGAGCCGCCAATGCCGCCAGTCAGCCAGGGGCCGCCAGTGCCGCCAGTCAGCCAGGGGCCGCCAGTGCCGCCAGTCAGCCAGGGGCCGCCAGTGCCGCCAGTCAACCAGGGGCCACCAGTGCCGCCAGTCAGCCCAGCGCCAGCGCCGCCAGTCAACCAGGGGCCGCCAGTGCCGCCAGTCAGCCAGGGGCCGCCAGTCAGCCAGGGGCCGCCAGTGCCGCCAGTCAGCCAGGGGCCGCTAGAGCCCCTCCGCCCGGAGCAGCTGTCCCTCTGTCCCGAGCAGCTGTCCCTCTGTCCCGAGCAGCTGTCCCTCTGTCCCGAGCAGCTGTCCCTCTGTCCCGAGCAGCTGTCCCTCTGTCCCGAGCAGCTGTCCCTCTGTCCCGAGCAGCTGTCCCTCTGTCCCGAGAAGCTGCCCCTCTGTCCCAAGCAGCCCCTCTGTCCAGTGGGGTCATTGAGAGGGGTGGGCATGGTGAGTAAGCCACGGAGGCGGACAATAAGGCGGACTGAGACAATGGCGAAGTGGGGTCCGCGTCCCGCGCCAGAGCCGCCACCGCGGACAGACGCCCACCCAGACCCTCCCCTATAGGTCAAGGTTTTGCGGCCGGAGTCCGCACCTTTGGGGGGGGGGTACTGTCACGTTCTGACCTCTATTTCCTTTGTTTTTGTATTTATTTAGTATGGTCAGGGCGTGAGTTGGGTGGGCAGTCTATGTTTGTTTTTCTATGTTTTGGTCTAGTTCTATGTTCGGCCTGATATGGTTCTCAATCAGAGGCAGGTGTTCGTCATTGTCTCTGATTGGGAACCATATTTAGGTAGCCTGGGTTTCACTGTGTGTTTGTGGGTGATTGTTCCTGTTTTTGTGTTTGCACCAGACAGGGCTGTTTTGAGTTCTCACGTTTCTTGTTTTTTTCCGTTAGTTTGTTCATGTATAGTGTCGTCAATAAATACAATGAACAACCACCACGCTGCGCTTTGGTCCGCCTCTACTTCACAAGAAGAGAATCGTTACAAGTGGTAAATCTGACTAGGTATCCCACTGTCCTTTTACCTTTCACCGTCAAAAGGGTAAAGGTCACCACCCCCAACCCCTAAAGAATACATACAGAAAAGATAAAGTCTATGTCTAAAATGGCGCCCTATTCCCTTTATAGTGCACTATGGGCCCTGGACAAAAGTAGTGCACTATATAGGGAATAGGGTGCCAGAATCCTACTGACCCTGGTCTAAAGTAGTGCACTATATAGGGAATAGGGTGCCAGAATCCTACTGACCCTGGTCTAAAGTAGTGCACTATATAGGGAATAGGGTGCCATTTGGGATGTAGAAAAAATAAAAAATAAGAAGAGCCTATAAGCCTATATGCGTTTTGCTCGGGCCACAATGACAGACTTAAAATTAGAGGACGTTGACCTGGTTTATGTGGAAAATGGAAGAGGGGGGGGGGGAACACATTCCACTCTGATCCGCTCCATTTTTCCAAGTATTTCTCTGTCGCAGAGTTTGAGGGCAGGAAATAAGCATCCTAAAGCCAACAGTGAGAGACCCAAGATCCATGCTCTGCTTTGCTTTACTTATTTTTTGGCATTCTCTATAGCAGGGGCTCCCAAACGTTTTCACTCGGGGCCCCCCCTTCCAACATTGGGGAACATCCAGCGCCTGTCTATTTCTTTGGCAACAAGCAGCATTCATGACACAAACTGTTCACAACCCTCTTGCTGGTGGAGAGAAATGTGTCGTTTTTTAAAGCAAATTTTCTTGCAATTCTATACATATTTGCCAAGTCTAATGCGTATTCATTTGATATTTGAGTGATAACAATTATTATTTTTGGGAACCACTGCTCTATAGCATTCTAGAACCACTGCTCTATATCATTCTAGAACCACTGCTCTATAGCATTCTAGAACCACTACAAAGCATTCTAGACACAGACCATTGACTATAACATACATATATTTCTTTATTTTTTTACCCCTTTTTCTCACAATTGGTAGTTACAGTCTTGTCCCATCACTGCAACTCCCCTACGGACTCGGGAGAGGCAAACGTCGAGAGCCATGCGTCCTCAGAAACGCAAGCCTGCCAAGCCGCACTGCTTCTTGACACACTGCTCGCTTAACCCGGAAGCCAGCCACACCAATGTGTCGGAGGAAACGATTCAGCTGGTGACCAAAATCAGCTTGCAGGCGCCTGGCCCGCCACAAGGAGTCGCTAGAGCGCAATGGGATAATGAAATCCCGGCCGGTTAAACCCTCCCCGTAACCCAGACGACGCTGCGCCAATTGTAAGCCGCCTCATGGGTCTCCCGGTCACGGCCTGCTGTGACACCGCCTGGGATCAAACCCGGGTTTGTAGTGACACCTTAAGTACTGCGGTGCAATGCCTTAAACCGTTGCGCCACTTGGGAGACCTCACTCTAGCATACATGAATGTAGATACTCCAAAATTCAAGCCCTATCTGGAATGCTCACGCAGTCCCTGACCATGGTGCCTGGGGTGGAGGAGTGGAGGGGTGCAAGGAGATGAGACCCTTACAAACATTGTTTTCAGTTTCACATGTGAAATCACTCTCGCATGTGGAATTGCACTTTCACATGTAAAAAACATTCACGTGAAAATCGAATTTGCCGTTTTACCTGTAAAACTTTCACATGTTAAACTGCAAGTTGACATGTGAAAAATCTTCACCTGTAAAATTGTCATTCTCACATGTGGAAGTGTAGTTCACATGTGAGGGGTAAAATAGTGTTATTCTCCTCGCATGTGAAAAGGTGGTGTTAACATGTTGCAGTAGCAATGTTTCCAGTTGGAATAGCAAATTCTATAATGCCATTCTGTAAAAAGCTTATTTAGCTAACCTGGGTATAATCATTATAGTGTATTGAAAATAATGAATGTGTTATTTCTGAGCCATCCACACCATTAATATTGTAGTCCTCTATGGTGTTGTTGTTGATATACATGAATACTTATCGCTTCCACCAGGGGGAGGCATTCAGACTGTTAGTGCTACAGTTCACACCTCGCTTCTTCGTACGTCGGTCCGTGACAGTTGGAAGAAGCCCAGTGAAAAGAACAGAGAAGCTAGCTCTCCATGTCTCCTTTAAAAAAAAATAGTTTATCCTGTTTTTCCAGTTTGTACGCATGGCTACTTTTTTTTCCAAATCTAGAGATAACATGTTTAACTAAACTGTGTTGAGTGTTCTGGTCATTTTGATGTATAATTTCATAGTTTTGACCGAGTGAAAAACAAGTGAGATTTTCACATTTACAAGAGTGTAGCCAAGCTAAGTAACTAGCTAGCTAGCTCACTTTTGTATGTAAGTCAATGAGAAAAACTCAGTTTTTCATTTAATCCTAGTTAAAATTCCCTGTCTTAGGTCAGTTAGGATCACCACTTTATTTTAACAATGTGAAATGTCAGAATAATAGTAGAGAGAATGATTTATTTCAGCTTCTATTTCTTTCATCACATTCCCAGTGGGTCAGAAGTTTACATATACTCAATTAGTATTTGGTAGCATTGCCTTTAAATTGTTTAACTTGGGTCAAACGTTTCAGGTGGCCTTC
This sequence comes from Oncorhynchus mykiss, assembly GCF_013265735.2. NCBI lineage: Eukaryota > Metazoa > Chordata > Actinopteri > Salmoniformes > Salmonidae > Oncorhynchus > Oncorhynchus mykiss. The sequence continues at coordinate 96,927,252 of NC_048569.1, read as the reverse complement.
CACAAGCTTCCCACAATAAATGGGGGGAATTTTGGCCCATTCCTCCTGACAGAGTTGGTGTAACTGAGTCAGGCGTATATGCTTGGGGTCATTGTCCATTTGGAAGACCGATTTCCGACCAAGCTTTAGCTGATGTCTTGAGATGTTGCTTCAATATATCCACATAATTTTCCTGACTCATGATGCCATCTATTTTGTGAAGTGCACCAGTCCCTCCTGCAGCAAAGCACCCCCACAACATGATGCTGCCACCCCCGTGCTTCACGGTTGGGATGGTGTTCTTCGGCTTGCAAGCCTCCCCCTTTTTCCTCCAAACATAACGATGGTCATTATGGCCAAACAGTTCTATTTTTGTTTCATCCAACCAGAGGACATTTCTCCAAAAATTACGATCTTTGTCCTCATTTGCATTTGCAAACTGTAGTCTGGCATGTTTATGGTGGTTTTGGAGCAGTGGCTTCTTCCTTGCTGAGCGGCCTACCAGGTTGTGTCGATATAGGACTCATTTTACTATGGAAATAGATACTTTTGTACCGGTTTTCTCCAGCATCTTCACAAGGTCCTTTGCTGTTGTTCTGGGATTGATTTGCACTTTTCGCACCAAAGTACGTTCATCTCTAGGAGACAGAACGCGTCTCCTTCCTGAGCGGTATGAAAGCTGCGTGGTTCCATTACTTGCATACTATTGTTTGTACAGATGAACGTGGTACCTTCAGGCGTTTGGAAACCAGACTTGTGGAGGTCTACAATTTTTTTCTGAGGTCTTAGCTGATTTCTTTTGATTTTACCATGACGTCAAGCAAAGAGGCGTTGACTTTGAAGGTAGACCTTGAAATACATCCACAGGTACACCTCCAAATGACTCAAATTATGTCAATTAGCCTATCAGAAGCTTCTAAAGCAATGACATAATTTTCTGGAATTTTCTGGAATTGTCCAAGCTGTTTAAAGGCACAGTCAATTTAGTGTATGTAAACTTCTGACCCACAGGAATTGTGATACAGTGAATTATGCCTGTAAACAATTGTTGGAAAAATTACTTGTGTCATGCACAAAGCAAATGTCCTAACTGACTTGCCAAAACTATAGTTTGTTAACAAGAAATGTGTGGAGTGGTTGAAAAATGACATTTAATGACTCAAACCTAAGTGCATGTAAACTTCTGACTTCAACTGTAGGTGTACCTTGTGCTGGGGGAAAAAGGTCACTGTAAAATGTTACACTTTGTCACACAACACAATGCCACCAATGTCTCAAGTTTTGAGGGAGTGTGCAATTGGCATGCTGACTGTAGGAATGTCTACCAGAGCTGTTGCCAGAGAATTAAATGTTCATTTCTCTACCATAAACCCCCTCCCATGTTGTTTTACAGAATTTGGCAGATGCCGTGACGAGATCTTTAGGCCTGTATCTCGTGCCATTCATCCGCTGCCATCACCTCATGTTTCAACATGTCACAAGGATCTGTACACAATTCCTGGAAGCTGAAAATGTCCCAGTTCTTCCATGGCCTGAATACTCAACAGACATGTCACCCATTGAGCATGTTTGGGATGCTCTGGATCGACGTGTACGACAGCGTGTTTCAGTTCCTGCTAATATCCAGCAACTTCACACGGCCATTGAAGAGGAGTGGGACACCATCCCACAGGTCACAATCAACAACCTGATCAACTCTATGTGAAGGAGATGTGGCACTGCACGAGGCAAATGGTGGTCACACCAGATACTGACTGGTTTTCTGATCTACGCCCCTACCTTTTATTTAAGGTGTCTGTGACCAACAGATGCATATCTGTATTCCCAGTCACGTAAAACCCATAGATTAGGGCCTCATGAATTTATTTAAATTGACTGATTTCCTGAACTGTAACTCAGTCAAATCTTTGAAATTGTTGCATGTTGCGTTTATATTTTTGTTCAGTGTAATATGTTGAAAATCCATGTGAAACTTCACACGTGTCTGACTCATGCGAAACAAATACATATAAAAAAATGCGCGTGCCATTTTTCACGTGATTTGTGCACATGAGTGTTTATACGTGTGTCCGAAAACCACATTTATTTATTTTCTCACGTCTTTTTTGTAAGACGGGGTAGTAGGTAGGGGCGAATGGAGGGGTAGAGGCGTAGGGTAGAGGCGGAGGGGTGGAGGTAGGAGGGTGGAGGTAGGAGGGTAGGAGGGTAGGAGGGTAGAGGTGGAGAGTTGGAGGTAGAAGGGTGGAGGTAGGAGGGTGGAGGGTAGAAGGGTGGAAGTAGAAGGGTGTAGGTAGAAGGATGGAGGTAGAAGGATGGAGGTAGAAGGGTGGAGGTAGGAGGGTGGAGGTAGGAGGGTGGAGGTAGAAGGGTGGAGGTAGAAGGGTGGAGGTAGAAGGGTGGATGTAGAAGGGTGGAGGGTGGAGGTAGGAGGGTGGAGGTAGAAGGATGGAGGTAGAAGGGTGGAGGGTGGAGGTAGGAGGGTGGAGGTAGGAGGGTGGAGGTAGAAGGGTGGATGTAGAAGGGTGGAGGGTGGAGGTGGAGGGGTGGAGGTAGAAGGGTGGAGGTAGGAGGGTGGAGGAAACTGGGCTTGCTGAAGTGTTAGAAGTGTTAGAGCTCCTGCAGGAATTTAACCCCCCCCCCCCCCGAGCTGTTCAGCGAGGGCCGATGCCAAGGGAGCTCAGGAACACTGAGGTTCAAATTTTGCTCAGACCTCTGTCATATAATCACAACCTCTTACCCATACAACCCCTGAGGTATGTGTCGCCTAATCAGTGATGATAAACCCTCTGAAATAGATTTGATATCACCCTGGTGTTATTCACCAAGGTACTATAGTAGTAAACCATTGACTGACCCAGGGACTATAGTAGTAAACCATTGACTGACCCAGGGACTATAGTAGTAAACCACTTAGCACGCTTGCTAACGCCAGTCCTGCCCAACAGAGACATACCAGTACAAGACATGCAACTCTTCTCAGCTTTCCAGCCTGAGCTGCAACCTCGTCTCAAAGCTTTTCGTATTATTCTGTACGTAAATCCGAGGAAAGGTCCATTTAGCATGAGATGTAACGAATTACAATTCATATTATATGTTATGAATTTTCAAAACATACAACATGTTATGAATTTGCAAAAATTATGATATGTTAGGAATTCTAGCTAGGTGGCTAATGTTAGTTAACTGGCTAACATTAGCTAGGCTATGGGTTAGGGTTAAGTTTAGGAGTTAGGTTAAAAGGTTAAGGTTATGTTTAAGGAAAGGTTTAGCTAAAAGGGTTAAGGTTAGGGGAAGGGTTAGCTAACATGCTAAGTAGCTGCAAAGTAGCTAAAAAAGTAGTAAATATTTGAAAGTTGCTAATTAGCTGAAATGCTGAAGTTGTTTGTGCTCAGATTCAAACTCGCAACCTTTTAGTTGCTTGACATTTGTAATATATGCCCACCCATCCACCCCGACCAATCACATAACTTTCGTTTTTTTTTTGCCTTAAGTAACCATCTGTCTTATGTAACCGTACCAAACGTAGCATATGGGTGGCAGGTAGCCTGGCGGGGGGTGGGGGGGGAGCGTTGGACTAGTAACCCGAAAGGTTGCTGAATCGAATCCCCGAGCTGACAAGGCAAAAATCTATCATTCTACCCCTGAGCAAGGCAGTTAACCCACTGTTCCCCAGACGCCATGGATGTTGATTAAGGCAGGCCTCCGCGCCTCTCTGATTCAGAGGGGTGGGGTTACATGCAGAAGACACATTTCAGTTGAATGCGTTGTTGTACAACAGAGTATGGTAACCTCCTTTCGCCATAGCATACTAATTTGAGCTTCCGGGATGTACTATGTCACGTTTAGTCTATGAGACCAGGCTGTGAGCTTTGGAATGTAGCACTGCTCTGCTTCAAGTCAACTCAGTGGGAGGGACTTCCTCTGAGGAATCTATGGAATGCTTTCTTACGCTTACCCAGGGGAATCAACGGACCGAGGGAGGCAAAATATTTACTGTGAAAAACAGAGCTATTTAAAAAGCACTAGTTGCCAACAGCAGGCTTGAGGGAGGCATAGCTCCCATGAGAGAACAGAGCATGGCTCCTCTTGATAACGGGCAATAGGTAGCCTAGCGGTCATTGGGCCAGTAACTGAAAGATTGCTGGTTTGAATATTCAAGCTGATGAGGAGAAAAATATGTTGATGTGCCCTCGAGCAAGGCACTTAAGTTTAAAAGTTCCTCCAGGGGAACTTACTATACATTTCACTGGACATATCTGGTGTAATGTGACAATAAAACATGTTGTTTATAAAACAAATATAAAAAGTGATGATGATTTATAATTTTTCATTTGCTAAAGTCAGAAAAAAAAAAAACATGATTTTTGGAAATCCTATGGTCACATTATAATTCACACTTTACAAGATAAAGAGACATTTCTAATAACCAACTCTGAAGATCACTTCACATCGGAGTTAGGCTTTCACATGTAACAGAAGGGAGGTTTTCACATGTAACAGAAGGGAGGTTTTCACATGTAACAGAAGGGAGGTTTTCACATGTAACAGAAAGGAGGTTTTCACATGTAACAGAAGGGAGGTTTTCACATGTAACAGAAGGGAGGTTTTCACATGTAACAGAAGGGAGGTTTTCACATGTAACAGAAAGGAGGTTTTCACATGTAACAGAAAGGAGGTTTTCACATGTAACAGAAGGGAGGTTTTCACATGTAACAGAAGGGAGGTTTTCACATGTAACAGAAGGGAGGTTTTCACATGTAACAGAAGGGAGGTTTTCACATGTAACAGAAGGGAGGTTTTCACATGTAACAGAAGTGCTCCTGGGACTCAATATTCCAGCCACGTGACGGTCGGGTCTTTGGCAAGACACATATTTAAGTTCATATCTCATTTAATGCTTCAACCATAGCGATACAATATAAAACAGTGCTCTATTTAATTCTGTGGCTTCGGCCATCTACATTCTTAGCAGGAAATGTAAAAAAAAAAAAAAAAAAAACGTGTTTCACAGAGTGAGAATGATGAAGTTGATCAACAGAGGAAGGAAGCACTGTTTCATTCAGAACATTAATCACCAAAGGTGGTTTTTATTAATCAGATTTAATAAATAGAGAAAAAAACCCTCTGAAACATATTTTACATTTTCTCTACGAAGAACGAAAGGGCAGCCAATTGCCTTCCTTTTTTTAAATAGAGCTTAATATGATGTAAACATGTTTGAATGTTCTGTGGTGAATGTTCTGGAATGGAATGAGTAGACCTGAGTTAGTTTTATTGTACCAGATAAGTATTCCTCTGAGTTGCTGAGTTGTTGGACTGTGCGTCACAGTTCAGCTGTGTAAAATGCCAGAGACATTCCTCTGAGCTGAGAGTGTTGTTTGATTAGAGATAATTAAAAGCAGACTAGTTGGAATGTAATGCAGGAGATGTGGAGGAGAGAGAAAGAATTCTGGAAAGAAAACAGATGTCACGAAAACAGTGCCAAATATGTAAAAATGAAATGTAATGAAAATGATAGAAAATATTTTTAAAGAAGGTCACATTTTCATGTCAATTTGGGATGAGGTGCTTCAGAAGATAATTATGGTACGTGACTGTCAAATATTGAACACCATTTTTTTTATATGCATTTTGTGGTTGTTTGGAGTGTGTTAATTTATTCCTTTACCATAATTCAATCACTTTGTCATCAGAAACCACAGTGAAACATGGACAATTAGACAGTTAATTGGTGGTGGAAATGTAAGTCTCGATTTTAAAAAACAAACAGACGGATTTGTGTATCTTATTTCATCTATGGTCAATTAACAACGTTGCTTGTCTGTCAAGGTGAATACTGTCAAGGTGTATACTGTCAAGGTGTATACTGTCAAGGTGTCTACTGTCAAGGTGTATACTGTCAAGGTGTATACTGTCAAGGTGTCTACTGTCAAGGTGTATACTGTCAAGGTGTATACAGTCAAGGTGTATACTGTCAAGGTGTCTACTGTCAAGGTGTATACTGTCAAGGTGTATACTGTCAAGGTGTCTACTGGCAAGGTGTCTACTGTCAAGGTGTATACTGTCAAGGTGTATACAGTCAAGGTGTATACAGTCAAGGTGTATACTGTCAAGGTGTATACTGTCAAGGTGTCTACTGTCAAGGTGTATACTGTCAAGGTGTATACTGTAGATTAGCACTGAGGTCTCTGAGACACTTCTTCAGACATTGCAACAAGTTAGCAATAAATGTGTTTATTGATAAAGACCAGCCTTGTCTATTGATAAGGCTGCTTGTCCATTTACAGTGGGGCAAAAAAGTATTTAGTCAGCCACCAATTGTGCAAGTTCTCCCACTTAAAAAGACAAGAGAGTCCTGTCATTTTCATCATAGGTACACTTCAACTATGACAGACAAAATTAGAAAAAAAATCCAGAAAATCACATTGTAGGATTTTTTATTAATTTATTCGCAAATTATGGTGGAAAATAAGTATTTGGTCAATAACAAAAGTTTGTCTCAATACTTTGTTATATAGCCTTTGTTGGCAATGACAGAGGTCAAACGTTTTCTGTAAGTCTTCACAAGGTTTTCACACACTGTTGCTGGTATTTTGGCCCATTCCTCCATGCAGATCTCCTCTAGAGCAGTGATGTTTTGGGGCTGTTGCTGGGCAACACGGACTTTCAACTCCCTCCAAAGATTTTCTATGGGGTTGAGATCTGGAGACTGGCTAGGCCACTCCAGGACCTTGAAATGCTTCTTACGAAGCCACTCTTTCGTTGCCCGGGCGGTGTGTTTGGGATCATTGTCATGCTGAAAGACCCAGCCACGTTTCATCTTCAATGCCCTTGCTGATGGAAGGAGATTTTCACTCAAAATCTCACGATACATGGCCCCATTCATTCTTTCCTTTACACGGATCTTTCCACCACCATGCTTCGCAGTCGGTATGGTGTTCTTTGGATGCAACTCAGCATTCTTTGTCCTCCAAACACGACGAGTTGAGTTTTTACCAAAAAGTTATATTTTGGTTTCATCTGACCATATGACATTCTCACAATCTTCTTCTGGATCATCCAAATGCTCTCTAGCAAACTTCAGACGGGCTTGGACATGTACTGGCTGAAGCAGGGGGACACGTCTGGCACTGCAGGATTTGAGTCCCTGGCGGCGTAGTGTGTTACTGATGGTAGGCTTTGTTACTTTGGTCCCAGCTCTCTACAGGTCATTCACTAAGTCCTCCCGTGTGGTTCTGGGATTTTTGCTCACCGTTCTTGTGATCATTTTTTTTGTAACAGTATTTTTATTGGAATTTCACGTATATATATACAGTGCCTTGCGAAAGTATTCGGCCCCCTTGAACTTTGCGACCTTTTGCCACATTTCAGGCATCAAACACAAAGATATGAAACTGTATTTTTTTGTGAAGAATCAACAAGCGGGACACAATCATGAAGTGGAACGACATTTATTGGATATTTCAAACTTTTTTAACAAATCAAAAACTAAACAATTGGGCGTGCAAAATTATTCAGCCCCCTTAAGTTAATACTTTGTAGCGCCACCTTTGGCTGCGATTACAGCTGTAAGTCGCTTGGGGTATGTCTCTATCAGTTTTGCACATCGAGAGACTGAATGTTTTTCCCATTCCTCCTTGCAAAACAGCTCGAGCTCAGTGAGGTTGGATGGAGAGCATTTGTGAACAGCAGTTTTCAGTTCTTTCCACAGATTCTCGATTGGATTCAGGTCTGGACTGAATCCAATCGACTATTGGTGAAAACTAGCCTTGTCTATTGGAGATAACAAGCCTTGTCTGTTGGTGAAAACCAGCTTTGTCTATTTATAAAGACCACCGTTGTCTGTTGATAAAGACCAACCTTATTTATTTGTGATAACCAGCCTTGTCCATTGGTGAAACCCAGCCTTGCCTATTAATAAAGACCAGTGTTGAATATTGATAAAGACCAGCCTTGTTTATTGGAGAAAATCAGCCTTGCCTGTTGATGAAAACCAGCCTTGTCTGTTGGTGAAAAACAGCCTTTTCTATTGATAAAGACTAGCCATGTCTATTGATAAAGACTAGCCTTGTTTATTGATAAGAAACAGCCTTGCTGATTGGTGAAAACCAGCCTTGTTTATTGGTGAAAACCAGCCTTGTTTTTGATGAAGACCAGCCTTGTCTATTGGTGAAAACCAGCCTTGTTTTTTGATAAAGACCAGCCTTGTCTATTGGTGAAAACCAGCCTAGCCTACTGATAAAGACCAGTCTTGTCTATTGATGAAGAGCAGCCTTGTTTATTGGTGAAAAGCAGCCTTGTTTATTGGTGAAAACCAGCCTTGTCTATTGGTGAAAAACAGCCTGGCCTGTTGGTGCAAACCAGCCTTGTCTATTGGTGAAAACCAGCCTTGTCTGTTGGTGAAAACCAGCCTTGTTTATTGATAAAGACCATCCTTTTCTATTGGTGAAAACCAGCCTTGTTTATTGATAAAAAAACAGCTTTGTCTATTGATAAAGACCAGCCTTGTCTATTGGTGAAAACCAGCCTTGTTTATTGGTGAAAACCAGCCTTGTTTATTGGTGAAAACCATCCTTGTCCATTGGTGAAAACCAGCCTTGTTTTTGATACAGACCAGCCTTGTTTTTTGATAAAGACCAGCCTTTTCTATTGATGGCTCTAGACAGACTCTTTGTTTCATTGTGTGCACTAGAGGAAATCCTCTGCAATCACCCCACTGGGCTACACTGGACTGTGTGTGTGTGTCCGCAAGGATAGCCGTACAAGACTGTGTGTGTGTGTGTCCCCACAAGGATAGCTGTACAAGACTGTGTGTGTGTGTGTGTGTGTGACCCCACAAGGATAGCTGTACAAGACTGTGTGTGTGTGTCCCCACAAGGATAGCTGTACAAGACTGTGTGCGTGTGTGTGTGTGTCCACAAGGATAGCTGTACAAGACTGTGTGTGTGTGTGTGTGTCCCCACAAGGATAGCTGTACAAGACTGTGTGTGTGTGTCCCCACAAGGTTAGCTGTACAAGACTGTGTGTGTGTGTGTCCACAAGGATAGCTGTACAAGACTGTGTGTGTGTGCGCGAGTGCGTGTGTTTGTAATGCGCCCAATGATATATTGTGATGCAGGTTTCTTGCCAACAGTCAAGCAGGTGGCAGAGTTGTTTTTCTCCTCTGAATAAACCATCCTTCAACCGCTGAAAGGGAGACACTATTAATGTCCGTCTATTGACTCTGATTAGATGGGCTTGTACTTGTAATACATGTCAGCTCTGCCTTGTGTTAAGTTGACACAGAATGCATTATATATATATATATACATATGTGTATAACCTTGGAAGACTTGGAAGAGTCCATCTCAGTCAATGGGATTGAAATGTTGCCTATTCATAATGTGTATTTGCAAGTGCAGTGTGCAGAAGAGTTCCCTTTTCGGGCATTCTACCATCGACGAGAGAAACAACAACAAAGTTTTAAAGATATATATATATTACTGTTTTTATTATTCCATTATTGAAATGTTAATGGCATAGAAAAGTTCTCCACAGCAACATCAACATAAACGGTTCAACCAGCGAGGTGTTTACACTAAACCGTGCAGGTTGGTTTATATAGGCTCATGTTAGAACAAATCTTTGGCATCATTTTTTTTTTCACATCAATAAAATACTAAAAATGAAATAATATACAAAATATATTAACTTCTTTTCTCAGTTCAAAACAACAACTTTATGTAAACAGAGTCCAATTTATAGTGAAAAGGGTATCGACAAGCAAATGGTTCTGACACAGAGCATATGGCCAGCAAATGGTTCTGACACAGAGCATATGACCAGCAAATGGTTCTGACACAGAGCATATGACCAGCAAATGGTTCTGACACAGAGCATATGACCAGCAAATGGTTCTGACACAGAGCATATGACCAGCAAATGGTTCTGACACAGAGCATATGGCCAGCAAATGGTTCTGACACAGAGCATATGACCAGCAAATGGTTCTGACACAGAGCATATGACCAGCAAATGGTTCTGACACAGAGCATATGACCAGCAAATGCACTGTGAGAGAAAGAAGAAAATAAGTATAATTTGAAGATGGTGAAGGACTGTAGAGTTTGAATACAACACTCGTCTCACATTCCAGTCAAAAACAATAATTTAGATTCCTGCTCTGACACACACACACACACAGAGAGAGAGAGAGAGAACTAACTGGTATCAACACATGTCACCATCCCAATAGATGCAGGCTGAAGTTTAAATTAGGGACACATACAAAACATGTAAAAAGACATTCAGACCTCAGAAATGTGAGATCCTCAAGGAGAGGAGAGGAGAGGAGTGGAGAGGAGAGGAGATGAGAGAGGAGAGGAGAGGAGAGGAGAGGAGAGGAGAGGAGAGGAGAGGAGAGGAGAGGAGAGGAGAGGAGAGGAGAGGGAAAAACAGCACACTTTAAAATAACACTGGGGGTTTATTTAGCACGATCAACAAATAGACTGGCAGATGCAAGGCAGATATGGCCGGCTAGCTCTCTGTCTCCACGGATATGTTTCTGTATATAACTACTCAACGATTTAGAAGACGCTCAGATGCTCCTGGTAGAAACCAGCTACCATGGAGGCTCGGCAGAAATAAATAGACTGAAAAAGAGACTAGAATCCTCAGAATGCATGCCGTGTTAAAACAGGGTGAAGGGTCAGACTCTAGATAGCCTAATTCTCGGATCTGAGTGGGAGAGTGGGAGCATTCCATCAGGGAAGGAACGTCAGTCGATTAGCCCGGCTTGTCAGCAGAGGGTGGCGGGACAGCGGCATTCTGGGTATCGACTATCCCAAAACAATAACCCGGCTGTGTTCCAAATGTCATCTTATTCCCTATATCGTCAGGGTTCTCCAATTATGTTTGAACTGTTGAACATTATAGACAGTATAAAAAAAAAACACCAGCAAAATCAGCTCCAAGTGATTTTAATTTGGTTAATCTGTACCAAAGTACACCCCCCACCCCCCCCCCCCCCCCCCATAATAGAGATATACATCTGATCTATACTAATGTAAGCAAGGTTTATAAAATGATCATGTTATAATCAAATTTTAAAAAATAAGAAAATGGGAGGGGTTCTTGCGGTCAATCTACAAATCATTTGTTATTATGTTGCGGCCCTCCCCTGACCATCCGCTCAAGAAGAAAATCGGCCCGCGGCCGAATCTAGTTGATGATCCCTGCCCTCTATAGGGCACTAATTATAACCAGGGCACTACATGGGGAATAGGGATGCTATTTGAAGACACAGCCTGGGCATCTCAGACATCGGGCCCAGTGGTGTGAACGGCAGCCTCTCCTCTTCCTCGTCCTCTGTTTCTCAAAGAGGAAGAGCAGTCAGGTCAGGCAGACATGCCATCCACCGTTACTCCACCCTCCAGTCTAAACAAGGCCCATTCCCATTCCAGTGTTAAAGCAGGGAGGGCACGGGGCCTCACCATACAGGCTGTGATATGTAGGGAGAGGAGAGTGCCAACTGCATAGTTTAATTTAGGCTTGGGAATGCAGAAGTTGGGTTCGTTTGGTATTTACGGTACTCAAGCACACTGTGAAATGGACCACTAATCCAAGGACATCGGAGGAGGAAGATGAGGAGAGATTACTCTTACAACTGTCTTCACCAAGCACGTATATTAGCGTTACAACATAATAGGAAGGATATGTGTAATCATAGAACAAGCTAAAAGTAGCCGTGGGATAGTGATGTAGTTTTTTTCCCAGGAATGTTTGGATCATTTGACTTGGCATGCTGAGCTCAAAGTAGCTGACACACTGTCTGTCCATGACGGAAACAGATATGCAGTATGAATAGAAGTGTATAGACCAGCAAGGGGTGGAGAATGACAGACAGACAGACAGACAGACAGACAGACAGACAGACAGACAGACAGACAGACAGACAGGCAGGCAGACAGGCAGACAGGCAAGCAGACAGGCAGGCAGACAGGCAGACAGGCAGACAGACAGCTTTCTTAAAGGCCAAACAACACACAACTCTTCAAACAAACACATCACGTCACACTACGAGCAGCACTTAAACAAGAATATAAATACCTCAAAATAAAACACCCAACTACATACAAATATAATACAAACGCAGTTTGATTGATATCTCAGGTTGTGCAGCAATGCAGAAGCCTTGTCTGAGTACCTTGGAGGCTTCAGATGGAGACTAGGGTAGTTGCCCCTGGCAGGTCCACTAACTAGAGAACACGGCCAATTCAATTCTTCTTCACTTTTCTAAGTGTAGAGAGAGAAACAGTCAAGTGGAGCAGAGCTCTCCTCTCTGTGTGCTACACACTTCCTGATGCTTCTGGATTCTTTTCTCAGGTAGGTAGGTAGGAAGGAAGGTAGGAAGGAAGGTAGGTGGGTAGGTAGGTAGGTGGGTAGGTAGGAAGGAAGGAAGGAAGGTAGGTAGGTAGGTAGGTAGGTAGGTAGGTAGGAAGGTAGGTAGGAAGGTAGGAAGGAAGGTAGGTGGGTAGGTAGGTAGGTGGGTAGGTAGGAAGGAAGGAAGGAAGGTAGGTAGGTAGGTAGGTAGGTAGGTAGGTAGGTAGGTAGGTAGGTAGGTAGGTAGGTAGGTAGGTAGGTAGGTAGGTAGGTAGGAAGGTAGGTAGGTAGGTAGGTAGGAAGGTAGGAAGGTAGGTAGGTAGGTAGGTAGGTAGGTAGGTAGGTAGGTAGGTAGGTAGGAAGGAAGGTAGGTAGGTAGGTAGGTAGGAAGGTATGAAGATAGTTAAGATGGAAGGAAGGTAGGTAGATAGGAAGCACATGTCCATGTCCGTCTCCAAACTGTCCCTCTGTCTTCAAAGGAAGTGTCCTTCTGTTCATCTGGAGGCCAGTCTGGCCAGAAACAGACAGACAGACAGGCTGTCTTCTTCTCTCTGGGTGGAATATGCAGGACAGGAAGTTGTCTCGGTCATCGACCGTGTTTTCACTGTCCATCCACAGTTCAACGTTTGTTAAATAAGGATTTCTACTACGCCTGCTGCAGTGTCTGAACTGTTGGGGGGATCCACTGGGAGGTCAGCCTTTTGGGCTGGGACATCACTATCACACTGGCTGCTGTGATCCCTTCTCTGGGGCTCGGAGTAGGGGAGAGGCAGGGCCAGGGGGGTGCGGGGGTGTTGGTGGGGGGATCGGGACAGAGGAGACACTGCAGCAGCCGTCTGGTCATCAGAGAGGCTCTTTCCTACAAACACAGACAACAAGAGGAAGCTAGTTAATTACCAGATCACAGACAACAAGAGGAAGCTGGTTAATTACTAGATCACAGACAACAAGAGGAAGCTAGTTAATTACCAGATCACAGACCAACAAGAGGAAGCTAGTTAATTACCAGATCACAGACAACAAGAGGAAGCTGGTTAATTACCAGATCACAGACAACAAGATGAAGCTGGTTAATTAACATCTGTTCTGTGAGCTTCTCTGCCACGTCTATTGCAGAGTATCTATCCCAGAGCGGAGATGACATACGGTACATGCATTCTGTTACTGAAATATGTAGTCATCTATTTGATGAATGTCCCCTCTCTGGGTCCTCTCCCCAAACTCTAGTTTTTTTTAAAGAAGTGCAACATTCTGTCTGGCGACACTAAGCAGCCCGCCAGTTGTCTCTCAGAGTTAATAGGCTGTTTTTAGAACTTACATTCCTCCAGGCGTTATGAACTGTGACCCCCCCCCCCCCCCCCCCCCAGAAGACTAAAAAGAAGGAGAAGACAGAGCGATGTCATAATTCTCCAGATTCTTCAGGAAGTAGCTATATCTGCACTGAACTCTTGGCTCCCACGTGAACTTCCTGATCATCTCTGTCTTCTCCTACTTTTCTATCTGCGTCCCGAATGTCCCCCCCCCATGCCCTACATAGTACACTACTTTTGACCAGAGCCTTATGGACCCTTGACAAAAGTAGTGCACTATATAGGGAATAGGGTTCCATGGTGCTCTGGTCATTAGTAGTGCACTGTATAGGGAATAGGGTTCTATAGGGCTCTGGTCAAAAGTAGTGCACTATGTAGGGTACCATTTGGGATGTAGAAATAGTCTTCTTGACATGAATGTATGGCCTGGGCTACAGCGCTCACCTTTTCCCCAGATGGGTCGCTCCACCGGGCCATTGAAGGAAGTGGATGTTGAGGCGTTGGCAGTGGTGCTGATGGAGGGGACGGACCTGGCAGGGCGGAGGAGGGCCTGCTGCTCTGGTCCAGTCCGTTGCTGTAACACCCTGATCACGGCATCCTTCTCCAGGAGCTGGGAGTGCAGCGCTCGGATTCTAGAGACACATGCCGAGATTTACATAGATGTAACTAGCGATGCGTTTGTGACATTCTCCATTCAGAAAGACTGAACAAGGGGAAAGGGGATAGGTATGACGTACGTACCTGTTCTCCATCTCTCGATGCCTGTGGCTGAATGGCAGGTGGTCGTTGAAGCTGTTGTCGGGTGAGTGACGAGGCGAGTGTTTGATGACGCTGCTGTCTCTCTGAGCAGCAGCGGTGGCGGCTGCGTCCATAGCGAACTGCCTCATGGTGCTCTCCTCCAGGTACTTCTGTTCCCAGTGTGTGATGTCAGCCTCCAGAGCCAGGATCCTCTCTTCTCTCTCAGCCAGCTGCTGCTGCTGCTGTACAGACACCATGGAGCTCAGATCAGAGGGCAGGGAGCCAGGACCGCTAGCCGTGCTGTGGGACTGACACCGTGGAACAAAACAAATAAGGGTTGGTTAGAAAGTAAGGTAATGGAGAATGTTTCATACCGTGCAGCAGTGGCCTTGTTTTGTTTTGACCTGTGTTTTGACTACAGCCTTGGGGTTCGTCAAATATGACGTGTCAATGTGGATCAGGAGGCAGCACTTTAAGTGCAAATACATGTGTGTGTGCGTGCGTGCGTGCGCGTGTGCGTGTGCGTGTGTGTGTGTGCGTGCGTGCGTGTGTGTGTGTGCACCACGTTGTGTCTCCTCACCTGTGCTGATCGCATGCTCTTCAGCTCCTGCTCCAGCCTGGTCCTCAGCCTCAGTTCCAGGGCCTCTCTCTTCTCACAGGCTGCCTGTAGCTGGCCCAGGGCACTCTGCAGCCGCTCTACCTTCTCTACGTACGCCTTCTTCCTTCTGAGCTCCTCCTCCAGGGCCAGGTTACGGGTCTGTGCCGACCCCAGGGCCAGCTCCAGAACCTCCCGGCGCCGAAGCCACTCCTCCCCGGAGCCACGCAGACGCTGCACCTCCCGCTGCTGTTCCTCATCTAAGGAGAGAGAGAGAGAGAGAGAGAGAGAGAGAGAGAGAGAGAGAGAGAGAGAGAGAGAGAGAGAGAGACAGACAGACAG